>NC_137458.1:123576442-123981442 GCF_964235325.1 Thermobia domestica | reverse complement strand
TTGATTGTATTTTCCGATAGTACAGCACATTTCATAATACAAAGATCCATATCCAGGGGGTGACACAGAATATGTGGATCAGATTTACTGGATACATTTTCACATTTTAGTATTTGACCAATTGTCTTGAATTAGTTGAAGTCCTAATTAGCTACAATAAATGCTTATATGAGAGTGAAGCTTAACCTTTACATATGTTTTTTTTATTTTATTTTTATTTTTTTTAATTTTGACAAACAGAAACTTTCAATGAATGAAAAAATGCAGTTATCACAATTAAGTTCTTATTTTGAAGAAAATGCAAAGAATGAGCAATATTCATTTCAGTAATATTGGGGATGATCGAAAAAAAAAAAGTTGCAACATCTATTGGCTTATGTGTAAGACATAACTGGAAGAGCAAGACACCTGATGATAGAGGACACTCAACACCAGTCCTCGATGTAATTACGTTTTTGTTCAAACATTTGTCACAACGCTAGATGAAATTTTTCATGCCGTTTGCACAGAAATCCCCGTAAAGTTCTCAGAGCCACCGTGATGCAGCGGTTTTGACATCACCTCATGTCAGATAATGATACCCAGTCATGTTTTGTTTTAGAGCAGAGAAAGGGTGAGTTACCGGGGGCTAGGTCAGGGCTGAATAGGGGTGCTCTACCCGTTCTCAGCATAAATGTGGATAAAATCAACAGCTTTTTATGCTAAATGAGGGATCGCATTATCATCCAGAAGAACCACATCACAGCGGAGGAGACCAGGACGTTTTCGTCTGATGACATCCCGTAACTTCAAAATTGTAGCGCAATAGTTTTCAGCATTTATGGTTTCTCCCTGTTCCAAATAATCGATCAGTGGTACGTATGATACCTCCCAGAATCCATTGTACTTCTGCTTTTCTGGATGAAGCAATCACTTTGAATTTCTTTTTGTGGAGAAGATGCATCCTTCCATTCCATGGATATCTGCTTCCTTGATGTAGTGAACAGCACCAGTCACTACCCGTTGAAAAAAATCGTTTCCCTCCGCTGTGTAACACTGCAAGAATATTTAGCGAGGTCGCCATTCTGGTTGTCTCATAGTTCTCGATAGTACCCATGGCACCCACGTCGCGCACACTTCCAGTCCCAGACAGAAAATGCAGGTGGTTTACAGGCGCCTGTGAAACATGCATAAACAGGCATATTTTTACAGGCGCCTCTACACGCGCCATAAAATGGAACACTTAAACGCATGAGACAGGTATTGATTTGTTTCAAGATCATTGCATGTTCATTTCACTGAAACAGGTAGTTTTCATGTTGAACTTGCAACGTGAAAAATGCGTGTAAACAACATATAGAGAGTGAAAGGACATGTATGTAACCGGCATATTACATGTAGTTGACATATACGTTACCTCATGAGAATCTGACGACAGCTGCTTTTCATTTGATAAAAATGTAGTTGACATGTTAAATACATATGAAATACGGGTGTTAGCGAATTAGAGGACGTGTGAGCGGAATATACATGTAAAGTACATCGCATTAAGTGTACATAAAATTTGCGTGTCACAGGTGTTGGACACGCATAAGACATGTACGTTCCATCTATATATACGGCAGAAGAGATATGTAGGTAATATGTACATGGGAGCTACATGTAACATGCAGTTTACCTGTTCATGAATTGGGTGTGTATTGTATAGATCACATGCATGTTAAACGTTGATCACATGTACATATAATATAAATGAGACCTGTGTGTTACAGGTGAATTACTTCTACCTGTGACATATGTGGGAAATGTATGTTACAGGTGGATTACTAGAATGCAGGCTGCATACTTTACATTGAACCCACAACTACAACACCTCTTCATTCAACCCTTCCTCTGCAACCTGGAACAACCAAGCTAAACTAGTAGAAAGCTGTTACTATGAACTTCGTCCCTCTGCTTCTCGATTACCTTTCTATACAACAACATGCTGTCGTAAATAAAAGCCTGTTGCTGACGATTGCATTTAATATTTTTCTTTTGGCACGTACCCCATCTCGATCCATTTTTTTTACTTTATTTTTAATAGCTATTTGATCCATCTAATCCAAGGGCCTGCGCACGCCTCTGTATATATGTGTCAGCACCTTGCATATGCGCATGTCAAAGTGGAGACTTGATGTCTGGATATTGCATGTTCCCTACGCCTGTAACGTGAATTTTCACTCTAACCAACCTTGTCCATCGCGTTTACCTGTTTAAGCTATTTACTAACTACACGTATCTGTTTAATCCATGTTTTGGCAGTTATGATCATTGCATGTTCCTATTCATCTGTACATTGTCTGTACACTGCATGTAGATGAGTTCACACTTTGCATGTTCAATTCTATTCAATGTACTATACATGTGTCAGGACCTCGCATATGTGCATGACAAACTGGAGACTTGGTGCCTGAATATTTTACATGTTTCCTATACCTGTAACATTAATGAGTCACTCCAATCAACCTTGTTCATTGTATGCACCTGTTTAACCCATTTATTGGCAATCATGATCATTGCATTTTCCGTTTACCTGTACATTGCATATAGGTGGGTTCACACTTCGCATGTACACGGAGATAATACAGGCAATGTATTCAGTTGTAATTCCATATATTATACATGTGTCTGGACCTTGCATATCGAATGTCGAATTGGAGACTTGTGCCTGAATATTGCATGTCTCCTATGCCTATAACGTGAATGTTTAACTTCAATCCACCTTGTTCACCACACGTATCTGTTTAATCCATTTTTTGGCAACCATGATCATTGCATGTTCCCGTTCACCTGTACATTGCCTGTACACTGCACATACGGGAGTTACACACTTCGCATGTACTCGAAAATGATAAATGTAAAATAACATATCCTACATCATGCGTTTTCCATGCTGTACGCTAATACATAGTATTTACATGTAATGCGAATGTCACACATGTATATTACATGTTGATAAACAGGCACCTTCCTTGTACTTTTCATTCTTGCTGTATTGCGAATGTTATCAACAATCCGTTCAAGGTACTTTACATGCACATATTCCCTCCATTTACTTGCATGTGAGTGACTACGTGTACGTTGCATGTTCTCATTTTAATGTACAGGTTCTGTACAACGCGTGTTTACGTGCAAAATTTCCAACATAAGTTTAATACTTTTTCGACATGCATATCACCTGAAGACAATGTGCCTGTAATATTTTCTTTACATGTGTTTTCGCCGAAACAGGCGCCTGTATAATACCTGTCAAAATCTAATAGGCTTTTACAGGCAGTTCCATGTACAAAACATTGCATGTTTCCTCAAAAATGTTCATAATAGATATTTAACTTTAATCACAATGATTTGATAGTAGCAGTATTAGCTCAGCTGATATTGAGTGTAATACTCTTCTGTTCACACGAATACACTCATCTACATGAGCACAGTTCATGTCAGTGGTTGAGGTACTGGGTCTACTGCTGTGTCCAAGGTTGTCATTAGCAATACTGATCCGTCCTTTGAAGGCACGACACGACTTCGCTACATGTTGCTTTATGCCTATAAATGCCAGCAGATGTAGTGTTTTGGCAGACAGAAACCGTACCACTGGCATCACTTCTCTCTTAACTAATTTTCCACACGAGTCACCATTTTAAATGTCCACTTCTCGGTTAGTCATGGTCAGAATCCAAAGTCTTCAAACCTGCAACAAAACATGCTTTAATCTACAAATAAATTTTCGTTAAGTTACAGTGAATAATACAAAAATTATATGATTTGCATTTTTTCCCGCTCATCCCTCGTAATATAGGCAATTCAGAGTCAAATAGGTAAAATAATTTTGTTAAAAATGAAGCAAAAAATACCGAAATGAACTTGAGCGCGTTCATTTTTATCATATCTTTAACATTAAAGAACAGATACTTTGCTTCATATCTGGTCTCTAATTATAAGTTTCATACACTTGAATCCAAGTGAAAGCCACTTGTTTATATAAGATGCATGAAACTATTCCTTAATTTTTCAGGTAGCTGATATAGTGAACGGCGACGGATCGTCTAGAGGAAGAAAAGTGATTCCTGCACTAGGATTGGCATGGGCAAATATAGTAACAACACGACTATTGTTGTGTCGGACAGGAATCGTAGTTCCAGCAGCAACCGTCTGTCCAAATAGTGGTGGTGATAGCTTACCTGTCAAAACAATGAAGATAATATTCGCACCACACCTTCCTCTGAAAAAGTGTCATTTTGTGATTACTTCTTCAGGAGTATTCGGTTTGAATTCTTCATAACATGCTTGCCTTTAACTTATTTACATTGTTAATTATAAACGACAGTTACTAGACAATTTATATTTGTGCTATCTATAGTAATAGGCATTGCGTTTCGTATAGTCAACACGTGTATGTTGGCCCAAGAAAAAACGAAGGTCATATTCGTGTATCTTCCGAAGTTTATTGAAGTGATGCTGTGTTGCCTTACAGTGGTAGGACGTATCTTTAATTTTACATTTTCATGGAAGGAAAGAAGTAAATGTTTTTTTGTGTCTGTTAGTACGTATGTGTAGGATATGAATGTAAGCTTAATCATGTTCTCTGCAAAGGAACGTACAATCAGAAAATAACTCTTCTAAATACAAGAAAGCTAGTTTTTAAAGTAATGAATGTAATGAAATACAACAAAATACAACAAAAAGTAATGAAATACAACAAAATAATATGGAAATGACAGCTAGTGATTTTAATAGCATTAAGAAATTACAAATAAATAAATAAATAAATAAATCAAACGAAAAAATGTTCGTTATTGTTATGCAATTGCAGTCAAAAAAAATTCTAAATATTGTTTCGTTTTAATAATGTTTACTATTGATAAAATACATCGAAATGCGCCTTTTCTTTGGGAGGGTCATACAAACCCCACGGGGCATTTATTGAAATCAGAAGTATTTTTGGTATCTATTTATGTATAAATGGGTCAGAGTCAAAATGAACTCAAATAATTCGTATCTTTATTCACTTTTCTTACTAATATGCTAATTAAGTCGTCGTTTTTCTTTAACTTGGACTAATAAAAGTTGTAGTGAACTAACTTGGACTAAATTAGTTCTTCTGTACTCTGCAGTATTTTGAAATTATTCACTTGTGCAACTGTTTATTTTTATTTTATTTTTTCTCCCCCCTTTTGAAATGACTCTGACAACTATATTAGCAAGTATGTCAAGATCAGTACAACGTATTTTTATCAGAAGTCCTTCTTGAGTGAGTTGGCAGACGTATCGCGTTTGTGACCAATTAGTTCCGGTTTCAAGTTCAAATGGAGGACAATTTCTCTCGGATGTAAGCCGAAAAGCCGTTTGGATTCCGCTTTAAGCTTATGTGACCCTTTCCAGCATAACCCGGTTGTTGCATAGTATCACCAAGGCGAAACAAACTTATTTGTATCCATATATGATATAAATACATAGAACAAATTATTTAAACCGAAAAAACCGAGTTTCTTGGTTCTTTTCAATAAAAACCTTGGTTTTTGCCAACCCTGAAAAAATAACCACACAAGAAAACCTTTTGACCCCTGAAAGGGTAAGATTTTATTATTATTATTATTATTATTATTATTATTATTATTATTATTATTATTATTATTATTATTATTATTATTATTATTATTATTAAAGAAACAAAGTTTCTTTTGAGTTCAAATACGCCCCACGACACTATTTTTTTCAACGATAGTGACCTGACTGATAAACATGAGAACAGATCCTATTGAAAACCAAGATATTGCGGCCCACAGCATCACAGAGCCGGAAGGTTGCCCGGGCACGCTGTGGATCATAATGCTTTTATGGGTAAGATTACAAGATAACCGATGACTGATCCGATTATATCATATGTTTCTTGTCATCTGTGTCCATGTTGCGTGTTCGCGGCACCATTGACGTGGTGCTAAAGCATTAAGGTCGTTTGTCAGCGGTTTCGTCCGTGTCGCGGCGGACTGTGATTGTCCACACAGACGGTAAGAGGTGGACAATAATCGTCATTTGCACTATAATCGCACGATGGTTTTTGAGTACTAATCCCCTTTTTATGCTCGATGAGACCTGTCACGGAAGCTTTTATTCCGAACCGCCGTTCCTCTGCCAATATAATTTTGCCGTGAATTTTGTGGGCCGCCATCACCTTGGACACCGATCCTTTCAACACACCAGGGTTGAAAAAATCACGGTTACTTTCAGAAGATTATTTTTGTTGATTTTTTTATATAAATTGACTTTTGATTTAGATCATTTCTACTTGATTTTTAAAATCCAATTCGTTAAATGATACTCGCTTCCTAATTCGTGCGGGGCTCACAGGTTTCTTATGTTATGTTAGAATAACAAGGAAAAACAGGATTTCCTGGCAAATGTTGTTTTTTTCCAAGGTGTTTCTCACACGTGATAGTTACTCAGTAGCAGTACATTATTGTTCTTGCAACATATAAAAGTAGCGGTCCTAATGATCCTCAGAATCCACCTTGCAATAATAGGACAAGATAATTATGCTTATCTTAGTACTATTTCTTTTTACGCATCGGTAAAAAAACTGGAGTAAAATTTGCACGTGTAGAATATGCTACAATTTTACAACTGTAAAAATTTTGCATTGCACTGAATTTTGAGTATACAATATATCAATCAATCTATATCTATCTATCTATCTATATATATATATATATATATATATATATATATATACAGGGTGTCTCACCTAACTTTGCGACATGAAATATTTCCGAAATGACAAAAAATGTGACAAATCTAATTACGCAAGAATGTATCCATGTCAGGGGCCTACAAAATTCTGTGAACAACAAGTGCCCTAGGGGCTAACTTGAAATTTTCAAATAGAGACCCCTATTTTTATTGCAGGTTCTGATCTTGCAACTGAAAATAAGCAACTTTTATTTTAAGCACTTTTTCATTACCCTTTAGATTGCGCTGTAATCGCAAAGAAACTGAATTCATCTACCGACGCTTCCTAACTTTGCGACCTGAAATATTTCCGAAATGGCAAAAAATGTGACAAATCTAATTACTCAAGAATGTACCGATGTCAAAGGCCTATAAAATTCTGTAAACAAGTTTCCCCGTGGGTCCCATCATAGGTCCCCAGGGGCCAACTTGAAAATTTCAAATGACCTCCCCCCCTATTTTTATTGCAGATTCTGATTCTGCGATTGAAACTAAGCAACTTCTACTTGAAGCACTTTTTCCTTATTCTAATAGATGGCTCTGTAATCTGAAAAAGAAAATGAATATCATCGTACGCATGTACGTCACATGAGGCTGATTATACCTACGGAAATACCCTGGAATTTTAATATTTGTCGAATAATTTTAAAAGATCTGTTCAACTAACATAAAATGAAATTTCCTTCATCTACCCAAAATTTCAAATAGAAACCCTCTACCTAACTCTGATTCGGATTCTGCGACATGAAGTTTAAATTAATAATCAGGTATAGTGTCTAAAGACAATTAAGTTATTCATTTTTGTTATGTTTATGTAGATATGTATAATGACAATTTGATTTTAATATAGAGCATGTGATTTTACCTGAGAGGTAAAGGTGAAAACGTAACGCTGATCTATTAATGTTTAAAAGGAAATTATCACTTTATTGTTATGGTTATGTAGATGTGCATAATCATGATTTGCTTTAAAACTGCATATAACTCCATCTGAGAAGTGAAAGTAAACGTGAACCATGTAAAGTTGATCGGTAAACGAGAGCAAATGTGCTCTTATAAAATTAGTGGAACAAATAACATTTGACCAGAAGACATACGTATGTGTCACCCCTATGGCATGTTCTGTAAATACTTATCGTTGATGGTAAATTACAGTCCAGTAACGTAGAAGCCACCAGATATTGGTAGCAGTAATCATTGTTACAGAAAACCTCTGATCACTCAAAATGTATTTCAACTGGTTTGTATTAGAGCTCTCAAAGTAAAGTTCCAGCGCTCTCGATGATACGAGGATGGGGCAATCGCGAAAGGTCAGGTGCGGAAGTAAGGGTAATATTTTAGGAAAAAAATTCGCGTTCCACACAATCCCATTTCGAGATCTATTGTCGAGAAAACGGTAACTATAAAAGAGTGTAACATTCCTGGCCGACCGATATCGGCAACAAACAGCTTGATGTTGCAGTCATTTGTTGAAAATATTTAGCATTCATAAAGCTGCTGAACAACATGAGATTAGTCACATGTCTGCAAAAAGAATGTTGAAGAAAATAAAGTTCCACCCATACAAAATTCATCTGATATATCAGCTGAATGAAGATGTCTTTGATCGCTCTGTAGAATTTTGTGAAGATATGATGAAACAAATCAATGATGATCCTACGTTTCTTACCACCATTGTGTTCTCTGATAAAGGCAGGTACCACCTAACCGGTTACATTAACAGACATAATTGCAGGTTTTGATTTGACAGCAATCTCATTGGTCTTCTCAACACTCTACATCCTGAAAAGTGAATATCTGAGCGGCAGTTCTAAATAATGCAATAACTGGTCCCTTTTTTTTTTTATTAATGACAATTTGATTTCTGAACTGTGTGAGGAGGTGCTTCGAAATCAAGTAGTTCCAGCAATGAGAGAGACTGTACAAAACAATTTTGCCCACAGATGATTCCAGCAAGATGGTGCAGGAACGCACTGCGGTGTAAATATGCGGCTATTTCTTAACACGGAATTTCCCAAACAACGGATTGACAGAAGAGGCGAGGTTGAGTGGCCCGCTAATTCTCTATTCCCCTGATTTATCGCCACTAGACTACTTTTTCTGGGTTTATCTAAAAATCCGAGTATTCCAAACAATGCCAACCACTTTGGATAATCTTCGTCAAAGGGTTATTGATGAAGTTGCATTTATTGAACTGACGTCATCAGGAATGCAGTATTTGTCTTTTACCATCGAATTGCTCACTGTCAGACCAAGAAAGGTGCGTAGTTTGAGCACGTACTGTGAAACATCAGTTACACTGTTCATCTGCCAATTGTAGACAACCAAGTCGTGAGAGGCAAATGGACTCACGATAATGAAGTTCTTCCAGAAAAACGGGAAGACAGTACGTGGCTGGTAAAGCTGATGTGTAGTTGCGCATTCCGCAGCTAGGGTAACAGTAAATCAAGATAGCAGGAAATGAAGACAGGACAACGTTCTTTATTCTCGAATTTCATGTGAAACGGAATGTAGTTAGTGTTCGAAAAGCAGGTTGCTCTACTGACTGCAATGTAGAAAAGAGTGTGCCAAGAATTAGACTATTGGAGTGATGTATGTTGAATTACAAATTGCACTCATCTTGAGCATCTTTGACAAAGAACATAACATACATGTATTTAAAAAAAATCTCTCATTTAACATAAGCTGCATGTCATTGTGACTAAATAAACGTGAGTCATTAACCTGTGAAATCTCCTTCGTCATTTGTGCTTTTTCGTGCTAGTGTGAAACAATGATTAATCTGTCCGTGTCACGTGATATTTAACGAACATATTGGTCTACTTGACCTTTACAATTCAAGGGAAGATGTTTCTTGTTGTAAAGCACAAAACCTTTCCTTTCCATATCGTAATGGTTTACCATAGTCGCATTGAAATGTAAATGAAAGTAATTTTGTTTCATGCTAAGCCTTTTTAAAAGATTGGGTCATATATTTCGTGCTTTTGAAATGAAATGAAATGAAATTTCTGAGTTTTACGTCCCACGGTTATGCCGGTTAGGCTAAAGGAGACGGTGAAGATGAGAGATGCAGAAATGGTGGAATGAAGAAAGTGGGAGGAAACGGGAGAACCCCGAGAAAACCCACGCACACGGATTTCGTGCTTTTATACACGTGTATTTCTCGAGATATTTAATTATTAATCCCAGATAACGTACATAATATTTCTTTTTGTGTGTGATTACAGAGCCATCTAGGTGGATAACTACAAGTACTCGAAATAAAATTTGTGTATTTTCGGTTCTAGAATCAGAATCTACAATAAAAAAAATAAAAAAAAATAGGGGGTTTCCATTTGAAATTTTCAAGTTGGCCCCTGGGGCCCTATGATGGTATACCTAGGGATACTTGTTGTTCACAAAATTTTATAGCCCCCTGACATGGGTACATTGTAGTGTTTGTCGCATTTTTTGTCATTTTGGAAATATTTCAAGTAGCAAAGTTAGGGGACATCGGCACAATGGTATTCATTTTCTTTGCGATTACAGCTCCATCTAGTAGAATAACGAAAAAGTGCTTCAAGTAAAAGTTGCTTGTTTTCGATCGCAGAATCAGAATCTGGAATAAAAAATAGGGGGTTTTCATTTGAAATTTTCAAGTTGGTCCCTGGAGCCTTATGATGGGACCCCTGGGGGCACTTATTGTTTACAGAATTTTGTAGGCCCCTGACATGGGTACATTGTTGTATAACTAAATATGTCACATTTTTTGTAATTTTGGAAATGTTTCAAGTCGCAAAGTTAGGTGAGACACCCTATATATATATATATAGGTCATTTGCATATAAATTGGCGTTTTGAAGGCTAAAAACAGCGAAACTTAAATAATTAAAATATCGTTCTCATAATTAGCACTCATCATAGACACTAACCGCCTTATGCAGAGTCGTTTTGCCGTATGATTAGCATCGTACTAGAGAACTTACTACTGCAGGAAATATATGTTAGTCAAACTCGTTAGTATGACACTAATCATGCGTCATTACGACTCTGCATAAGGCCGTAAGAATTTAAACCATTCATGGTCGAGGCCAATTCATTTATTAAGGTTTTCACCATTATTACAGCAAAAAGAGAAAACCATGCATCAGGAGAATGACATAATGTTTTAATTTTATGGTCATAACTGGCAATCAGAGAGAGACATTGAACTTAAGCGTTAGTACAAGGATAATCTTTAAATATAGCTAAAACGTAAAGGAGTCTGAGCGTGAAACAAAGTTCAAACTTATATTATTATATAAAGAATAGGGAGAACATAAAATAATAAGGCAACATGTATGACATAATACAGGGCGTCTACTGATACTGGAAATACTTGAATTATACTGAAATTTAATTTTGATACTGGAAATATACTGGAAAAATCATGAAACTGATGATTTGTCAACAATACTTTTTTGTAATTGTTTTATTAGTTTCCAAAGCAAGAGTTGTATTAATTTTGTAATTAGAAATTTAAAATAATGGTTGGAGTAGAGGGCTGTGAGGAGAGTTGGGAAGCCCTTTAAAACATGTTAAAAAATCATTTGTATTTTTAAAAAATAAAGGATAACTAAATTTATTAAAAACAAAATAAAGGTGCTTGAAAGTACGGAACCCCCTCTTCGAAATTCCTACATTTAAGTAAGCAACTTTAAAACTTTTAATACCATTATTTATTATTATTATTGTGAGAAAAATAGACACAAAATTTGTAATATAAGCTTCTGTACGTTGGTTTACTGACCTTGAATTGGGAATTTCATCCGTTTTCCCACTTAAAAGTATCGATAATTCAACAAGGAAATAATTAGACCATGATAATTTAATTGAAATTCTTTGTAATTTTACCCATGACAAACACTTTAACATTTTATATCGTAAAGGTCAGATCCGTTATTGTAAGAGCGGTGCTTGAGCGATTGACGGTAGAAATTCATATTCCGATTAGTTAGAATTTCACAACCTGATTGTATTACAAGTGTAAACTCTTTAGTCGATAAAGAGCCGTTGATCATGTCAGAGTTGATAACGATGTGGTTTGGTGAGTCAGTGGTTCATGGTGGATGGTGGGTCGGAGTGGGTCACGGTTGGTGGTGGGTCAAGGTTTCATTGACCCACGCCATCTCTGGGTTAACTGATTTGCGTTCGGTTTAAACTTGAACAGAATGTGTCCGTTTATTTCAGAAAACGAACCGTAATTTGGTTCAGTTTTGTTTGAAAATAGACACTATATTGCCACTTTTCAGAACATCCGTATATATTTTGGAAAAGTTCCAAATGAAATGTAATGGTTTCTTTTAAGTTTAAGGTATTACGAGTCTGCTGTTTCACTTTTGAATGGAATTACGATTCCCAATGTTTTTTTTCTACATATTTTTTTGTGAAAAAACCATAATGAGCAATAGAAAATACAACTGTTTTTCTATTCGGATTGGTTTGGATTAACAGCTTGAAAATGAAATCTTTACGTTTAATGTCCAACGATTATGTCTGTTAAGTTGAGAAAGACTATGATTGAAGCAAGTGAATTATGATTGACGAAATGGTGGAATGAGAAAGTGGGAGTGTCCCGAGAAAACCCACGAGCACGATGTTGTCCGTCTTAAGCTTACTTGCCTTGGGAACGAACCAGGCACCCCACCCATCAGATAGTTCAGTAGGCGGGGTCTCAGTTTCGATTCCCGGTGGGAGAGCCTTTGAAATATTAATTGTCCTCGATGTATCTGTGTTCGTGTCCCTGTCGTTCAAGGTTACTGGAAATACCTGTAAAACGAGAATAACCGAATATAATAGAGATAAGTTACGGAGATACTTTCTTTTTTTTTTTTTTTTTTTATTTAAACTTGAATTCTCTGGACTATAGTATTTTATCATGACCGAAATCAGTGTTTCATCGTTAACAAAATATTGGAATCGTAAACGTTTGCAATTTGCTACATAGACGAGTGTTGCTTGACTCTTACTTAAAAGAGCGATCTTAGGGTAGTGGCTTGAGCATTTGTTTTGTGAATTAGGGGTCAGCTGTTCGCGTCCCTCCGAGGATATTCAGAAAATTTTTATAATTTAGAATGTGGATATTTCTGAAGTATAGCAACATGAAAAATAGTCAATTTCTCTCGTTCTTACAAGTTAAGAGTTGAAAAGACTTCCTCCACAGGGGAAAAAACTAACATAACGTCACAGTCTACAATCTCGATTCCTACTGTCTGAAAACTTTGCGTGTTTCGCAAACAATTCATGAATACAGACGGGTCATCCTTCAGGCCTAGTATGAGTCATAAATTTGTCTGAAACGTCATTGTAGAATTCTTATTAAGTTCTTCCACTCTAAGTAGAAATAATAATAATATTTTCGTTCGCCATTTTCAACACGTTCCATATATTCGTTCAACAAAAATTGGTAAATAGGAACTATTCTTTTTTTTAAAAAAAATGCTTCTATATTTTGTTAAAATATCAATATAACGCATACATAATCCAATGTCTTTTACCCAAAGAAAGGGTGTTACTATGTATCATGATGTAGACAAATCCTACTTAGCTTCTGTTAAGGCATCCGAAGGTTCGATTTTCATATTGTCCAGTAGCTGACACCTTCTTTTTTCCCCTCTTTTCTTTCCCAAGTATCTCTTATAAGGCAATTCATCCTTATAGAGGATCCAAAACATTTATTTTTATTTTTCTTAACTTGACTATGCAAAATTGCATTGGAATAGGACGTAATATTGAGGTCTCAAATATACAGTAATAATAATAATAATAATAATAATAATAATAATAATAATAATAATAATATAGAAGACAAATTCTGGATGAGGACACACTGTATTAAAATCAGTAAAATCGTCCATAGCGGTAGGCAGAAGTTACAAAATAGCCGGGATTGGAGAGAAGTGTCAGGACCATCAGGACATACCCCTGCATACGTCCCTACAACTAGCTAAATGTTATAACGGAAAGTTTCGAGGTAAATTTCATGTAGAAAGTAGGGATACAGAACTCACAAGAGCCGTAAGAAAATTTGTTTTTAAGTAATGGTTATGCCGGCTAAGCTACACAAGACGTCGATGATGAGAATGAAAGAAATATTGAAATAAAGTGGAAGGAAGCGGAACCCGGAGAAAACCTACACACAGGGTGTTTGTTCAGCATAATGTCCACTAGGTGGGAGCTGGGTGGAAGAGGGTGAATCATTAAATTAACAATAATAATAATAATAAATAATGGTATTAAAAGTTTTAAAGTTACCCTAAAATTTGGCAAAATTTATTTAAACGTAGGGATTTGGGAGAGGGGGTTCCGTAACTTCAAGACACGCCTCTGCAACTACCCAAATTTTAAACAAAAGCTTTCCACTAAAGTTTCACGTAGGAAATATTCTACTGTATGTTTTAAGGAAAATAACTGAATATCACTCAACAATAAGGCATATAATAAACTAATTTTTAGGATAAAAGCTTTTCTACAAAAATACCTACACAGACCATAATTCAATGAGCTCTGAAATACAAAATAACAAAAAGCCTATAAGATTCAGCCTACAGAGCAATTATTACTTAAAGCATGGACACACACTATTTCGAGAATCGAGAGAAGTCGAGAAATGTTTACGATACTTTTCGTCTCGTCTCGATTCTCATCTCCAAAGCGAGACGATAATTTGAGTTAGCCTTGTCCCGCCTCGAATGTAAAATGTTAATTCTCATTTTTTTGTTTGTTTTAGAAACGAGACGAAAAATCCTCTCTCGTGGGCAACATTAAACAAAACCAAAATAATATTGCCAAATGTCACGTTTCTGCTTGTAATGGTATGAACTGAGCGATAATTAGCTCTTAGCATTTAATCGTCTACGAGATAATAATAATTATCTATCTATTAAAATGCTACAGTACCAATTGAGAGCGACCGAGCTCTAGCCTATAAGCTTAGCTTTCAAACCTTTGATTTACGGTTATTTGTGATTTCACGTTTATAACAAAGACAAATATTTTTAAAAGAGTGTACTTTAAATAAATTACTTAAAGAAATATTTTTCACAAAGTTTGTCCTTTGAAATTATTGTTCAAAGGCCTTTGCCTTTAATAAGAATTCTCCGAAATAAATGCAAATGAACTGTGCTGCAATCTTTGGAGCTCTTTTAAAATACATTTATATGTTTCTGGCCAATCTTTCGACAATGAGATCTCGGAAACTACAGGCTCTAGAAAGATGATGTTTTCACTGATCGATTGCAAATTTCACGTAGATTGTCCAGTTCTAATTGAATATTTAAAAAACATGACCACTATTTCTTTATTACATTTTTACGGGTACATTGGAAGTGTTGAAATTTAAAAAACAAAAAACTAAAGCATCATATCCTACGCATTGTACATTCCAACACCACACTGTTGTATATATGGGTTGCATATGTCTCAGGCGTTTGTTTCATTGCCAAATAATAATGGAAACGGAAGAATAACCATTTCTCCAGTCTAAGATGAACCTTTATTTTTGGAGTGTTTTGCCCAATGAACACCATATATAACTGACATTATAATTAATTGTGTATGTAATGTATTTGCTTATTACATTCTGCATGCAATAAGAAAGAAAACACTGGTCATACATGAATTAGAAACTCCAACCGGAAGTAGGCTCAAATCTTGCAAACTGTGCAAGATATTGAGAAAAAATAATCGAAAAAAAGTCTCCCCTTTATGATACCCCTTTGGCTTTTTGTTAATCAATACGTCTTTCATTTGTGTCTGTAAAGGGACATATACAGATGTTGTGAGAAATGAGAAGGAGATTTATGCTCATATGCGAATGATGCGCTGTGTAGAAAGCGCAGGTTCAGCTAGTTAGTTTATATTATTACTGTTATTATTCATGAAGATTTGATAGTTCAAGTATTGAAACATCCGATTATTCAAATATCTGAATATAATAAAACTTGTGTCATCGTCAATCAATCGCCATCGAAAATCCTAAAGTTAAAAAAAAAAATGCCCGACGTGGATTCGAACCACGAACCTCCAGATTACTGATCCAGCGCCTTGACCACTGAACCACGATCACTACGCGGTAAAAGATTCGTCTTTAGTCTCTTTACTTTATGTTTCTTTGCCTACGCTTGCAAAGCTGTATTTCCTCGTTTCAGAACGTCTTTCTTATTCCTTTTATGATGATATAAGTGAATAATCTTCGGCAAAGTTTATATTAATAACTTGAGTTGTTCTTAAACCTTTGGTTCACAAGTTTGTTTCTTCTCCACACGAAACCACAGATATGACTGATTTAATTCTGATACTCTGCATTTGTTTCAAAGCAGTCGCCATTACCTGATCAATGATTTATATCTGCCACGATACATCGTAACTAAGTTACAAGAGGTTTACTTCCTATCTGAACGGCGCATCCACCGAGTCAACTTTTGGAATATTCCATTGTTAGCTTTCAGCGCAGGTAAAGGAAACGTATGTAAACGAGTACATAAGAGTTCTTCGTAGCAGAATGGATAAAGTCATGGTTCGATAACTACAAGGTTCGTGGTTCGAAACCCGTCTCTTAAGTTTCAGATTTTTAAAATTCTTAATTCCTCAGTTCTCAAGATTTTTCTGTCTTCGTTATCATCTGATGCTCTAAAAAGAGTTCTCCATCTTAATTCGACAACTGCCTAATGTGATCCTCGCACTTCGAAACCTTCCCTTCTTCTGTTTCACAAAATCACAATTTTCGTCATAATACGAATACTGTCCGATCATTTTTCCCCAATTCTAAATCTGTGTATATAAATAATCACTCTCTATCTCCATACTTGAATCTCTCTCTCTCTCTCAATGTCGCCCAGGAACTCATATGGCTTGAGATCAAACCTTCGACTCTTGAAACTAAATGTAAGCTCTCTAGCAATGTGCAATCGTAACTCTATAGTTTTTTTTTGCTAAAAGCAGTCTCTTTTAGATTTTGTTTGGGGGGGGGGGGAAGAGATTCGCCGCCGACATAAGATTTTCACTTTTCTATTAGTGTATTACTATACATTTGATCAAACAATACGTATTTATGAAGCTCAAGGGAGGGGGAATTATACCCTCCTGTCCTGTCCGAATGACCCCCTGGAGCATTTGCTTGCAATTACTGAAATGAAATGAATCATTGAATAACACTCATTGTCAGTAAATATTTTAGAGCTCTGTGCGTGCATTACAGACTTTAAGAAGCACAAAACCTACTGCCGTTATTGGCAATTTCCATAGATTTCTTAGGGAGCATCTTACTAGCTTGCAGTCTTTAAAATAGGGAAAGAATGAAACTAAAGGTCTTTATGAAGCTCTGGGAACATTGTGAGACTTTTTTTTAAATTTAGGCTCTTAAAGATATTGCAGAACAAACGAATGGAGAAGACTGTTTTAAAGTCATAACGTTGTAAACTTGATTCCTGTTTCTTTTTCAGCTGAATGGAAAGAGTGTACTACGTCACACACACTGCTTTAGACAAGGAGAGGTGGAGGAGTTGTATTGAATACTAGAAGCAACTAATCGATTAAGACATGTATTTCTGGATGCATAAGAAAACGGGGCAAAAGTTTATTATTAATTTGGACTTTAGAATTTTTGTAACAATTTCTATGCCGCGAACTTTACAATGACTATTTCATCTCACCAGCATGGCACGTGTCTAATGGCTCCACCCATTCCGCATTTACATGGCAGTGCACGCGCGTTTTGAGAGTGGTGACCTGTAACTAGTATCACTGGAATAACTTTTCTACATTTGCGAAGGCACTATTTTGTTCTGCAAACAACATTGCACTAAGTAACAAAATAGGAGCTGAATATTTCAAACAGCAAACTGCTTTTGGAAGTTTCGTTACGCTTTCCCTTGGATGCACTGTTGCCAAACTAAGCTTTTAAGCAAAATTCACCGCACAAATAAGATCTGGAAATGTGTATATTAAATGTCTTGTAGAATTTAAAAATACAGTTGGTTTTAATGTTGGTTGGTAGGAGTTTGCATCCGAAGGTCTTGTAGAAATTAAAAATGCAGTTGATTTTAATATTGGTAGGAGTTTGCATCCGTTTTCAGTACCGAGGCTATATAACATGAACCTACAGTTTAAGGTGGAATCCGAACCACCGTAATGCGTTCAAATTTCAAGGCTTTCCCACTGGGACCCTGCAAACTAAATTAACGGGAAGGGCACGCTGAATTTTTGTACTAACATTTATATCCATAACAGAAAATAAAGACAGCTTCCAGTTGTATCATACTTGATAGCCACATTGCGTAAATACACACGCTGGTGATGGAGGTTTTTTTCATTATTTATTGTAGTTTATTTATTTATTTTCTCTTATCCCGATGGAATTTATTATAATAATAAAATTCCAATATATTTGTGTGAAAACCGTATCTTAATACTAGTTTAAATTTTATTTTTTTTCTTTTACCTCGTTTCTTCGACCAAATATAGCAGTGTATCCTTTGCAGAACATTTTACATATATGATGAAATGACTCTGCTAACTTTATCCAAAAATTACCATTCTTGCTATATTTAACAATAAACATACACAATAATTTTGGAAATTTAAACACCAAATCAAAACTCAAAAATCCCGCTGAGCAGGTTTATTTCAGATCTTCACTGTAAACGCACTACAAATTATTTCATGTGACATCACCAATAATCATTACATAAAAAATGCAGTAATACTCCTCACATACATAGCTGTTACATTCATAAAAGTATCAGATCCATTCATATACAAGCATAAAAAATTAACATTCATGTAACAAAATCATGTAACTGCAAAAAGGCCTGCATTAATACAGCAAAACCTGAAACGTACTCATCATTCTCTAAGTATGATGACTGGCACTCTAAATACTTCAGACCGTCAAAACGACGTCATATATTCTCATGACAGTTAACAAGGTTGCCATTGTCTTACAATCTAGTCTGCTTGTGAATGTACTGTTTCTTTGTGTATGTATATACTTATTATACATAGGCATGTGACTCCTACATCTAAATCTTTCCGCAACCTTCTTAAGTTTCAAAAGTTATGTCATCACTTAATTTCATTAATAACAAGCACATTTAATTAATGTGCAGTATTGGATCTAATATATCCACTTGTTATTCAAAGATAAGGGAAGCAGCAGCATAACTAACAGACGAATCGTTCATATTGTAGCACTGGCTCGATTGGGCATATTTCAGAAACTTTAGAGACATTTTGTGTCCATTTGTTGTCTTCTGAAGATTCTGGATAGCCTAAAAATATAAGAACATATTACAAGTATTACCTCTTGAGTAATAATAATTATATACTCAATGGAAGCAATTATCTGCCATTTACATTGTAACGTTTTCCCTTTGCTTGTTTATCCACCCTAGTAAGATCACGCTGCATGTCGTCCAGTCTTTTATTTTATTGACTTTTCCTGTAATAATATTTCTAGGAGCATTTACTGCAAAGCAGTCCTGATGTATATAATATCCTACATTAATATACACTTTACACAAATATAGTGAAGTGATGCTTAGTTAATATTTATATATAAGCTATATTTTATTAAGGAAAAGTACCTCAAACTTCCAACAAAATGATAAAGTTTTGTTTCCTGTCGTATAAGTGTTCAATATGACAACTGCTTACACCACAGACTTCAAGGTGGTATGAGAACTCCCAAACGCGTTGCAACATATCACAATCCACTGAATTACTGTGATGTATCCATTGTCTAAACTACCGGAACTACTGTTGATTGTTCTTCGGGGAAGGCGGTGTTTTGTTGAGTCGTCTTCGAAAAGCACGCAGCATCGTGACAACAGAAACAGTTTTAATGAATTCGACAATGCAGAACGCCTTTTGCTGGATCACCATTCCGAGTGTAACTAAGCAACTGAGTTGAGGGGGAATGACGCATCCAAAGCGCTCTGCTAGGAACTATTCAAAACTTAGAAACTACTACTTCAAACAGAAAGTGATTTATTCAGTAAAGATGATTGAGAACTATAAATAAGGCTTCAAAATCGGCTCATTTTTTGAATAGCCCTGTATATTTAATTCAGGAAGCTGCACCTTTTCTTTTCATATCATATTACAATATGCATACATTATGCTGAGTTTCGTGCGCAAAATGCCATACTCAAACCACTTTTACTACATACTCTGCACTGATTCCAATAACTTTGTGGCTTTCACATCAAACATCAACATCATCAGGTCAATAGCACACAACAGAAGCAATATCAAGGGATAAATATATGACAAAATTCACCATACTAAGGATGTAAAATAGCTCATTACTTTCTCTGTATGTGAGTAAATGCCAAATTTCGATATTTCGGCTAAAAATTGTCAGCCTTAATTACGGTAGGGTAAATTTCTAAGATTTCTGGAGAGTGAACTGTGTAATGAAGATTTTAAAAATGCTATTTCAAAGTTGAAACTCAGATTATTGTTATTCTAATGAAACTGCCGTTAGATATTTATTGTGTTACGCAATAATGTATCCATATAATTTAATACACCACCTGGTGCTTTATTAACTTTCATTATCTACACATATTACAGAAGTTATGAACCATGCGAACATTTAAAAATTAAATGCTTACCTTACCCTTCTCTCTTTACAATTTACACTAATTGAATTCTAAAAAGAGAAGAATGGTTTGGGTGAAAAGTAAGCTATTAATTTGTAATAATATGTACCCTATAGCATCTATTAGTTATTGTATCAACATTTCTTTATTTGAGTGATCATTAATAAAATTCTTTTCCAGTAGAAACGAATTTTTCTTTTGAAGTTTACTAATTTTATTATTTTCACAAGAAGCGTAGTTTTCCTTATTAAAGGCAAAAAAGTGAAAATGTAATTTTCAAAGACTGAGGGTGGGAGACGTTCTTCTCCCAAAATATATCGTTGATTTTAACTTGTCTGTGCAAGTTTATGGTTGATTCTTCTCAAGTGTTCAGACATGTGATATATTGCCAATTTTAAATTTGTCATGCCAACATAAGATTAATATATTTACAGAGTGCCTCGATAGAAAACATCGTAGTACAGGAGAAAGCTATCAGAACTGGTTAGTGATTTTGTACATTCTTTGAAGAGAAGGGCATAGAAAATCATGTCACTTTAATATTCTATCTGAAGGATACAGGTTCCATTTTCATTGGTTACTTACTCTGCCGTGACTTCTAAAGGCAAGAGTTACAATTTTTCTAGTAAGTCCCCCTTTTGTGTCCACAATGTGAGTGGAGGAAAAATCCACATACTGATTCCAAAAATATGCCAGTGCAGTATGGATGTACTTTTCTCTCATTGCGTTGTTTTCGTCTTCTTTCGTTAAATCACAATTCTACATTAAAAAAAAAAAAAAAAAAATAACAAGTGAGTTTTGTTTCAAGGTGTGAATCTACGGTAGACTTCCGAACTAGGTGAATTCAATACTCAAATTTGAAGTAGTACATCTATAGATACCGGTTGCAATACAGGAGTAAGATCAAAGATAGGTATTGTTCCTCGGACGCTGAATCCATATCAAAAAGCCATTACACACTATCTCTTACTGTTTTGGTTCTATGCGGATTAAAATTAAAACCGGAAGTGGTAATTGATGTCTATCACTTCTGGTTGTTATAAAATAAATAAAATCAGAGGTGAAACATATTATCGGTACTCAATCCATATCAAAAATCTGCTTGTCACTAATCATTTTCGTTCTGTCCATTATGTGGTCAGTGTTGTAATCGAAAAACCTAGATTCTCACAACTTTCGGTTTCAACAGACACATAGAAGTCGAGACAAAACTCTTTCTTGGGACGCTGAATCGATTGCAAAAAATCAATATTGAAACTGAAGTACTAGTAAAATTCCAACACTTCCAGTTTCGGAAGTGTGTTACAGGTGGTGGTGATATGTTCTCTTGAGACGTTGAACCGATTGCCGAATATGCTCACAACTATATATTACCGTTTCTGTTCTACAGCGAAAAACTTTGAAACCGAAAATGATTAATTTCAACTATTTCCAGTTTGAATAACAGGTTAACAGAGGAGATAGAACGTATTCTTGTGAAGCTGAATCGATTGCATAAAACCGTATTACTTGATACTGCTTAACATTTTTGCTCTGGTATCTGCTGGCTGACAGACGGACGGACATTGCCGTTGCATAAGACTTTCGATATTTATGCATAGCATAATTTGGAAGTCTAAAAAGGGAAGACCTCAAATCAATTTTTTTAAAAAAAAAATGTCCAAAAATTAAACTCTGACCAAAAAATGCAGATACATTATTGGATAACTATAATTTGCACAACAAAATAAGCACATTAGCCGGAACTGGACTTTATCGGACCCAACTTCCTCAGACAACTTTAATCTCGGCAATAATTTTAAAGTTACAATTTTAAAATCTCCTTGACATTTCTTTCTTCAAAACCTTTTATCTAAACCTTCTAATAAAGCTGACGATTTTGAGTCGAAACCTTCAAGAAAAGATTAGATGTCCAAGTAAAAAGATCCATGGGCATAGCATACTGAATATTTATTTTTAAAATCATAAAATAATATGACAAGTACATTACCTGCAATAATACTCCTATTGGATGTCTGCCACATATAGTGTTTCCGAACTTCTTAAGGTATTCTGTGAATGCCTGCGGATTCAACTTCTCTATGGTATCCATACCCTATCAAACAGTAAACAAACCTTGGCAGGATTAATAAGCAATCACTTAAATAAAGGAATTGACGGTTCTATCAATAGCTGACAAATGCTCAAGTTGGTTATATAACTAATTGGTAATAGCCAGGGACGTGCAATGACCCAACGAATTACCTACGCAGCAGTGTAGTCAAGTTTTTTTCCCCCCTTTTCACTGTTTATACATGATACAGGAACGTCATTTAGGGAGGGTACAGGAGGCAATTGTCCTCCCTCTGAGGTTGAGAATCACCTGCTTTTTAATAAATTGTATACAAATATACTAATAGAAAGCGTGAAACTCTTACGTCAATGGACATGTTGTTCCCCTTGCAAAATCTGAAATGACACTACCTGTAATAGGCTATTACTGACTAGAAAAATACATCTGTACCTATATTTCAACAAAATGGTAACGAAGACTTCTATTTCATTTTTCCCTGAGTCCAACATCAGAAACTTGTTTCTTCACATGTTTTTTGAAAACGGTTTCTAAGAGATTTCACAGTAGTTTGTGTTTCTGTGATTTTTCATCTGCAGTAAGGAATAATTAATGAAGAATTCTGTAGGACACAAAATAAAATATCAGTTGGCGAAAATATACTGTGAAAAGTTGCAGAAAGAAACCAAACCTCGAAGTTTTCTAAATTTGATAAATATGCTTGAATAATAAAAAAGAGTATCATGTTCCAAGTCTGATTGATGTTTCAAAATGGTAAGAAAAAACAGGCGAAGCTAATCTTTCTTTCGTAAACAATATTGACAATCCGTAACGCGTAATTCTACCTTATTGGACAAACATGTAGTAATTGCCGACCTAGAAATTCATCATGAAATTTTGCACTCTTTGAGGAAAAACGCTGCAATTCCACTAAAAGTAGCAAAAAAATCAGGAATACTGGAAGCACTTTGGTACAGTGCTTGACTTAGACCGATCGACTATACCACACTGACACCACTAATTCAAAGTAAGCAGGCGTGCACCCAGAAATTTTGCTTGCAAGAGGTCCAAAGTTTGGAGGGCTCTAATACTACAAGACCTTACGTCTATGTCGTAGTGAACCTGTATCATTCTGCACCCGAAAAGACGATAAGTAATTGTTAAGTGTCAACACCTATGTTTAATATATCTCTATCTATCTATCTACATATATATATATATATATATATATATATATATATATATATATATTATATATATATATATAGGGTGTCTCAAAAGTCCCATGACATAAGGTAACTTTGTTACTATTAGAGTTACAACAAAATGTAAGAGGGGAAACCATCTCCAAATACGATGTTTTCAATCTAAAGTGAAGGAAGTTTTCAAATCAGACAAGCTGTTTGGGCTGTGCACTCTTTATGCGCCCAATGTTAAATAAAAATGCAACGTTGCCATTTACCTGGACCTACAATATAAGTGAATTAAGTTACTGTCTTACGCTAACGTGTCAACGTGTTGGTTTTCCCTCTTACATTTTGTTGTAACTCTGATAATAACAATTACCCTATGTCAGGGGACTTTTGAGACACCCTATATATATATATATATATATATATATATATATATATATATATATATATATATATATATATATATATATATATATGTATGTATGTATGTATGTATACAATATGAGGTACATATACAAGACATATACAAGAGATAAAGGACGAAAACAATACAGCTAAGGCGTACACTACAAGGATAGCCCATTCATTTAACAGGATGCTTGTCCATGCTGTTCCCGAAGCGCTTCTCTCACTGGTTAAAAAGCTATGTTGAAGTGGCTTATCATGACAACGACTAGTCAGCACTGCATGCTGTGTTTGTAGAGAAAAACCTGGCTTGTTGCCTGTATGTATATCGGTAAGTAATTATTGCTTGTATTGTTGGCTATGGCTTGTTACAGCGGAGTAATGTACACTCGAGCCGATTGTGTGATGGACCACTGTCACGATTCACACGAATGACAATTTGTGGAACGACTGTTGACCTGCAAGTACGCTTGAAGTCAATTAACTGCACACTAAGCGTTTGTTGGTGCAGTTCTGGTATTGTAGACACACAATGTAATGTTCATACAACTATCCTGTTTTGTCCAACATTCAAACTAGAAGCAGCATATTTACAGACACCACGATCAGCATGCCATCATTAGATGGTCTGTGGTGCTGTTACTACCAGTGTATATGTAGTTTACTAGGAGTTAGTTGGATACTTCATAACGGGTTAAACAACGAGATAAACAAGGACGGAAAATATATTAAAATGGAGTTTGTACCCAGGTCTTTGTAATCCTAGTGAATCTGCGAGTATGCAATACAGGCATACTGAAAAGTAAAAGTGAAAAGGAACTGCGAAACCAATCAAAAGCGCGGCTATAGGAATGTGTGTATAAACATATCTAACAATCGAACTATACATCCATAAAAGATAAAAAGAAATGTATCTGCAAAATTACACTTTATTTTACATTTAAACACACCTATAAAGCATTCTTTAGTGACCGATTGTACAAATCGAAACGGCAAAGCTATTAAGAACTAACCACTGTTAATAACAAAAGTAGAGTAAAGAACCTTGCTGAGAAATTACAGATTTATTACATTTCTTGTTATATAAAACAAAACAGGTATTAGAAAGAAATTTGGAATTTGAGCTTTAATCTTACCGCTCTATCCAATGTCTGGATGGACTGATAGATCTCACCCCACGATCTGTCATAATATGTGTAGCGGAATCTGTGACCCCAGTGACAAAAATCCGATGAGATCACAAACAAATTTTGGGGATCAGCTAAGTATTTGGAAAATATTCTCCCGTATACAGCTTCTCTATCCGGTGATAAGGATCCTACCAGGACAGGAACTATAGTGAATGAATCCTTGTAGCTGAAAAAAAAGAAAGCATTCACATTCTCAAACTTTAGAATAAAATGCCGCCATTGTAAGTATAAGGAATTGAAAATTAAGGCTGTTTACTCCATCTATCTTATAAAAAAACTACTAATCCATGAATGTTGTAATCACTGACACTACATTTAAACTGCCTGATAATATAACGCAACTGCTTGTACATTTTAATTTACTTCACATCCATACGTGAGAATACTTCTATACTTATTATGCATAATAATTTATTTCCTTACACTTGCCTAATAAAATGAAAATCTCAGACTATAAATCTACAACAGTTATTCTTTTTCACATCTTCATTTATGATTATTATGAGTATTATCGATACAGTTGTTCTAGTGAAATCTACATATTCTTCGAACGTTATGATATGGATAGTCGCCAGCAAAACTGCGTACAAAGAGAAGACAGAAATTATGCACTTTTATTTGCCAATAGTACTACACATATCAATACTGTTCTTACAGTGACTTAGGGAGTAAATATTTAATTACATAATGTGTGTAAAGTGTACACTTTTCTACATGAAGCATTTCTGAGTATTCATTATGCTCTTTTCGCAATTACTAGTAAATGTTATAAAGAAAAAAAAAAAAAAAACTAGCAGGTTCGAGGATCACTTACTCTTCCATAACTTTCGCCACATACGGGAGATGCATTTCTATACTATGTTCGTCTTCATCCACAGCCATATTCATCCACTCAAATTGACCAGTACTCTGGAGTTCAGCGTAAACTGTGAAACAACAATTTTAACATTAACTACAACTTCGGTTGTTAATACTTGCAATATAGTATATCCTATATTAGAGTACGCACAGAACACGTTTTAAATTTATAAACTCATCAATTCGTGTTCTTCATTTATGTAGCTAATAAACTTATGCTAACTGGTGAATATATATGGTATATACATATTTTTAGAACAGACCCACTTCGGAATTTACTTGATTTCTACTTCGAACAATCCAAACCCAACGTATGAATACCAACTGATAATTTACATTTATTTTCAGAACTTATATAAATGTGGAGGTTTGTTTTATCAACTTATCCTACTTCTTCTAATTCACATACACGAAAAATACTTTGATGTATAAGCTTTCTATGAAGGTAAAGATATAAATATGCTCCTTTATTTGATTCAGTTTTATTTGTTCTAGGAATTAATTCGTGCGGTTGGTACGCACACATTGAAGCTGTAGTACAAACACAAAATACATAAATACCTTAAGAAAAATATTGTCCATCGCTAGCCACCACTTTCGCCCATCTGTCAGGCAATGTACGGATTCCGTGGCGAAAGAAGTCCTCATCCTTGGAAGCGATCCAGTCAGAGACCCATGTTTCGATATCTTCTGAAGAAGTAAACCGCTGTCCAATCAAATCGTTGTTCATGCAATCGAACAAGTAGTAGTCCGAAGGAGCAACGTCTGGTGAATACGGCGGGTGGGGTAAAACTTCCCATCCGACATTTTCTAAATAGGTTTTGACCGGTTTTGCGACATGTGGGCGAGCGTTATCATGTTGAACAATAAGTTTATCATGTCTGTTCTCCCATTCTGGTCGTGTTCTGGCCAGAGCTTGCTTCAAACGCATTAATTGTCGTCGATAACGTTCTCCATTCATAGTTTCACCCGGTTGCAGCAGCTCATAGTACACCACACCTTTCATATCCCACCATATGCACAGCATAACCTTTGCACAGTGAATATCTCGTTTTGGTTGTGATGGACCTGGTTCACCTGGTTTCACCCAGGCCTTTTTTCGTTTAGGGTTCTCGTAATGGATCCACTTCTCATCACCCGTAATAATTCGATGCAGAAATCCCTTTCTGTTATGTCGTTGAAGCAGCAATTCGCAAATGGTTTTTCGTCTTTCAACGTCTCTGTCTTTCAATTCATGTGGAACCCAATGTGACATCTTTTGAATCATTCCCATGGCTTTCAAGCGTTTGGAGACTGTTGTTTGATCAACGCCTAATGCTGCTGCAAGTTGTTCCTGCGTTTGACACGAATCCTGCTCGAGCTATGCTGTCAATTCTTCGTCTTGAAATTTTTTTGGCTGTCCAGCTCGCTCTTGGTCTGCCAAGCCGAAATCACCACTTCTAAACCGTGCAAACCACTTCAGCTAGAGCATGGTCACCATACACTTCCACCAAAATACGATGACTTTCAGTCGCACTTTTCTGCATGTTAAAGTAATGCAGCAGGACACCCCGCAAAAACACTTTATCAGGCACAAATTGCGCCATGTTCACTTAATTACAAACTGGTGTTGTTGACGCTTTAATCCACTGCCTTATACTACGAACGATACGCGATGACAGGGGTTTGCAACACATGTGTGGATACACGGAACTGTGGGACGCTCCGTTCGTTGCGCCATCTCTTGTCCACCCGCACGAATTAATTCCTAGACCAAATACCTATGAATAAGAGCAGAGAAAAGCTGGTTAAAAAGAAAATAAGAGAAAGGAAAAAAAGTTCCCTATATATATATATATACGAGGGGCATTCAATAAGTAAAGAGACAAATTGCTATAGCTCAATAAAGATTTATTTCAATCTTTCAAAACTAAGGCTACTTTTCAATATAATCACCCTTTACAGTTATGCATTTGACCCATCTTTCTTGCAGCTTCCTAATTCCCTTGGCGAAGAAATCTTTCGATTTACCCCGAAGCCACCTTTGCACCGCTGCCTTAACTTCCTCATTGTTAGCAAATCTTTTTCCACGTAGGGCGTCTTTGAGTGGTCCAAACAGGTAAAAATCAGATGGGGCGAGGTCTGGGCTGTAGGCAGGATGAGGTAAGACCTCCCAACCCAATTCTTGAAACTTATCTCGGGTCAGCTGGGCTGTATGAGGGCGGGCGTTATCGTGCTGAAGAATGACTCCTTTTGACAAGAGTCCACGGCGTTTGCTCCTGCTAGCTGGTTTAACTTTGTGTTCTAGCATCTCAGAATAGTATAGGCTATTGATAGTTCGCCGATCTTCAAGGAAATCGCAATAGATTGGACCCTGTGAGTCCCAAAAGATGGTCAGCAGCACTTTCCCAGCGGAAGGTTGAACCTTGAATTTTTTGCGAACTGGAGAGCTAGTGTGTTTCCACTCTATACTATGCCTTTTGGTCTCAGGGTCGTAGTGATGGATCCAGGCCTCGTCGCAAGTCACTATTCTTTCAAAAAAAGCGTCTCCTTCAATCAAACTTCGTTGCGTTAAGGCTTGACAAATGGAAAGCCTTGATTCTTTATGAGCGTCAGTAAGCTGTCTGGGAACCCATCTGGCACACGTTTTTCTTTATTTTAAAATGTTCCTAATGACATTGTGAACAGTTCCAACACTTACTTGAACTTCCTCGGCTATCATTTCAACAGTAATTCTTCTGTTATTACGAATAAGTCCGTCAATCCTCGATTCCAACGAAGAACCAGAAACTTCCACTGGACGTCCACATCGGGGTTCATCACCTACACTTGTTCGGCCACTTTTAAACCGATCAACCCACTTGTACACATTCGCACGGGGTTCATACAACTGTTACCGTACTGTCTCAACATTCGAGAAAAAATTTCACTTTGTTTTACACCTTCTGCGACTAAAAACCTAATGACTGAGCGCTGTTGTTCTAAGGTGCAATCTTCTAGAGGACTTGCCATGATGAATTGATATTTTTGAAGTTACGTTGACATAAAATTACGAAACAGCAGATCAGAGCATATTCCAAGGTTGCCAGCTAACACCCCTGAAACAAAAAAAAAAAAAAAAAAAAAAAATATTATTGTTAAAAATATAGACTTTGTCTCTTTACTTATTGAATGATCCTCGTATATATGTATGTATGTATGTATGTATGTGCACGTATGTACGGTGTAACAAAAAGGTACGGCAAAATTTCAGGGGTGGATTCCTTATGGGTAGACAAGCAAAAAAGTTCATATGACCATATGTCGGGAAATGCATCATTACAGAGTTAGGGCCATTGAGCCGCCAGATGATGTAAAATAGTCACATTCTGGTTGCTCCTTAATGTTAATCAATTTAAACCTCAATAACAGCCCCTAACTAAGCTAGGAAGATAATTTTGGTATTTATGTATTCCTGAAGGACGATGCTTTTAGCCGATATGTATTTTATGTATGTGGGGAGTACCACGGCGAATGGGGAAGGGTAATTCCCCATTGGGGGTACACTCAAAATGCATATCGCCGGAAAACATCCTTCAGGAACACATTGCTATCAAAATTATCTTCCTAGCTTAATTAGGGGTTGAGTTATTGAGGTTTAAATTGAATCATATTAAGGAGTGACCAGAATGTGACTATTTCACATCGTAAGGCGGCTCGATGGCCGTAACTCTGTAACGATGCATTTTCCGACATATGGTCACATGAACTTTTTTGCTTGTCTACTCATAAAAAATCCACCCCTGAAATTTTGCCGTACCTTTTTGTTACATCTTGTTAAAAGTTTCCCTGTGTGTTTCTTTAACCTATTACACCGTGATTTATCGGCTGAAGAAAGAAATTGTGTTCATTGCTGGCTAAAGAAATAACTGAACTATATACATTGTTCATGAATAGAATTTTGTTCTCGACAATCACATTACAATTAATAAATAAAAATGCTATATAATCACACCCTTAACTTGGATGTTTTAATCAAGTCTTGCAGTAAAGATACGCCTTCAGAAGTGAAGAAAATACACCTTCAATTGATTCAATATCATCTACGTATAAAAATATACGACTTTTTAACAGAAATATAAAATTAATTATTTTATATACATTATATTCACGAGGAACGTACACAGGGGGTTGGGACCTGGAGGTAGAGGGTGGGCACGAAATCCTCACTATTCTGTAAATTAAGTCTAATTTTAGGGATGGTTTTAGAAATTTTAATATAACTTATCCTAATATTGAATTGTGACCTTCCCGCAAATAAATTCCTGCAAACGTGCTTGATATTCGTTATAAAAAATAAAGTCTTAAAACATCAGAATATTCTAAAATATGTTCGAATATTGTTAAATATATTACTATCAATTATTAATATAACTCAGTGATAATCCAACGTATATTCGAACGTAAGTGAATGTTAACGTTCTCGCTTCATAACTGTAAGTTCTCAGGTTCGAACTCCGAGCATGACATCCAAAACTCTCCTTGGTTTTCATTTTGGAATAATTTATCCTTCCAAATTCTTTCTCGTCATTCATTGTTATTAATGTAGTAATCGCAACTGGAATAATAGATTCCTTCAATTAAGATTTTGTCAGTTTTCAAGAATTAATTCACTAAGTGTAGTATAATGAATTATAGCTGTTAAAAAGCAAATTACTTTTTTACGGTAATTACAGTACTTAGCATCTTGTATTAATGAAGAAACTTCTCCGTTATATATTGATTTATTTTTACTTATTGGATTGAGGTTATATAGGACGAAGCTTACAGTTCAAAAATGATATCTGAATCACTATAATACGCTCGATGCTATCCCACCGGGAATTGAACCCAGGGCCTCATGCACTAAAGGCATAGCTAACTACCAAGGACGGTGTATCATATACTCATATTATACATGAAATTGAAAAATACGTTCGCAGAGTCTCACTGAAGTCCCCTACAATGAGATAATGTTCCATCAGGGGGTTACTTTGGGAAACACATTTTTGCATGCTGAGCTTGGTGTGGAATACCGTATAATCCGAAAGCGAAATTCCATGGCCCCATCAGAAAGATAAGTCTGCTGCTCTCGAATGGTAATTTCTGAAACCATTGAAAAGCGCCTAGTCGAAAGCAGGGCAGTCTGAAGTGAGCTGTACATAGTTATGGGAGAAACTATTGTTGACAAATGTTCATCGCGCATGCAGAGTAGAGCGCTATTACGAAAACTGGTACCTAAAACGAATATTGAATACCTTGATTATGACATATGTTGATAACCTGGGTATGTACCTGAAACAGTATTGTGGTGGTGAACTTTATCAAAACTGAAACACTAGCGAGGTAACTTTGTGACACTTGTCATATAGTCCATGACGGCATGAGGAGCTGACTATAACAGGAGAAACCTTCTTGGAACATGTTTCTCAGAAAAGAACGCAAAGTGATTTAACGTCAACGAAATATCCAGAAAAAAACTTAAATAGTCCCGTTGGATGAAACATCTACTCTGAGGACATACGAGAAGCAAATAGCGGAACCTCCAGCTGCATTAAAAACATGGATACAATCCACATCTATTGCACGGCAAGCTTCTTAGAGAAAGTGGGTGAAAAGGGTAAACTGAGAAGAAAACCAGTGACAGTAAGAGTTCGTTATGATCCTCAGCAGTTCCTTACATAAAGTCTGATAATAACTCCCTCGCACCCCTCGAGTACATGAATATCTGTTCAACGAAAACGTTTCTCCTACAATTTCCGGAAATTCTAGGAATGAAATGTCAAATTTGTGCCAGGGCCAGTTCATGCTCGAAAAGTATGAAGATGGACTATATCCCAGATGATTCACATAAAAGATTATGATCTTTTTTTTTTTTTCTTTTTTTTTTTTTTTTTTTTAACATATATTAGCACCATGCAAAAATACAATAATTATTGGAAATGATCAGAAAATGAAGACGATTTGAACTACATACCAAGTGAGATTTTTTAAAAATAATAAATTCCCACACACGAAGAAACACGTTCTTTTGCAAACAAATACGCTCGAAGGATTATTGAAAATATAATTACGAATAAACATAATCTTTAGAAGATAAAGAAAATTGATATATTTCAAATTTTCAATGCGTAATTCCTTGAAAATATGACCTGCACCGAAGTTACCCCAATTAATAGTGTAACATTATAACAAAATCTAGGAAAGATATTTCAGTACATAATACTCTGGTAGTAAAATTATGCTCATATTTATACAGTGGAAGGTTGATCCTATCGTGATCAGCCAGTCTTGCATTAACATTACTTTCAGTTTTCTTGTAATTTTCAAATTATACTAAATATTGCACCAAAGTAACCTCGATTTACGGAGTCATTAATTTTCTTTCTCTAGAGTTGATTTGCCGTCACTACAATTATTACCAATAAAATATTCATCTGAAGAGTTCAACCAAAATGTACACTAAGTTGTCTTATTACGATGTAAAGAATGTAAAAGTTTGTGCTGAAATTGACACGCAATATCTATGACTAGACAGTGAATATTATAATAATCTGCAGTGACTTACCTTGCATATCGATAGTAAGATCATAGAGAGGTGTACGGTATTTGGAAGCAGTAGAAAGAGCACATCCACTCAGTCGAACATGGTGTGAAGGGCCCAAGATAAAAACACGCCTCCTATACAAGTAAATGGAATTAAGAATGAATGTTAATTTCAAAACATTTCATAAGATTTTTTTCTCTGTCTCTCTTCTGATATTTTCATTAATGGCTTTTAATACTTCATTTACTGAGGTTTTTTGCCATTCTAACTGCATCTTACGAATCGACAAACTAAAAACTCCCTACATACAAAGCCTGTCAAAAAAAAGTACCAGCCCATAGGAACAATAAACAAACAGTTACCAACTTGTGTGATAATTTCTAATCACCTTGAAAGCAGGCCTCTGCAGTTTTTACACACTGAATCCCAATCCGGAACGCCTTCTTGGGACAGCTGTCAAATCTAGAAGTTGCGTTACGTGATGTCTTCTCGGTTTCGAAGCGAATACACTTGAATTCCCTTTTCATTTTCGGGAAAGGATAGAAGTCGCAAGAAGCCATGTCTGAAAAGTAGTAGGCCTGGCGAACAACAGAAATGTTCTTTGACAGAAAATTTTGAAGCACTTTCACGCAATAAACTGGCACGTTATCGTGATACACCTGACAGTTATGTGATGTCCACTGATCTGGCTCTTTTCGCCGAATTTTATTACACACGCGACGGAGAACACCAACCTAGTGATTCTTCATAATTATTTGTCCTTTTGGTATGTACTCGTGACGAACAAAGAAAACAATCAACATTACTTTGATCCGCTCTTTTGGGACTATTCGTACTCTTGTGGGTCTTTGCGCGGGTAAATGTTTTCACTGGAAGAACTGTGCTATATTTGTGGATCGTTTCTACATATCCAGGTTTTATTACCAGCAATCACAGTATTGAGAGACTCAAGGTCATTCTTGACAGCCTCCAGCATTGTACAATTTCCACATGAAGTTGTTCCTATTTCTCCAAAAGCAGCCTCGAGACACACTTTGCAGCCACCCTATATATGTGTCAACCTTCTTATAGCTGAATGTACGGAAGCTTTGCTAATATCAACGAAATTCATTAGTTCGCGAACGGTCAAACAATTATTTTCTATTATGAAAGCAGGATTCATTCAACGACCTCTGCATTACGGCTTATGGACGGTTTTCCAAAACACTCGTTACTCTCCGCTGACGATCGGCCTTTTACAAATCGGTTGCATCATCCTTTTATTTGCATAATCTCCAATGCATCACCTCCAAATGTTGGCTCTATTTTCCTAATTATTTCAGTATGCTTGTCGCCAAGCTGCTGGAAAAACTTGCACTCTGGTTGTTCCACTTGTTCTGTCATCTTACTCTGCAAAGAACAGCACACAATACAATAACAAACACGATCATAAAGCACAACTTCGGCTGGCTAGTAGAAATTGAAGCACACAACCATCACGGCATTTACCGGGTATGCGCATGAAACATGAGTCAACCTTTGTGCGCACTTTTGACATCTCATGATTGATACTGTTCCATAAAAAAATGAAATGAAATCTTTGAGTTTTACGTCCCACGGTTATGCCGGTTAGGCTAAAGGAGACGGTGATTATGAGAAATGAATGAAATGGTGGAATGGAGAAAGTGGGAGGAAACGGGAGAACCCCGAGAAAACCCACGCACACGGTGTTTGTCCACCACAAAGTTCACTTGGCGGGGGCTGGGATCGAACCCGGGACCCCAAGCACCAGAGGTGAACGCTCTACCACTGAGCCACCGCGGCCCCATAAAAAAATGAAGTCGGAGATATATATATATATATATATATATATATATATATATATATGGCACTCATTCCACACATTATCAAATCAATACAATAAACAAATAATTGTTCCCTTCTTTTTAAAGGTATAATACCGAAATCGAAAAACCAATTTCAACTGTCAATGCTCTCTAGTTCAGGATTATTAAAAACCTTCAAAAATTTTACTCATTCGGATTCCTTAAAAATAAATCTATACTAATAAAAGTTTTGTAATCTTGTTTGTGATTGCATTACGGCCAAACGATTGAATTCATTGACATAAACTTTTAAGCATAATTGGTATCTTCCTCGAGCTGTTTTTTTTATCGTATCACTTTGTTTAAGATGAGTATAGTAAGGGGGTAGTGGAAATTCTAAATTTATGCCACAAACCAGAATATTTTAGGCGAAACAATGGGTTGATTATTACATTTAAATATTATTCATTTCATTATGACATTACGCATTATAAAATATTTTTCATTGTCTCTAATGTAGAATTTCAGCACGAACCACACAATATAAACGAGAAAATGACCAAACTTAAGAAGGAAAACCAGGCATGCTATGTCCAACGAGAGACTTAGAACAGCAGAGAAAGAGTAAATCACACGAAAGAGGTTAGACAAGAGAAGCAGAGCGACAGAATCACGGGAGAAGAAACCAAAGAGGAGCAATTATAACACTAAAATAGTTTCGCAATTACACCTTCACTAAAATTTGTATTCTTCGGAACGGGAGGGGGAGGGGGGTAAAGTTTTCGCAAAGAATAACGGCTGCACCGTATAAAATGAACTTTTGAACACTTGAGTTGAGCTGGGTTTTCACCATTCCATTTCGATTGAAATACGCATATTCATTTCGCTTAAGGGAAAAACTGGGGTTCAAATACACCTTCAAATATTTCCTATAAACCTATTTCCTCCATGCAAAGAACGCACGTTCAGCTAGTAAAAGATTTGCATCTGCATATCAAATTCTAATTGAGGAGTGATGTGATGTGATTTTAGTTTAGCGTCCCGTTCAGCAGCGAGGCTATATGAGACGTGGACCTACTGATTAACGTGGAATCCGAACCACATGAGTTCCCGCCGGGAATCTAATTGAGGAGTATGTGATGATACTTTCTTAAGGCATTCTAGACATATAACTCAATGAGCCTGTAATTTGAGACCGTGGTGGTACAGGAATTAGTCTACTAGTTCGAGCAAACTACAACACCAAGTCAGTCTAAGAGATTCATTAGTGTTCTATCTGTTAAGAAAATGAAAACCAAAGACAAAGAGGAAGAAAGAGAAAGAGACGGTTTTTGTTGTTTAACATCCCATATCTATACACCAAGACTAAGAGAGGCGGTGATGATGAGGTGAATTATAATGGTGAAATGACGAAAGTAAGGACTTCGAGAAAACCCATACACACACAGTGTTTGTTCACCAAGAAGTCTACTTGGCGCGGATACAGACGATTGGACTTACGTTAGACCTGTGTAGTTGCTTGGTGCCTTCCATTTCAACTCAGGCAAAAAAATATAAAATTGTACCATCACCATCTCAGATATTGTTGAAACTTTTTTTATAGCAACTAGACATGTTTTTAAGAGACCCATATTTTTTTGTTTTGTCGAAAAAAATTTTCCCGCCAAGTAATGGGCCATCAAAGACGGGGAGTACAATTTATGAATTGTAGAAGACATGGAAAATGGTCAATTTCGGAGCCTCACCATTCGGCTATGGAGACAGGTAGAGTTATAATTCTTGTTGTGGTATGTACATAGGGATATAAATAAACTATATTTTATTATAGTTTGGTTTGCGCATGCGTATCTTTTTGTACATAAATTAACAAATGAACGTCAATTTATCTGAAAAGTCGAAGTTTGCGAATTTTTTTCGAGCACTTCCGGTTCGAATTTTAAAATTCTGTTTTCACGGTTGGTAAGACCTAGTTACCCGCTTTCCGAAAAAAATTTTGTATCGCTTCTGTAGTCAACCGTTTTGTCGCAAAAAATTCGAGAAATTGTAAAATTTTCAAAAATCGCCATTTTTGGGCGCCATTTTCTCGAAAACACCATTTTTTAAAATTCTGAAATTTTGTCAGATGGTTCAACTTTACCTGAATAATAAACACACCAAATATCATTCTCGACCAATGCTTCATGGATTAACTGCAGCCTTTTAAAATTAGCAAAGTTTCGCTAATTTTGATATCACAGTTAGCAACACTGGGAACAATGAAAGTGCAATGATTTGATTATGTTTGTGGTTCACATTCATTAAATGAAGAATAAATGGTTTTTCTTGGCTGTTTTTTTATTATTTTGATTAAAAAGGCTCTCTGAAATAGTAAAATGAGCCTCCCTCAACTCCTCCGTTTTCTTAAACTGAAGTAATCTGAGGTGGAAATTACGATTACGAAACACACAAATTTCAAGTTCACTTACTTAAAATTGTCTTTGGAAAAAAATTTCACTGATTTTTTTTTTTTTTTTTTTTTTTTTTTTTTTTTTTTACATGGACTAATCATTTGCTTGGTTGTTGTCTTCTTTGCTAATAGCATGTAACCGTGCAGATGCTCCAATAGATGTTGGTTCACTCATAACTCATCCAGGAGTGGATCTAGGGGGACGATTGCCTCCCTCCCCCCTCAGAAGAAGAAACTTTCTTATTTATAGAAATAAAACCCATCCCAGAGTTTGGAGCTCTTAAAAGTAGCTCTAAGTACCAGTATTACAATCCCCCCCCCCCAGAAGTCCGTCTTGGATCCGCCCCTGCGTAGCACATTGTCGATAGTCACAAAACACTTATTTTCACTTCTCTTATGCTCTTCTGGAAACCTGTACCCTGCTGAAGGTTCATGTGGAAGCATAAACAGCACTTCAACTTCACGTAATTCATGATTTATTTATAATATTTCTGCTACGCACCACTGGTTATCATACATATATGTATATAACAAAAGTTCCTTTTTGCAGATTTCTTAAATCTACAGTTTGAATTGCAAAAGTTCGATTTTGGGGAAGTATGAAGTTAGTTCATGGTGACCCGTTACTGCCATAAAAACTTCGCAATTTTCCCGAAAGCCAAAGATAACTTCGTTGAATACCAGTTACCGGTCGCATACTTTCCCTTTTTTCTTCCGGAAGTCGTCGAATTCAGTTCCAGGTAACAAAACGAGAGTAATACCCGGAGTTTGTACTTGCACGATACTCACGAATTCTCCTGCGGTTTTAGTGGGGACGCGGTGGCTCAGTGGTAGAGCGTTCACTTCCGGTGCTTGGGGTCCCTGGTTCAATCCCAGCCCGTGCCGTGTGGGCTTTGTGGTGGACAAACACCGTGCTCGTGGGTTTTCTTGGGGTTATCCCGTTTCCTCCGACTTTCTGCATTCCATCGTTTCATTCATTTCTCATAATCACCGTCTCCTTTAGCCTTACCGGCATAACCGTGGAACGTAAAACTTAAAGATTTCATTTCATTTTTTTTTTCTGCGGTTTTAATACTGTGTATCTGTTTTAGCCTAAGGCTATGGCACGTTGCCACATTCTTTCCCCTCCCCCCCTTCCCCACTACCGTCGCAAAGACCCTTGCATGGCCGGTTTCACTGCAAAAACAGTGCTTTATCGGACCTGTCTGCATCTCGAACATCTGAAAGCGATTTTTAAAGTGGGATGCAGCACCATCAGAAGTCACTGACACGGTTTGGGAAATTGTAGACACCTATTTTCACGTATTCAAACCTTTTTCTATAAAATATATTTTCGATTTTCTTCGAGTATGTTTAGAATCTTGTCTATGACTATGAGTACATGAGCCGAATCGTGTGTTTTATCGTCGTTTATTACAACAAAACTGTCAGTTGTTCCATATTTCGGTGATAACTCTGAATTTCACTTTGCAGAATAACAGTCCAGTTTTCAACGAAGTCCACATGAAGTAAAATATAATTTGTATCTTGAAATTTTATACGGTGGTTTTCGGTAGCAATTGATTCTCTTTGGATTTTCTTGATGTAGTCATGAATTACAATTCTTACAGTTAAACCGGCAATGTACGACACGAAAACAGAAAGTGAAACAGTTTTTTTTTTTTTTTTTTTTTTTTTTTTTTTTTTTTAAACGAGATCATTATTCTCCCATATGGCATACGTAACCACTTTCATTTTCATCAGGATCAATAATTAAAGACACCACACTTATTTCTTCCACTCCAGGACATTCACCACATTCTTGAAAAAGACAGCTGTCATATTCTACGGATCATACTACTAAAGGAGATAGGTCACTCATGACAGCTTCAATACAGGTTGCACCTTTGATTTGTAGCAACGCAGTAGCAGCTAACTTAAAATTTGCACAATACACACACACACACACACACACACACACACACACACACTTCCCTCTCAGGTTGCGGACTGACACACTTTAGTCGAATACTATAAAATTCCGAGTGACCCATTTTTATGCTGGGATTGTTCTGTTTAAAAATTCACTAAATTTCTTTGGAACGCGTAAGAAAACGTTTCGATATTTTTTTTTTTAACTTTTTGTCATTTTTCGATCACTGTAATGACATCGCACTTAATTGAGACTTTGTCTGGAGCATTCCAAATCATACTGAGGTAATAGTTTAGGCCTTTTATAGATCATCAGAATTCATTGGATGGCCATTTCAAGTAAACTTAAAATTTCTGTGTTTCGTAATCGTGATTTCCACCTCAGATTACTTCAGTTTAAGAAAACGGAGGAGTAGGGGGAGGCTCATTTTACTATTTTAGAGAGCCTCTTTTTTCAAAATAATAAAAAACCAGCCAAGAAAACCTTGTATTCTTCATTTAATGAATATGAACCACAAACATCATCAAATCATTGCACTTTTATTGTTCCCAGTGTTGCTAACTGTGACATGAAAATTAGCGAAACTTTGTTAATTTTAAAAGGCTGCAGTTAATCCATGAAGCATTGGTCGAGAATGATATTTGGTGTGTTTATTATTCAGGTAAAGTTGAACCATCTGACAAAATTTCAGAATTTTAAAAAATGGTGTTTTCGAGAAAATGGCGCCCAAAAATGGCGATTTTTGAAAATTTTACAATTTCTCGAATTTTTTGCGACAAAACGGTTGACTACAGAAGCGATACAAAATTTTTTTCGGAAAGCGGGTAACTAGGTCTTACCAACCGTGAAAACAGAATTTTAAAATTCGAACCGGAAGTGCTCGAAAAAAATTCGCAAACTTCGACTTTTCAGATAAATTGACGTTCATTTGTTAATTTATGTACAAAAAGATACGCATGCGCAAACCAAACTATAATAAAATATAGTTTATTTATATCCCTATGTACATACCACAACAAGAATTATAACTCTACCTGTCTCCATAGCCGAATGGTGAGGCTCCGAAATTGACCATTTTCCATGTCTTCTACAATTCATAAATTGTACTCCCCGTCTTTGATGGCCCATTACTTGGCGGGAAAATTTTTTTCGACAAAACAAAAAAATATGGGTCTCTTAAAAACATGTCTAGTTGCTATAAAAAAAGTTTCAACAATATCTGAGATGGTGATGGTACATGCTCTGCCTGAATTGAAATGGAAGGCACCGCTTACGAATCAGTTCTTCCTATTCTGAAACTGATGAATTAAAAACTTTGTTACAAGATGCCTTAGAAGAAACCCTGACTCAGACTATGACCTTTCCCCAATGGTTGTCTAATCAAAGGAGTACACTAAAACCTACAGAACTCATCGAGTTCGCCTGTCTGAAAAATAACCAGTCTACAATACGATTTAAGTCATGCAACAACGTTTCTTAACCATTTTCTAATGAATCTGAGTCCTGAAAGTATTATATTGTCGCGCCAACTGAGACACAATTATTTTATTGACTTTCCAACCAAAATGATTATTAGTCATTCATAATTTATTACTAAGAGGTTGCAAAATACACCACTGCAGTTCGATTGTAATGTTTAAACTCAGGAAATAACAACAACGAGTGATGATGGTTCCGCTGACCAGTACAAGAATTGCAAGAACCTTCTGAATTTTCTTCCACACAACTAAGATTACAAAGATACATCCCAGGCACTCTTAGAAGGCCTGCGAAGTAAGCAAGCTGTTCAACACTCCTACTTCAACTAAAATCTTGCAAAGAGTCTAACGTGCTGAATGGGAATTTCAGCAAACGAAGATAACAACATGGAAGTTAAATTTTTCTCCATCCTCTCACTAACACTTGCATTATTATAGTTGTATCACAGAATGTTCATTGTGCAATGAGTTTTACTACATTAACCGGTCGATTTCGCCCTCTTCAAAAAATAACGACTGAAAATCCGCCAAAGCTTTATGAAATTACATTTTTTCAGTCAGCTAAAACAATTCTCAATCCAACTATTTTAGGCTTGTTCAGCGCACGAAAATCCAACCCAACATACCCCTATTTTCAATTGTGCCGTGAACTAGACCTAACTTCTTAAAAAACTACATACATCTAGATATTACATTAAAATACTATTCAGTTGATAGCGCATATAGCACCTGGCTCCATCACAATCCCAGAATTACCCTAACATTATGGAAGTCTAACCTAGGTCTTATTACATTATTATTATTATTATTATACACATTTCTTTTCAGAAATTTTGAACATAGATTGTCGAAAACTTATATACTGAGTAGTATGTAAAGAAAAGCTTAAAAAGAATTTTTGAACGTCACCATATCTCACATACCGTATTTGATTTTTTTTAAAAATGGAATGTACGAAATACTTTTTATTATTATTATTATTATTATTTTAATTTTCAACGATCGAACCTAAAGTGTCTATGACCATAAAGATTCAAATTTGGTATTTCTCAATCTTGTCATGATTCTTTATGAAATTATATAACTCTAAAGATGTTCACCTAAAACTATTTTGACACGTAATGTTTCATACAAGAACAGAATAAAAACAGAACAGAATTATATCGTAACTGCTTTAAAAAATATCAGCTCATTACTAATTGAGATTAAAGAACTTTCTACTCAATAGAAATATATTAAGTACTTATACTTAATAGAAATAACTCTTTCGTGTTCCGTGTCCTATGACATTTTATTCACACTTTATTCTAGCATCTAAAATTTCTTCATCTGTCCTTACTGCACGCTCCATCAAAAACTACAGCATAAACAACTGAAATTATTAGTTTCTGGAACACGAAAATGTTAGTTATTCACTGCCATTCAATATATTTTGGACATAACTATGTATCCATCATATTATGAAAAAAGAAATACATATTACAGTCTTAAACAGGTACACAAAAAAATAAAAGCATTAAACTTAACATATAATATTGTCGTCGTAGGATTTTGAATTATACTGACGTAAGTACTTTTTTATTTTTATTTTTTAAATATTCTTACAATAACACAATGCATATAATTTATGGAATAAGTGGGTGTCTATTCGAGAAACTAGAAATCTGGAAATGTCACCGCACTGCGGGATACGAGAAACAATGCAACAAATCAGCAACATTAAAGAAATGCAATAACTATAAGATCATAACTATTTCTGCTCTGAATCTACTTGACTAAATGCTATATTTTAAACAGGAATATTGTATGCAGACAAGGAATGATATACATATATACCAGGTAAAAAATAACTTACACAACCACAGGGCTGACTTGGCGGTAAGCAAAGGCACCGCACGCTCCACAATACTGATAACCAGCATGACTGAAAAATATCCATATACTAGTTAATTTAGTACACTACAAATAAAGTGCATGTATATTATAAATTAAGACTTCAAAAATAATGCATACTAATCCTGCTTTCAAACATATATCCTCCACTCATAGCCTGTGTTCTAAAGATAAATACTGTAATCATAAAACTAAAAACAATGGGCCAGAAATGTTTCGATTTTATATTTTAAGTGTCTTCGGATTTTGAAATACTTACATACGAGAATTGACTAAAAACAAATAACGGGATTGGTGCCAAAAGCACGGTTTACTGTCACAAACTTACAAATTAAAGGTAATCCCCTTCAACATACTCCCTCCCCTCTATATGTACGTTTGCATACGAAATTTCCATTGTTCGAAGCAGATGTGGAAATCTTCAAATGTTACAGTGTTGAGTATCGCTGCCGTTTTCTGCTTCGCCTCTTCCAATCTAAAAATGAAGTCGCTTGAGGGCTGATATCACTTTCGGAATATATATATATATATATATATATATATATATATAAATCGCACAATGCCAAGTCCAGCGAATAAGGTAAGTGTTTCAACACTGGAGTCTTCTCAGCTACTAAACCCAGAAACTGCCTGACGGTCAAAGCAGTATGCGAAGGAGTATTGTCGTGATGCACAATTCATTCATTGTTCTTCCACACGAGGAGCCTTTCCTTTTCTCACGTGTCAGCTTCACCAAAACCTGCTGATAATACTGTTTATTTACCGTCTGACCTGATGATACCCATTCAATTAAAAAAGGCCATTGATATCAAAGAACACAATGAGCATGACCTTGGCTTTCGATTTGTTCTTACAAACCTTTTTCATACGTGATGATGAGGCTGTTTGCAGTGCATGAATTGTCTTTTCGTTTCAGGATCATACTGAAAGGTCCACGTGTCATCACCAGTGACAATTTTCGTTAACAAGTCTAACTGCTTCCAGAAGTTCCATTGAGTCACTGCATACGTGCTTCCGGAAGTTCTCCTGGACCTGCGTGAAGCCTTCTACGATCACTTTAGCACAAACTTTGCGGATGTTCAAACGGTCGTGCAGAATTGCGAGGACTAAAATGAAACGAAATTTTTCAGTTTTACGTTCCATGGTTATGCCGGCTACGCTAAACGAAACGGTGATGATGAGAAATGAGTTCAATGGTGGAATGAATAAAGTAGGAGTAAACGGGAGGACCCCGAGAAAACCCACGCACACGGTGTCCGTTCATTACAAAGTCCACTTGGCGCGAGCTGGGATCGAACCAGGGACCGCTCTACCATCGAGTCATCATGACCCTAATTGCGTAGACAAACTCTTTATCTATGCCTTTCATGTCTGCTATAATTCAAATGTTGAGCCTGTGATCTTTTCAAACAATATCAATCACATTTTCCTGTTGTTGCTGTGACAGGACGACCCGATCTTTCATCATCAATGTTCTTGCGTCCGTCACTAAAGCGTTTGTGCTACTCAAACACTCGCGTACGTGACATTGTGCTATCACCATACACATTCTGCAGCAATTTTACAGACTCAGTCACTGATTTTTTTAAAAATTTCACATGATTTCAAATTAATGCGCTGCCCTATTTTCACATTTGCCATTCTTCCAACAGCCCGACTGCACACCTCTGTCTTCAATTTCTACTCAGAATAAAGCCGACTGAGAGAGGCAACTCATGTATATCATTCTCTTCTCGAAGATTCAAGGCTGCTCTGTACGCATGCGCTTCCCATTGCTCCACGTACACTATTGACAAGGTTGCCAGTTCCGTTATTTTTTAGCCAAGCCTTGTATAAGTCTTATAACCTGTATATGAACTGAAGGTAATTTTATATTTCCAAGATTTTAATGCATTAAACTACGAGTGTGTACAATGAATTTTTGACTGTTTGTTTTGAGTTTAGGGCCTCCTTCGACAACGAGGCTATATGAAACGGGAACTTGCAGCTTAACGTCGGATTCGAACCACATGAACTTCCATCGGTAATGCTCACACTAAACTATCAAAAGATAATCATAAATACAAAGGATGTTCAATAAGTTTTGCACAGACGGATATCTTATTTTTATTAGTTGCAATATAACGATGAAATTTTAGGTGAACATGCTTTGATCTTTTGGCTTTAAAATGATAATAATTGTCGTTTCGTATTGTTCATACGTAAACAACAATGCAGCCTGACGTAGACATCAGGACTCGGAATTCCTGTTCAAAACCAGTGATGAATCACCCATATCAAATCATAGGAAATTGCTTCCAGTTTAAAAAACCTAAGTTTTCCAGATCAGGCCAGAAAATTATGGCCTCCTTTTTCTGGGATCAGTGCGGTGTCATTTCCATAGACTTCTTGGAACATGGCTCCAGAATTAATAAGGAACATTATTGTTTGTCATTGGATAAGTTACGATGTGCTCTGCAGACCAAGAGACCGGAGCTACAAGGTAAGGTCAATAAACTCCATCATGACAAGGCCAAGCCTTACATAGTCATGATAACATAGCAGAAAAGCATGAAAAGGAATGAGAAATCGTCCTTAGCCATCCTATAGTCCGGACTTGGCTCCTTTGGATTTCTTCTTGTTTGGTCGTCTAAAGGTCCACTTGCGAGGAAGAATATTCGACAGTGACAAGGCCCTCATTTCTTGTACGAAACAATGGTGTAAAAGTAAGCCATTTGATTTTTACCAAAGTGCATTCAAGGGATGGAAAGAACTTTAAACCAGATGTGTCACAGCATATGGAGGCTACATTAAGTGACCTGGTCTTGTAGTCAAAGAATCAAAGTATGTTCACCTAAAATTTAATCATCATATTGTAGCTAATAACAATATTATAATCATCTGTGCAAAACGTATTGAATACCCCTTGCATAAAATGAAAATATGCTATTTCCCTCAACTATAAACTACATAATTTCTCTTTCCCTATACCGGGTGATTCAAAAAAATATATACACTGTTTAATCGTGAATAACTGACATGGATCGACGGAAACGTTTAATTTTTAGTAGTGTTATAATTTGTTGTTTGATGTTCTGTTGTTACATTGCACCCAAACAATGGTTTTATTTTCTTCTTTTATATAGGTAGCGTGAGTAAAGCAACATGGCTGCAACACAGACATTTGAAGAAAAGAAGACGGTCTTGAGGTTTCATGAAGTACGAAACGATCATTGAGGTGCAAAGACAATGGTGGAGTGTGCTGTATTATCGTGGTTTGAAGGGCTGTACTTCTATGACGACATAATTACCGGTGAAAAATATCTGCAAATGCCAGAGGCATCCATTTTGCGTGCCATCAGAGACTTCTATGGGATGAGAGATTTTATCTCCGACAAGATGTTCCCATCCCACGACCATCATCCTGATCAATGAAAATTTACCCGAACGATAGATAGATCGAAGAGGGTATTTGAGTATCCTCAGCGTTTCTCAGACCTCACTCTTCTCGAATTTTACTTAGGAAGGATTGTCAGGAAGTTGTTTATGGACAAAAGTCTCGTACACTGTATGATCTACGAGCAGCCATCGAACGTCCTTGTGCAGATATCGAACTTGGCACGTTGCAGTCGATAGTCCATGCAACAGTTCGGCTAAATCGTCAGTGTATTGATGCTAACAGCCAACACTTTGAACATATAAACTAACATCAGCTCTTCATCACGCACTGCAATTCAATAACAAAACATTTTATAACACTACCAAAATGAAACGTTTCCGCCACTCCCTTTCAGAATTATTTACAACTAAACAGTATATATATATACAATCGTCTACGAGTGACAGTGGGTGCCAACTTGGAATCGACATTCGATTCCGGACAATTGGAACGGAACAGAAGGAAATGCACAAACTAAATATCTATCTATCTATATATATACATATATATAAAGGTGGACTATCTACCTTTTAACACCCTTGTAATTTTTACACAATAGGTAAAAAGTTAGTTTACATACTCCGAAAAGCCACTATATTAACAGTGCACAGTGAGCCAAATGCGGAATTTGACTGACTGGAAAAAAATTAGTATTCCACCTATACATGCAATATATGATCACTATACCAGTAAAATTATTTCTTGGTGCCATAAGTGACCACAATATATTCAAAACAACTGAGAAACGATGCGTAACAGAAATAATGAGCAAATAGCTAAAAGATAAAAAACGACAAATATGAATTAGCCAAATAGAGCCATTATGTACTTTACCTGCAACGACTGAAGAGAGAAAGCATCTAATCTTCTTTCAGGGGCCTAGAACTTATCACTGTAGTCTTCGTTGTCGCCGTCTGCATTGTTATTATGACCATCTCATCATCATCGACGTCATCGTCACCATCATCACAGTTATCACTATTGCGATCTTGTCCATGTCCTACTTCACCTTCCTGAGACGCTGCACATTTAATAACAGGTTCTGTAAATAACTTCCTGACATCAGGGGGGAATGCGTTTTTGTTTTTGTTTCGGAAATGAGATTGACTTGAAATGACAGGATCGGACCTGAGGAGGAGCATGTGAAATACATCGCGAATGTTCTCTTTTCGAGAAGTTTTTTTTTTTCTTCTTACATGAGCTGCCCTATCTGTTCTAATGTGCTTATGTGTTGCTTCTTGAGCTTCCTCGAAGAGCATTCCGATAGGCAAGATGGCTGCCTCAATAATTCTTCCTCCATGAATCAGAATTCTATGAACAGAAACCGGCATGAAGAACCATGGATATAGACTAAGATACAGTTTGGTAGTTTCTAATGTCAATGCATCTACATTACATCTTTCTACATCTGCATCTTTCTACATTAATTTGAAAACCACATGATATACTTTGCAATATAATACCAAATCGCCGAATCAGTTCTTCATTAATTCCTCTAATCTCAGCGGATTGGGATGGATCTTGGAAGAAACGCCTCGCTGTGTTTCCATCATTGAATTTCCTACTCCTCCAAGTTTAGGTTTTTCTACAATTAATCCCATTTTCGTTCGGAACTCTTGAATAATTTGTTCCTTTCGTGCAAAGAATTTGACTTTGTCTTCGGGATCCCTAACCTGCCATTTGTGAATGTCCAACCGATAAGCTATGTGAATTACACATTCGAAAACCGGATCCAAGCATGTAAGGGAGAAATTCCAAATCCATATCTGCTACTATTTTGTTCGTAATTCAATATTGTTCATATTCTTAGGGGTAGATCCACATATATAGTACGTTTGAGAGGAAGTTTCTTTAACAGAGTTGCACATCTTCCCATCCACCATTGTGAACACAAATTCAGGGATAACATTTACTTCCTTCTCCTGAACCAGTACATTAGTAGGCTTTAAATTACGTATTTGCGTTTCCTTTCTCGACAGTTCAGTTGTCTCTTTTTAATTCAACAATTCAATTGGTCGACAAAATCTAGGCGATGATGGTCTGGGATTCTGCCACAAAATTGCTTTTTCAACCTCCCCATCCGATGCTGAATGGGGAGGTTGAAAGGGAACGAAGGAAATAGCAAAAATATCTAAGTCATTATATACATTGTTGGATTCATTTTCTGAACTTTCTGCTTATTATATACACACACTATGACAACTGTTTCCATCGCAACCCTACTTGCACACTAATTTGATTATGTCTCCACCTCTGATACACTGTTTAATAACATCTTCCTGTAAAGTCATCATCATCATCATCATAGGTATTCTGCCTTTATTGGCAGGTCACTTGCCGCAGCTGAGAAGCTTCCATGCTCCACGATCCTCCGCTAACCTTTTCGTCTTCGCGTATGATCTTTCTGTTTTAATATCATCCATTAATTGTAGTCTCCTTCGCCCCCTCCCTCTCTTTCCCGCCACCATACCCTCTAGGACGTCCCTCATGATACAATCTCTTCTTAGGCAATGTCCCAACCAGTTTCTCTTCCTCTTCCTAATAATATCTAAAAGTGTTCTTTTCTCACCCACCATTTCTAACACTCTCTCATTCGTTTTCCGCTCGACCCAACTAACTCTTTCCATTCTTCTCCACACCCACATTTCGAAGGCTTCCAGTCGATTTTCGTCACCCTTACGCAATGTCCACGTTTCCGCCCCATACAGCACAACACTCCACACGAAGCATTTTATGAGTCTTTTTCTCAACTCTTTGTTCAAGGTCCCACAAAACAGACTTTTCTTTCTTTTAAAGGCTTCTTTCGCCATTCCTATCCTTGCTTTTATTTCACGTTCGCATTTCATGTCATTACTAAGAACACTACCCAGGTATCGAAAACTATTCACTTGTTCTATTTTCTCCCCTCCTATTTTTATATTTGACACAGACCCCTTCGTTCCAATCACCATGGCTTTTGTCTTCCTAACATTTATTTTCATCCCATATTCTTCAAAGCCCCTTCTCATTTTTTCTAACATTTTATTGATTTTCTTTTCAGATTCTGCAACAAGGGCCATATCGTCTGCAAATCTTATGCATCTAATCATTCTACCTCCTACCGAAATGCCATCATCATCATGTAGGCTCTTTTTTACTATCTCTTCTAGATAGACATTAAATAGTGTTGGCGAGAGGCAGCATCCTTGTCGAACTCCCCTTCCAATTGTACTCTCTTCCGTCAGTTCTTCCCCTATTCTAACACTTACTTGTTGGTTCATGTATAAGTTTCTTATGAGTCTTCTATCTTTCCATTCCAACCCTATCTTTGTTAGAACTCCCAACAACAATTCCCAATTCACGCGGTCAAAAGCCTTTTCTAGATCAATAAATACAACATACACCTCTTTCCCTTTTTCTATAAATCTTTCACCGATCACCCTTAATAATCCAATAGCATCTCTTGTGCCCTTGCCTCTTCTGAACCCGAACTGCTCTTCCTCAACATCTTTATTTGTTCTTCCATATAACCTTCTGTTCAGTATTCGGAGCAGAATTTTAGCTGCATGAGATATGAGACTAATAGTTCTATAATCCTCACATCTCTTTGGGTTCGATTTCTTAGCCATCGGTATCATGATCGTTTTCAGAAAGTCTCTTGGCCATTCTCCTGTTTCATATATTTCATTGCATAGTCGCCACAATTCTTTCTTTCCCTTGTCTCCTATATTTTTAATGAATTCAATTGGTATGTTATCTATTCCTGTTGCCTTTCCATTCCTAATCTCAGATATAGCCTTTTCAAACTCATCCCGAAGAATACTAAATCCTTTATCATCCTCGCCTACTTCATTTTCCACTTCAACATTTAGGCTACACGGTCTATCCCTACTCTCATATAAGTCTTCAACGTATTCTTTCCACCTTCCTATGACCTCATTTCTCTCGCTGACTACCTTCCCATTCTTATTTTCTACTGCCATCATGATACTCCCTTGTTTCCTCCGAAATTCCATAGATTTCACCTCCTTGTACATTTCCTCATATTTCCCAACTCTTTCTAATTCTTCTATGTCCTCGCATTTTCTTTTGTAAAACTCTTCCCTCGCTTTGTCTGTTTCTCTTCGTAATTCATTATTTAACTTTCTGTACATCTTTCTGCCCTCTTCTGTATCAACCTGTTTCCACATCATCCTCTCCCTCATTTTCTGCAACATCTGCTCTGTAACCCATGGTTTCTTAGCAGTTTTGTGTTCGCGGTAACCTACTGTTTCTTCTGCAGCCTGCTGTAAGCAACGTTTAATATGTTCCCACCGTGCGTTACTACCTGCGTCTATCCTTTCCTCGTTTGAACATTTTTCTTCGAATTTTTCAGCGAAAAGATTTCTAATTTCCTCGTTTTTCAACTTTTCAGTATTCAACACTTTGTTACCTACTTTTCTTCTGCCTACATTTTTCAGTTGAATATCTACTTCGGCCAGCACAAGATTATGATCAGAGAAAATATCAGCCCCGGGAAGGGTCTTCGCGTTCTTTAAGCTATTCCGATACCTGTCCTGAATCATAACGTAGTCTATCTGATATCTTCCGCCGTCTATTGGTGATTTCCATGTATATCTTCTTCTCTTGTGCTGATTGAACCAAGTGTTCCCAATTACTAGTGAATTCTGTCTACAAAAATTCACCAGTCCCTCTCCCCTTTCATTTCTTTCGCCTAAACCATATTTGCCTACGATACTACCTTCCTGTTTTTCTCCCACAACTGCATTGAAATCTCCCATTAGAATTATGCATGCACCCTTCTTCTCCCTATCTATAATTTCTTCTATTTTCTCATAATTTTCCTCTACTTCTTCATTTGCATGCGAAGTCGTCGGTGCATATGTCTGTAAAGTCACGATGCGCTTAATTGTCTGATCTATTATTGCTTGTAAATGAACTTCGGCTGACATGTCAGTTAATAAATATACCTTCTCTGGGATAGCACTTTAATTTTGCTACCCGCACCACATTATACGAAGGATATATGTTACAATGTTTTGCCTTTGCGCCTAGTCTCAAATTGGTATACTGCCTTCTAAATAAATTGTTATCTACAATAATGCCAATGCTTCATCCAGAGAATAAGTGTTTGGATACAGTTTTGGTGAATGATAAGCCTTCTTGTATTTCGTTACTCTCTTAGGTGTCGTTTGAATGTTTTCTCCTAATACAACTGCGGAGTCTCTTTTTCCAGCAGCTCTCAATGACCTTTGGGTAGCTAACATAAGCTCTTGCTCAGAATGCTTTGTAACGAGTGGCTTTCAAGGGTTTTCTTCGACTTCACTTCCGAATCTTCGAAGGGTTTGCTAGGTCTGTCTAATTTGCTTGTCGAAGGCCTATGCTCTTGGCTTCGAGAAATCGTTTTGAAACCAGTAACCACTCTATCAGAGAACTTAATATGTCCGTCCAACCAATCATTATATTTTAATGAAAATGAATCAGTCTTTCTATTACACAGCATCGAAAGCTTCTCGAAATCACCTTTGTAGGCAATTAAAGTCATTTTCACACTGCGAAGAACATCAGCAGAAAGGTTTTACATTCCGTACTTGTTCGTAACATAAAGTGCTTCGTTTGATGGTTTAGAACACAGCACCTCGTACAGGTCCTTGCGCGTCAGGACAAGCATGTCCGGCTCTCTACACTTATCTTTGAAAATAATATAAATATAACAATCGGACGAGAATGGGCAGTAGATCACAACTGTATTTCAAAATACATATATCAAACTACACCATGACGAAAAATCTAGCTACAGACATGGACGTACATTTTTAAATGTCAATTTGAATTTCCAATGGCAGTTCTTTACTATCTAATAACTTGCACTCTCTAGAGATACTTCTACAGAAAAGCAAAATAAACCAATCAAACAAAACTTAAGTCAAATATTAAGTACATATACTCATAGCTTATTTAGCGAGCTTCCTTGCCTTTTCACATCTATAATTAAACTATAAACTTTACGTTCATACCACCTCAATTCAGTACGTTACAAAGCAGATAATGAACTATCAAATTTGACGTGCTGCGACCACCACTACAGGCTGTTATCTGTGTTAATTGATACGCAGCAAGAAACTTTGGTTATCACTTAATACTACTGTGCTATTCGAATGTAAATTAGACGTAGTTGCCAAAACTACTTTTTTCCAGTCAGATTCTGCTTCTGGCCCACAGTGCAGTGCTGCGAACTCAGCATAAAGATGCGGTGTTTCAAATAGTACTACATCAGCTGTACTACAAATCTACATTTTCAGTGAAAACTTAAAATACCACATTTATTATTCAGTTTACAAATTAAGGCTAAGTGTTGCAAATTAACTTACTTTTATTACAGTTTATTATTATACTATTAAAGATGTGTCAGAAAAGGAAATTGTTAATAGGATCAGAAGATGTATGTGATAACACAATTTATTTCTACTAATATGTACTAGATAAGTCAATAATCACAATTACATTCTCAATTCTCAGCCTTGGAGGAGGAAAGAAGAAAACAATGTATCTAATTTGCAGAAAACTGCACTCAAAATAGTACATCAATTGAACAATTAGCTGAGTGCACTTTCTGCGTTAACTAAAGTGCTTAAAACTAGAAACAAATTGACAGCTCAAAACCCGTGCAGATTTGTTTTGAAGAAGGGAATTTACGTCACATAGTTATTGCAGTCACTCAGCGAGGATCGAATCATAAACACCATTTTAGCAACAGTGGGTGGAGAGTTTCCTTGGCAACAGACCTCAACATTCCAATGTTGCCACTAAATAGTAAACACGTGTTTTTAGAATGAAAGAAGCGTCTTTTGTTTCTTTGTACGCAGAAGTGATTTTGAAAGAAAAGCATCTCCTCCTTCCCAAGATGCACAAACTAGGACGGCAAACATATCCTTTCATCCATTCCAAACAAACCAATATTTAGAAATTTTCTATTTCGTTAAGATTCACAGGACAGTTCCAGCTGATGAATCAGGATGCGCACGAAGTGGCAACAGCGCACCACGTGCTTCTCCAAACCTCAATTTGTTTCTAGTTTTGAAAACACTTTATATTATAAAGCAATCCTTAAGAAACAGGCATTCTGAAAGGAAGATTAACAACCTTCCTCCTTTATTTAAATGAACTTATGTGTATCATATATATTCTATTACATATAATATATAAAACTAATCGTATTAAGACGAATGAATATAACAGTAACTCACGGAGCAATGATGGCCCGAGCAGGGCCATGGCAGAGATCAGCTACGCCTAGCCAGTTTTCCAGTTGCCTTCCCAGTTCTCTGGCTGAAAAAAAAAAAGTCAAAAATAAACAAAACTCTTCTATCATCCATAACTTCAAAATGTTGCTAAAAACACAAAGCATGTTATTTGTTTTGAATATCTTATAATGAAAGGAAATAACATGAGTCTTTAGTAGGATATTATTGTTTCATAACATAACAACGAAACCATATGACGTTCTCGAATTATAATTATTACACATTATATTCCATTTACTAACAAACGACATGTCCCTGTAACTGCCATAAAGTTTCGGTGTGTACTAGATATTCTGAAGTCCTGAACAGATAAATGACTTCTTCCTTGACAGTAAATAGAGTTAATCGGTCACATACTAAAAATGCTTTAACCCTAGTAGAACTATGCAATCAAAATGTTTTTAAACTGTAAGATACAACTTCGTAATTATTGCAATAACAACACTTCTTAAAGTGAAGAACGAAGATCATGTATCAACACTCAAAAACATTATTATATTAAAGTGAACTTTATTCTAAATACTCGACACACTAATAAATTTTATTAGTTATTTATTTAGTCAGGACTTCCACACACAGAATTTCTTCAGTAGATAAATCCTAGAATACTTGTTTCACTAACCAACCAAACTTGCCAGAAATCTTCTGAACACTATTTTAAAACCATTTTGAAATTGCATGTTACCATATCCAATACTAGAATTTTCATGTTGGCAAATTTAGTGATTTTACGTTTAATCCAAAAATGTTTGTGCAAAGACTGATATAATAAAAAAGCATTGGAGAGTCTTTAATTTTCATGGATAAAATTCACACCACATTCCCATTCTCAGTGTTTAGTTTAGAAATTCTGGTCCTTATGTGATAAGCCTCACATGCATTCCTTTATTCAGGTCAGGTCACGTGTCCATGAAATGACTACTAATTGAAGGGAGAATCACCTATTCACAATTTGAAGAAGGAATTGTTTTAGAAATTGCAAATGGGAATGTTCATCACATGCCACCTCTCCAATTCATGCCACAAGCAATAGTCCAGCGGATACAGTTTGGATTGCCAGCCGAACAATCCCCATAGATCAGGTATGTGCAAGTTGGAACAGGAGGTGGGCCAATCACAGAGGACTTACTGACGTCGAAGGCCGTGTAAGACAATGAGTAACATTTTCATAACAATCAAATGGCCATATTTAATTGAGAAACTCATTCAACGTACACTAACATCACAGGAACACAAAAACTATTATAGCGGTAACCAAAGTATTTATTAACTAAAGAAAAAGATATTTATTGATCATTTTAGTAGGGAATTTGATTCTTCATGTTCTGAACTACTCTCACAATGTTCCGCGGTACATACACTGGATGTTCCAACGCGGATGATATTTTCCAAAGTGGATATCAGTTATCCACGAAATATTTTTCAATTCTGTTTAAGAATATGTAAGAAGTATATTTTCAATAAGGGATCATGCAGGCCGCCTGAAAGAGTTCAATGGGCTGAAACTGGTCCGGGGGCCGGCTGTTGCACATGGCTGACATAGATGGTGCAGTTGGAGACAGTGTTTACAGCTACTCTCGTGTTGTTTTGACCACGTGCACGGGAGCACAGTCCTGCTAAAAAAAAAAAAAAAAAAACGTTTATCTTTAAAGAGAGAGTATTGTTAAAGGGTTTCATACACCGTATAACACAACTTGCTAATGATCTTTGCCGATGTGTTAATCTCTTGTTTACAAAAAAATGAAGATCCATAACTTACTCTTCACTACACTACCACTAAAGACTCATGGCCTGTTCGAATCCTCCAAGCAATTTCACCATACAACCACAATGAGAAATTTTATTCTAGAAAATAGACTTTCAGAGCGGAGTTTTAGGTGCAGGTAGTTTAAAGACATCATATTTTGGAAAACTTATAGGTAAAAAAAAAAAACACTTGGCACTGAAAGACAGTGCAATGAACGAATTTTTCAAGTTTACAATATTATTACCGTTTAAGAAAAAAAGAAATCTCACAGATGACGTGTATATACTATTCGAAAGAGCTGAACAAAATGATTTGGGTGAGAGTACATCTTCAAGCGTAGTCTTTAGATTTCCAAACTATGCTATGTATAACTCGCGGAAGTGTTATAGAATGGTTATATCCTTCCGTTCGTCCATCATAGCGAAAACGGTAAGAGATATCGAGAAACAATTTTTGCATTCGATTCAACGTTCTATAAATAGATTGCATCTCTTCATAAGAGTTCTTGGAAATCAAAAATGAAATGAAATCTTTCAGTTTTACGTCCCATGTTTATGCCGTGGAGGCTAAAGGAGACGATGATGATAAACGAATGCAATGGTGGAATGAAGAAAGCGGGAGAACCCCGAGAAAATCCACATGTCTGTCCATCACAAAGTTCACTTGGCACAAGCTGGGATCGAACCAGGGATTCCACGCACTAGACGTGAACTCTCTACCACTGAGCCACCGCGGCACCTTTTAAGAAATCAGTTCAGCGTCTCCACAGAACTACCATCATCATCTGCACCACTGTACCGAAACCGAGAAACTAGTTGAAATTTACTAGTACTTCCAATTTCAATATTGATTTCCATAAAGCAAAAACCCTAATAGATATTGAAAAGCTGTTTTCGGCGATCGATTTGGTGTCCCAAGAACAGGTCCCATCTCCGTTAACCACTTATTTGCATTTGAACTAGTAAAAAATCAATCGTTTCCGTTTTTAGCATTAATCCTCGTAGAATATAAACTGTAAAAGAAAACGACAAGCTGTTTCTTGCAATCGATTTAGCGTCTCAAGGGAACATACCATCACCACCTGCAACAGTCTGCAGAAACCGGAAGTAACTGGAATTTACTAGCATTTCCGATTTCAATACTAATTTCCATAGACAGGGTGTCTACTAAAATTACAAAATGAAATTTCGTTACGTTTTCGTGACCTTCTCTTCACAAAACAATAACATTTCGTATCATTAAGACCGAATTGGGTACGAATTAGGCCGAATTTTCATGCATGCTATAGAAGTGTGCTTTGCTTGCGCTTTGGTAGCATCTAAAGGCGACAATAGACATTTTTGGTGGTGAATTTTGACGTTCTATAGAGCAAAATTCTCCAGTCTATACTTGTATTTGTACAATTAAAAAAAAAAAAAAGGTGATTTAAAAGCCAAACTTCATGACTTTCATGACCGTTTTTTGATTTCGTAACTTTTCCGTGACTTTCGTGACCGATAGACACCCTGATAGAGCAAAAACATAAAAGGCATCGAAAAGCGGATTTTGGCACAGATTCAGCGTTCCAAGAATGAGTTCTGCTTCAACTTTTATCTATCTGTTCAACCCAGAAGTGATGACAATCTACGATTTCCAGTTACGAAATCGCATAATGGATAAAACCGAAATAGATAGCGACAAGAAGTCTTCTGAAACGGATTCAGTATCGCGAGAATATATTTAACCTCTGATTTAATTCTTTTATTGCAACCAGAAGTGAGACATCAATTAACACTTCCAGTTTCAATATTAATTTTCATAGAACAAAAAAAATAAATACTGTAGCGTCCGAGGAACAAGTTCTATCTTTGACCTTATTCCCCTATTGCAATCGATAACGTAGCTACGGTACTACTTGAAGTTCAAGTACTGAATTCGCATAGTTTGGAAGTCTACCGTAGCTTCATATTGTAAAACAAAGTTCACTTGTTAAAATTGAATTTCTCGTGATGCATGATAATCACGCCGCCGAATAAGATCAAACTAGTGTATTACGAAAGCGTACCCTCATCGAACTTTCCATTGTAACACTTTAGGAATATGGGAGTACATAGTATGATCAACGAGATACAGACTAAAATCATGATTAACCCTTTACATTTTAATTTTTGTTTAACGATAACATTATCCGAAGACAAGGCATATATGAATCAACGGATCACACTGAGCTGGACAGGAAAAAAATGTTTACGAGTAACTTGTCATGCATAGTTTCCGAGAAAACAGGGAAAAACTTGTCTTTTATATCGCTAGAAAGCATGTTGATCGCTGCCAATAATTGATGGTGTTTATTCTACTGGAAGAGATTATTCAATTACGAGGGTGCTGTACATGTAAAGAAAATACATGTGAAGTAGCAGATTAAGCTCCACCGTGGGTATAAATCGTACACGTCTCCGGCGTGGGAGACCCTGGTGCAGTTGTTGATGCATACTCATGTGTTTCGGATCCCATGTTAGGATGTAGGTCCACTCTCATATAGCCTTAAAAGATGCTAACTCAAGTAGATGTCGTCTAGTCTCTTAACGCTGACACACATACTCCTAAGAGTAACGCGCATACTACCTGCAAATAGAAGAAGCTAACATCTCCTCTAAGGTATTCATTACGCATTGCTTATATAGAGAGCAGGAAAAACTCTAATCCCTCCTGGATATATGGTTAGAGTGCGCGCCTTTTGGCAATGGAGACTGGGCGTCAATTCCCAATGAAAGATCATGTGATTTGGATATCACGGTTAAGCTGTAGTTCTACATATCATGTTGCCTACGTGCTGAAAGGGACGATAAACTTCAATTTAACCAATCAACAATCGAATCCAGATAAAGCTGAGTTAGTCAATAACACAATACTGTAAATAAATAAATAAAAGACTAAGTTAAGGTAAATACACAGTTTGATGCAGGTTTTTTCTTCTTTTTGCGAAAATTTATGGCTAAAATCTACCAATTTACAAAGCAACGTTTAAGGAACTTATTAGGTGCCAAATATGTGTCATTTATGAACATAGCAACCGAAAAGAAAAGCTTCATTACTATATAACCGTACTCCAACAAACCACGTATTGTTCTCACTAGCTTTCATTTGCACGTATAGCCACCGTCGCTAACGCGCCTACTTCCATGAACGCAACCCGTGCTGCTGCGTGGTTACCCTACTTTGAAGTAGAGTAGACTATCTTCTGGTGACCACTTAGCATATGCTGGTGTAAGCATACACGGTGGAAGTAATAAGTATTTGAATAAAAATTTCTCGTAACTAGGGTTACCAGAGGTTTTATTCTACCCGGACTCTTGTCTCTAAAAATGGTCCGGGCCAGTTTTTAGGAAAATGTCTTTTTCTTCGGGCTAGAGACACTGCTTCAATTTCAATATATATATATAAATAATTATTAATGTTAATATTGTTGCAAAAGCACGAAGAAAAGAAACTATTTCCGCAACTGGTTTAGTTTTACAAATTATGGTTCAGTTTTACTATGCGGATCCACAGATTGTAAAATGTATGGAAAAATTTGGGGGTCTTTAATTTGTTCATTTTATGTCGAGAACAGAACTCAATAAACTCCAGCGGGGCTTCTAACCCATTCCTACTACTACTTATACTGTGAATCTGTTTGGTAAAACTGCACGCAAATTATATTTCCCCCCTGACATTAAAATAGTTGTCGAGTATTATAAATCTTTTTCGTAAGTCTAAAAATTTCCCTTTTTTCAAAATCTGTCACATATATACACACACCCTACTTGTGCCTTATGCTCGCTCAATTTTAACTGTATCAAGTTAGGAGTTATAATATCTCTAAGCGAAATATTTTGCAGAAGCATAAGGAAGTAACTAGTGAAAGAATTTTAATCTTTCTATAATTATTTCTGATGCCCCTCCTCAAGTTCACCTGTGCCAATTTGGTAATGCCATATGCCCCAGTGGAAATACTTTCCTAAAACAGAAATTACTAGTGGAAGTAGTAATATTTATTACTGTATTTCTAACATTACCGTATTTTAATAATTACTGTATTCCTAGTGTTTTTAAAATTAACCTGCACGGAATTTTGTAACACATACTAATACGTATTTCCACGAAGTCAGGTACGAGTGGACCCAATATGGTCTTCGTATTTTTAGTTTGATGCTTTTCATGTGACTCTTTTGTTTTTGGAACACGTCAATTTAAGTAGCTCTATAGATAGCGATAATTGAGATAATTAATTATAGGTCAATATATTCAAATTAATCCATGGTTATTTCTGTAGGGAAGAGAAAACCATGATAAAAAAAATAATAAAATTCATAAAATTATAGTAAACCATTGTGACTGATAATTTGACTACATCTAATTTAATTAAAAGCGAAAACAACAATATGTGAGTTTTATTGGTTTCCTTCATTGTTTATACATATTATTTTCTCCGTATATATATATATATATATATATATATATATATATATATATATATATATATATATATATATATATCTTTGTGCTCGGATACGCTTCAGTGATTCTGTAATTAGGGTATTTTAAAATTTATACCACCAAAATATCAATCTAGTTCTAGGTTTAGTAAATGAGCTCCAAATAATATCTACTATAAATGTACTTTATTCACTGGTTTGAAAACTTTCTTGGATTTGATCAATCCTTTGTGACCGTAAACAAACTATAAAGTGAAAGTAACAAAGAACACTTTTCAGTATATCGACGTAGAAATATTAGTTTTCAACAATTAAACTTCAAAGTATTTTAATTTACTTTGTTCTCCTAAATATCTTTCTAAATTCATTATATGCATAATTTGTTTGCTACAGATTAAGAGAGAGCTACCGAAATGTTCGAGTTCTACATTTTAACTGCATAGGGACACCTCCCCGAACAGCTGAGATGGTCAAAACAAGTATATTCACAAGTATAATTCACTTACCAGAATCCGAGTACCAGCTTCCAGCATGGGACGCACGCCTTACAGACATAGCTGATCCTGTCTTTTGAGCTCCGTTTTTGAAAAATCTTTTATCAGTTCTTTGGCGACAGCAAAAAGTCTCAAAAAAGCAAGCCAACTCAAAGTAGTCCACCCGTTACACAACAACGTACAAGTAGTAACCACTGTCACTTCCACTGTTCCTTGCCACAACAACGGGAGATCTTAAGTTGACAAAACCAGAGCACCACACAATATGACGTCACTAAATGTGATAGTAAATTAAGCAGTGTTTGCAACTGATTTGGTGTCAACTTATTAATTTTATACTAGAGTAACAGATCGGTAAAGAAAATATGTTTAAAAATGATTATCTGTTAATGAAGTAATAGGGTCTATACTTAAAGAGATATTTGTATATTTGTATGAAAACACAGTATTTCCACACGCGATATTTGATGATGTGCTCCACGAAATATTTGTTGACACAAAAAATTTGGAGATCTACAATATATGATTGACATAAAAGTTAATGACAGGTCTACATCATATTAATATGTGACAGACCCTTATCCATGGGGTCTAGAAGCGGGCCCCTCTAAATTTTTACGGTACTGGTCCCCTAAAATTTTCACAAAAAGCTTGCAAATGAACTATAACAGGGTGAAAAATTTCGAAGTCAGACGCACTCGCCAATCCAAAAATAATGGTCGCCAGCAGTGGCGTAGGGAAGGGGGGGCCCGGAGGGGCCGGGCCCCCCCCAAAGAGGTTCGACAATGTACTTTGGTACTTTGATGTTTGTAATATTTTATATATTTTTATGTTTATATATTTTTTTGTTTGTAATTTTTCTATATGTGCCTATAACAGCACTTGGCCCCCCCCCAAACACACATCCTGGCTACGCTACTGGTCGCCAGTATCTCTCACGTACAAATTGAGATGTCCCCTCCCCAAACGCCCTTTGGTTTGACAAAGAAAGACTTCACATTCCGTGTTTTCTCTCACTCGGTGACAATTATTTTCTTACGAAACAGAAAATGCGCTGCCCTGTGAGTTCAGGCAGAAACCATTCCTACTGAACACTGGTCGCCACCTCTAAATTTCTAGTCGCCAATTTCTAGTCGAAAATTTGTACGCTGAGCTATAATATGATGATTAACTATAATACGTTTGGATCGGGACTCCCTCCCAAACTTCTACCGGGCTTCCCCTAGATTTTTGGGCTGGCTACCAGCCTAGTATGTGATAAGTGACAGGGCCGTAACTTGAGGAGGGAGAGGGCAAATGCTTCCCCAAGGAAGCTCCCCGCCGTTCGAGGGGACCCATTTTAAGACAACATTTTCTTACTCCGTATATGATACGAACATGAAATTATAAATGAAGCATCAAATATGTCCACTATATTACATAAACAAAACAACACATAAAAGGTAAATAAAACAAAAATGAGTCGTGAGCCCATTTCAATAAAAAAGTTTCTATTAGGGGCCCTAGAAGTAATGTTTATTCGTATGGCTTTGATATTTGTCAATATTGTCCCCTTAATCCATTTGTCATGTATGGAACGGGATCAAAGGTGTAACTAACGACCCGGGCCCATAAAGAGTAAGAAAAAGATGGAAAAGAGGGAGCCCAAGATTAGAAAAACAACTTTTTTCTAGGAGCACCAAATACGGGTATTAATGCTTACCCCCCTCCCAAAAAACAATCTAAGTTACGGCGCTGGATAAATGGATGCAGGTGTAGAATACATAAACATAAAAACAGTAATTTATGATTAAAATGAATGACTGCGTGTAAAAGAGGACTGTACTACTAATTTTTAAAAATTATATAACGTTTACTGTACGTAGAAAACGATGGTGCTGTCCTATTTTATGAGTTTGAATTTGCAAAATTTACGAAAGAAGCATGTAATATATTTCTCGGGTTCTGTAGGATTACGGGGGACCAAAACTACGTAGAAACACACCGCCTTATGCAGAGTAGTTTTGACGTACGATTAGCTTCATACTAAAGACCTGGCTACTGCAGGAGACATATGTTAGTCAAACTCTTTAGTATGGCACTAATCATGAGTCACAACGACTCTGCATAAGGCCCACAATGTTTATAGGTGGAATGAGTTCATGTTGCGGAAAGATAATTGATATTGATATGTGAGTAATTTGTGAACTGGGTAGACTGGAAATGACGTGTGCTGAATGGAAAATTTTGTAATTACTATTTGCTAGTAATTAGAATGGACAAATATAACGTGCATTGCGGCGTTCTAACCCGACTTCGCTTGCTAGCGCTCGCTCGTCAATATTTATTTATTGATACAAGTCATGGCCATTACCGGCATTTATGGTCTTAAGCACGTCAGGTTGGAGGGATGACATCCTAAGCGAGCACACAGTCGCGGTACGGGGGAGGGATATAAGGAACGGATAAGGAAAGAAGCGGCCTGAGGCCTGTAAATTAGATACCATCCCGGCATTTACCTGGTGTGAATGAGGAAATCCCAGGATAAACCTCATTTAGGATAGCTAGCCTAAAAAAGCTGTTACAACTTTTCGACCGACTGACCCTCCGGAAATAGAGCCCAGGACCAAAGGCGAGAGCATTAGCAACTACTCATGCTCAGCAATACTGTCTGAAACTCTTTAGTTAGTGGTATGTTTGGCTTTAGGTAGATTAACCCAGTGTTGGGTAAGTTACTTGTAAAAATGTAACGCGTTACAAGTTACTTTACTTTCTCTTAAAATGTAACGCGTTAGTAACGCGTTACTTGTCCCCAATAAGTAACTGTTACTTTTAGGTCCGAAATTTTAAAAATGGGAAAAAAATATGACTTCAATTTTCCGTACTGCTATTACTACCACTATTATTATTATTATTATTATTATTATTATTATTATTATTATTATTATTATTATTATTATTATTATTATTATTATTATTATTATTATTAATTATAACAACAATGTATATAAAAAGAAAGGTAGGCGATTTGTATTTGAATACTAAAAAACTAGTTGATTGGCAACCTCGGTAGTCGTGAAGTCTAGGAGTCAAGGACATTGTTCACGAGCTTCTGAATTTGTGTTGAGGATCTAGATTGAGTATTCGGGCTCGTGCCAAACATTGTTAAAAGTTATAGGGCACTGGCCAAATATCTTCAAAACTGCTCGGTCCGGGTTTAGAATTGTCAACGACTCGAGCTGCTCGGCTCACAGTTCATTCACTATCGACCCGAACCGAGAAGTGAGCCGAGCCAACAGCTCACCCAACAGACTCGGCTAGAGCCATCGGCTCAGTTGAGCCGAACCGAGCAAATGGCTCATCCCTACCAAGCTAGCTCGAGCCGATGGTTCACCCCAAGTGAGCCGGCTCGAACCATCTCATTTGAGCCGAGCTGAGCTGAGCTTGTTATAAAAAAATTCTTGTGGTCCCGTTATCGAGACGAGAGATGCGAGCAGTGTCTCCTCTCGTGAGCAACACTAAAAGTATTCCATGGCTTTTGTTTTCCAGTGTAATCAGGCCATGATTTCAAGACGACTTAAAACGACCGAGCCATTTATCAAACTCGACTGGACTCGAAACTCGACGCGAAAAACTGAATCGGCTCGGAACTCGACTCGAGGATATTACCTTTGACTTGACTCGAAACTCGACTTGAATTCGAGCTTGACTCGTGTTCATCCCTATGCGTTAGAAAAAATGGTTGCTTATTATTACTCTGCTAAACTAATTATATAATAATAACAATGTTGTTATGTAAAATTAAAAATAAAGAATATAGAGAAACATTACAATACTCTATAATCAACGAGACTCTAGGATAAGCAAACTGATCTGAAAGAACTCCAATATTATTTGGTCTAGGAATTAATTCGTGCGGTTGGTACGCACACATTGAAGCTGTAGTACAAACACAAAATACATAAATACCTTAAGAAAAATATTGTCCATCGCTAGCCACCACTTTTGCCCATCTGTCGGGCAATGTACGGATTCCGTGGCGAAAGAAGTCCTCATCCTTGGAAGCGATCCAGTCAGAGACCCATGTTTCGATATCTTCTGAAGAAGTAAACAGCTGTCCAATCAAATCGTTGTTCATGCAATCGAACAAGTAGTAGTCCGAAGGAGCAACGTCTGGTGAATACGGCGGGTGGGGTAAAACTTCCCATCCGACATTTTTTAAATAGGTTTTGACCGGTTTTGCGACATGTGGGCGAGCGTTATCATGTTGAACAATAAGTTTATCATGTCTGTTCTCCCATTCTGGTCGTGTTCTGGCCAGAGCTTGCTTCAAACGCATTAATTGTCGTCGATAACGTTCTCCATTCATAGTTTCACCCGGTTGCAGCAGCTCATAGTACACCACACCTTTCATATCCCACCATATGCACAGCATAACCTTTGCACAGTGAATATCTCGTTTTGGTTGTGATGGACCTGGTTCACCTGGTTTCACCCAGGCCTTTTTTCGTTTAGGGTTCTCGTAATGGATCCACTTCTCATCACCCGTAATAATTCGATGCAGAAACCCCTTTCTGCTCTGTCGTTGAAGCAGCAATTCGCAAATGGTTTTTCGTCTTTCAACGTCTCTGTCTTTCAATTCATGTGGAACCCAATGTGACATCTTTTGAATCATTCCCATGGCTTTCAAGCGTTTGGAGACTGTTGTTTGATCAACGCCTAATGCTGCTGCAAGTTGTTCCTGCGTTTGACACGAATCCTGCTCGAGCAATGCTGTCAATTCTTCGTCTTGAAATTTTTTTGGGTGTCCAGCTCGCTCTTGGTCTGCCAAGCCGAAATCACCACTTCTAAACCGTGCAAACCACTTCTGACACGTTCGCTCAGCTAGAGCATGGTCACCATACACTTCCACCAAAATACGATGACTTTCAGTCGCACTTTTCTGCATGTTAAAGTAATGCAGCAGGACACCCCGCAAAAACACTTTATCAGGCACAAATTGCGCCATGTTCACTTAACTACAAACTGGTGTTGTTGACGCTTTAATCCACTGCCCTATACTACGAACGATACGCGATGACAGGGGTTTGCAACACATGTGTGGATACACGGAACTGTGGGACGCTCCGTTCGTTGCGCCATCTCTTGTCCACCCGCACGAATTAATTCCTAGACCAAATACATATCATCAGCAAACTATTTTCTAGTAATAAAGTAGACCTGCTCACCAAAACACAGTTTATTCATATTAACCCCTTACTGTAAATTGTTAATTATGACACCCTAGTTGTTGATGTTTTCCGCCGGGGCACTTCAGACACTTTACTTTTAAATTCTGTCCACCATCATCCTCAGCTCTTAAGAAAAAAAATATTCTTTCAAATGTTCAAACGGTAAAATATTTTCGTTCCCCATCTTTATAAAAACAACACCAATCAAAGTAAAATAGACTACCGGTACCATTGCACTCGTGGTTCACTCACTGAATGTATTGATTTGAAGCTGTCAAAATCTACGACAAAATCTTCCAGGTGCTTGCAATCAGTACACGTGATTTCCCTAAGGATGTCCTATCTTCAAAAAACAGCAAGTGGCACTACGAATTTACCTGCTTCTCTGTGTGTCTGTGACTGTCGGTCACTGACATACATAGTTCATGCTCGATTGTTTCATTCTGAGAAATTCACTTACAGGAAAGAAACATTTGTTTCCGAAAAAAATAAATATACTGTAGTTACTCATCCGAGATGTAACGCGAAAGAAGTAACGCAAACTAGGTACGTTACTTAAAAATTTGTAACGCGTTACCGTTACAGTTACTTTGGAAAAATGTAACGCGTTACTAGGAAACGTTACTTAAAAAGTAACGCGTTACTTGCATTACGTTACTTCCCAACACTAGATTAACCTCAAAAACATTTAAGAAAACAGCAATGATTTTCAAAAAAAAAAAAAAAAGCTTTCTCCCAGTAATCCGACATATGGCTAGTTTTCAAAGCACATACCGAGAAAAAGAAATTGTATGTAGCGTACTCAAAACGGTAGGTTACATGCGTAATTCCTGTAGTTTTTGGACAACGTACAACAGACGTATAACTGAAAACGCATGTTTTATAATACTTTCCGTATAAGTGTTACATCTATACGTACTTTCTGTATAAAACAATATAGGCGGTCAGGATCTCACATATAACGTATAGCTGAAGAATGTAACATAGGTATATGGATGTGATATACGGAAAACTGTTAGATGTCAGACATCCTTCAATGGCATGATGTAACATCTAAGGGCAGTGCGTATGTAGCATATGCTCCATACTGATTTCTGTAGTAAGCAAGAGGATTTTGTATATTTGTACTATATACCGCTGTCCGGAGAACGGATTTTTCTTAGTGTGCAGTTCATAAGCAAGGGCGCCCATGTTGTGGTTTCCAAGGGGGGCAAGTATAAGCGACGTTTCAAATATAGTTTCAAATTTTGCTGTAAGTAATGTAAAAATTCTATTGGGTTTTCAGTATTCCCAAGTACAATTTCCTCTGAGGGGGCGAGCGCCCCACCTTGCCCCCTTGATGGGCACCCTTGTTCATAAGTAATGCAGTTATGTGGGTGCTGAACCTGTGCGTTCAGTATTTCTTGATAAATCCATTAAATGTTGTGCGTGTAATCCACAACACACACAGATATAGGCGGGAATTCATGTCACTTAAGGACCTCCCCATTTTAAGGCAGTAATAAATGCGAAAATTATCGATAAGTGATTCGCCTACTTTGATTTTGCGAATAGTTCGTACTATGTGCGACTTTGTCCATGCGGCGTCTAGGGTATGGTCGACGTCGATAAGCTAATAAAACGAAATACTTCAAAAGCTGAAACGGTGGATGCGTAGACGTAAACCTCGTGTAGCTTAGGTATAGGCTGCATAATTACTTTATTACATCAGTGTTAATGTGCATCCTTAAATTGGGATAGAGCAGTTTCCGCACTTCGGATCAATAATACGTGGGCAAATTCATATTAGTTTGAAACCCACATTTCTCGATGAAAATAGTGTCATCACGCCTTCTAGACTGTATATGTGTTGGCACATGCCAGTGATCCACCAGGAACAGGTAAAATTCAGGGGCGCTACAAGAGATAATTGTTCAAAAATTACATTTAAAAAAAAAAATATGGGTGCACACTTAGTAGTAGTAGTAATGATAGTATAGTAGTAGTAAGGCAGTAGTAGTAGAGTAGTAGCCAGGATCGCAACCAGAGGGGGGCCAGGTCCCTCTAAACTTTTTGTGGCCCCTCCAGACTTCAATTCAAAATTTTATTATTAATACAAAAACACAATTTAGATATAAGATAATTTTAAAGACTTGGCCCCCCGTAACATATTCACGGTCCTTCCAAACCTTTGTAGCTGGTTTCGGCCTGGTAGTAGCAATGATAGTATAATAATAGGCTAGTAGCAGCAGTAGTAGTAGTATAGTAAGGCAGTAATGGTAGTAGTAATAATAATAGTATACTAGTAGTAGTAGAGTAGCAGTAGTTCGGGTTAGGTTAGGGTAGGTTCAGGCAGCGAAATAGTCATATTTCAAGTACCTTGTACATTAGTTTGCAGCCCTGGAATAACGCCCTTATGGAGAGTTTCATAGAATTAAAGCAACATCTTATTGCTGTATCTATGTTCACAGATGACTTACATATTCTGCGCCTTCATAAATAAATTCTCCGAACATTTCTCTTTTGTTCTGAATTAACACGTTTTATCTGTAAATTGTAATTTTAAAAATGTCCACGTATTCTTAATCCTGTTTCTGCCACTCCAAAACACTTACTAAACCTACAAGAGTTCATTTGGTGCTAAAATAAATTGATATAGCCTATCATGAATGTCAGTACACTTAAAAAATAGAACATAACTGAGGAAACCTGAAATTTCAATCTTGATACACGTATCAGTGCGAAGCACGAAATGAGATTTTTTAAAAAAAAAAAATCCCGGCGTTCTTCCCGCCTTTGATGGGACAAGCCGCAATTATTTATGCATTATTCAGTGCATTGTTTGTGTATAATATTGTTCGTTTGTTGAATGTAAAACGCAACTCACACAACCGCTGTAACAACATAATGTGTTTTTTATTGTCCACCAGTACACGAACAAATTCCAGGTAATATGTCTTAAATTATAATCCACCTTGGCATATTATCTCAGCAGTAATAGGTATACTGTCAACAGAGCTGCCTTGCTTATGGATACACTGCGCATTAAGTGCTCCAGGGTAGTGACGACATTAAGTGACGTCATGTCCTGTTGCTGTGGTTATGTCAACTTAAGAACTCCCCACAACAACGCGATATTGCACAGAATACTTCAAAAACCCAACATGATTGGTTGTGTTTGAGAAACTATAAACAACAATACTGTGACGTCAGAAATCAAAACCAAAATTTTCCAAATGTAAAACCTAATCAGTGCCTTTAATAAATTTATATTGATATTTAATAATAATAATAATAATAATAATAATAATAATAATAATAATAATAATAATAATAATATAATTATAGATAGATAGATAGATAGATAGATAGATAGATAGATAGATAGATAGATAGATAGATAGATAGATAGATAGATAGATAGATAGATAGATAGATAGATATAGATATAGATATTAACGGTTGATTTTTTAAAACATTGCCATCATAAGTTAATTAAAATGTATATAATTGAAACAAATTTATGTAATAAACTAAATTAATGGAATCATCAAGTGACGGATGTGCTTCGCAAGCTGGAAAGACGCCAGCTTTTACAAACAGTGATTCAGTGTCAAGTGCTAACAATGGTAGCTGTTCCTTTGATGCTTCTAAAAGTGCTAATGTATTGCCTTGTCCTCATTGCGGAAAGCATTATGTGAGTGCCAGAGGTTTAGCTATACATATTGGTAAGAAACATCGGGTTGCGTGTGATGATGATGTTTGCTCTGATGTCACCTTTAATACCTGCCTTCAGAGTAAAACTGCAAATGCTGCCGACACTAACAGCAGTATCAACACGAAAGATTTGTCGATTTCTAACCTGGGCAAGATATTACTGTCACTAAGGTGCTCGACATATATATTAAGACGTGTTCCAAGAGGTGCTCGTTCAACGGTGGCTGACGCACTCGCAGAGATGTTAAACCATATAACAACTTCAAATGATGCAAAAGACTGGATCAACCTTTGCATTAAGTGCTCCCAAACAATCAGATAAAGTTAAGAATCTAACTACTTGGGTGAAGCAGCGAGTTCGCCTCTGGTGTAATATTGGCCATAACACCTTAACCTGGCCTTCAACTAAGATGAACAAACCTCGATTAAACCACAAATTTTCTAATTTGAAGGTTGTAGAGAATAAACTTGCCGATGGTGACATCCGTGGTGACATCCGTCTTTTAATTTCTGATGATACGGTTGCGACTCCGGATACCTCTGTACTGGAGACCCTGTTGGAAAAACATCCTGCCCACCCTGGCAATTTCATTGCGCCGGATCTTCCTGATGGTCAACACACTTTTCAAGGAGTTTCGATTATGGAGGTTCAAAAAGCAATTAACTCCTTTCTGTCAGGCAGCGCGGGAGGTCTAGATGGGCTTCGTCCTTCAATTCTTAAAGACCTTCTTTCTTGTCAAATACTGGAATCGAAGGAAAAACTCCTAAAATCCTTATGTGATCTATTTAATTTAATCATTTCTGGAAAAGTACCAACGGAAGTTCGCCCACTGTTCTTCGGTGCCAAACTTACAGCGCTAAGAAAAAAGGATGGTGGTATTCGGCCCATAGCGGTTGGGAATGTTTGGCGCAGAATATCGACAAAAATTGTATGCTTTAGAATACGTGAGCCAGTTAAGAACTTTTAATCCCCTCATCAGCTTGGTGTTTGTGTTCCTAATGGTGCCGAGGCAGCTATTCACGCAGCCCGAGTTTATTTCTCTTCTACTCACAGTGCTACTAAGGCGATTGTAAAATTGGATTTTCGTAACGCATTTAATGAGCTTCGCCGGGATACTATGCTTGCCGCAGTGATGAATAATTTTCCTTCAATTTATCCATATGTTTATCAATGTTATGATCAACCAAGTGATCTGTTTTTCAACGGAAACACTATTTCTTCTCAGAGAGGTGTACAACAAGGTGATCCCCTGGGCCCAGCACTTTTCGGTATAACCATTCACTCTTTAGTTAAATCAGTGAATACCGAATTAAACATTTGGTACTTAGACGATGGAACAATTGGTGGTGAACCCGAGATAGTTCTTTCATCTTTAATAGAAATAAATAAGAAGACATCACTTATTGGCTTGCGTCTTAACTTTTCTAAATGTGAGGTGGGTTGTCTTGGAACAGATGAAACCGCATTCGACGAAATCTTTAGAAGATTTAATGAGGCTGCACCAGGCATACGCCTTCTAACAATCCAGAATGCATGTCTTCTAGGTGCTGCTCTCACGTCGGAAGCACTCACTAACGTGCTATTGAATAAAATATCTACTTTAGAATTGTTCTTGTCTCGACTTCCCTCAATTTCAGCCCATTCGGCCTTTTTCCTTTTACGAGCATCTTTATCAATCCCTCGTCTAACCTATTTTTTACGATGCTTTCCATCTTGGCATGAGAGTTCTTTCCTGGAAAAATATGATACTGTCCTGAAAACTGGCCTTGAATCAATTCTGAACTGCTCCTTAAATGACAACTCTTGGATACAAGCATGTTTACCTGTTGGTTTGGGCGGTCTTGGTATTCGACGAGCTGTGGATATGGCGATTCCTACATTCTTAGCGTCATACCACGGATCTCTGCGTTTAATCGAAGCTCTCCTTCCACAGGGTTATTGTTTGGACCCAGATGGTTCAGTTCAAGAAGGTTCTAATAAGTGGGCAAACTTAGCAGATATAAGCCTTCCGGAGATTAACAAAAAGTGTTATCAGTCATCTTGGTATACACCAATTGCATGTCAATTACATAATCATTTGTTACAATCTGTTGTTGTTCCAGAAGATAAAGCCAGGCTTCTTGCTGCCTCGTCTCGCGAAGCGGGTGCATGGTTGATGGCGATACCTTCTCCGCCTTTAGGCCTTCATTTGTCAAATGAAAGCTTTCGAATTGCTGCAGCCTTACGTTTAGGCTTAGCAGTTTGTGAGCCTCATCGCTGTCCAGCTTGTGGGGATGAGGTTAACCAACGTGGCCTGCATGGCCTTTCATGCATGAAGAGCGCTGGTAGATTCGCCCGACATTCCTCGGTAAATGATATAATACTACGAGCCCTCAACACAGCTGGATTTCCTTCAATACGGGAACCTTCTGGTTGCTGTCGTTCGGATGGAAAGCGACCGGATGGGATGACACTGATTCCATAGATGAGAGGTAAAAGTTTATTGTGGGACTTCACATGCGCTGATACATACGCTCATTCAAGTCTCCCTCTGTCAGTAATGAACGCTGGAGCTGTTGCTAATCGCAGAGAAGCTGAAAAGCAAAGAAAATACAACAACCTTCTCGAAAAGTTTGTTTTCACTCCAATCGCTATTGAAACAAGTGGTGCTTGGGATGCAAGAAGTCTAGAATTCATTAGGGAGGTAGGAAGACGCATTTGTTGTGTTTCCGGCGAAGTTCGCTCCACATCCTATCTAATACAGCAGCACATATCCGTTTCTATCCAACGTGGTAACGTCTCGTCGGTCCTTGGCACTTTACCACCTGGCAAGGAACTGGATGAAGTGTTTATACTTTGAGAAGAATTGTCTTTGTAGAAGAACGTAATCAGAATCTAATTGCTTGATATTGTAAAGATCATAGCCAGCAATATATATATATAAACTGTGAGAGAGAGAGATGAAACACGGCATAAAAGATACCTCAAATTTGCGTGGTTGCTTGTGGGCAACGTTTAATATATTATTTATTGTAAACAATTTTAAAATTACTTATATTAAACAAATAACATTTTAAATTTATATTATGTAACAATACGATGTTATTATAAAAAAATAATTTTTGCATATTGTAGTAAAATTCTTAATAAATTGGATTTTTAAAAAAAGATATATAGATATATAAGTAACGGAATGTGCAGATGAAGGATATGATTGTTAATAAATAATGAATATAAGATACTATATTTTTCATAAAATCACATAGAAAGATTTTCTTTTCTGTGATAGAATCGACCTGTAATCCTTTACAAAACCAATTATTTAGTGAATTCCCTTCTTTAATAACCATATTTGCATAAAATGGTGGTTCGAAAAAAAATTTTCTATTTTCGAAACGCTATGCGCGTAGTGAGCAATAGTTGCCGTTGGTATAGACAAGAAAAAACCCAAAAAGAAAAAAAATATTTATATATTTGCCGGTCCCGCATCGCTGTTGAAATTTTTAAAAATCTGTAAAAACAATAAATTTTCAATATTTTTTGAAACGACTAATGAATATAGGACGAGGACCCTATATGGCCTGAAAGTTTCTTCGAGTATGTAAAAACAATGTTAAAATAAAAAATAATTATACGTTTGTTAATAATAACAATATTTGATTGCCTATTATTCAAGTGTAAACTTTTTTTATCATATATAAAGTTTATATATGTAGAAAAAGTAATCTATATTTATATGTTATCTTTTGGTCGCGGATCGCTATCAAAAATTTGCAAAATTTGCGAATTTAGCAAAATTTGAGAGTTTAACATGCTTTTTTTAAAATTTTCTTAAAACAAGTAAGATAAGAACGCTACTCACCACGAGGGTGTGTGGCTACACTTGGAGTTCTACTACTTAACCAGCCATCCTATGAATAGGGTGTATTTTTACTATTGTATTAACAAGTTTATAAATTTACATAATTCGTCCCCTACAAATTTCGATTTTCCCCTTTATTCTTGTTCATTGCTAATGATTTTAAACTCTTATTTATGCTTAGGCAGCGAGAACTCAGTAATAAAACGTTCACTTCTGGTGCATGCGACTTTTGACTCGATCCCAGCTTGCGCCAAGCAGTCTTGGGAAGTAACGTAACGCAAGTAACCCGTTACTTTTTAAGTAACGTTTCCTAGTAACGCGTTACATTTTTTCCAAAGTAACTGCAACGGTAACGCGTTACAAATTTTTAAGTAACGTACCTAGTTTGCGTTACTTTTTTCGCGTTACATTTCGGATGAGTAACTACAATATATGTATATTTTTTGTTCGGAAACAAATGTTTCTTTCCTGTAAGCGAATTTCTCAGAATGGAACAATGGAACATGAACGATGTAGGTGACCGACAGTCAGTGACCGGCACACAAGAAACAGATAAGATCATAGTGCAACTTGTTGTTCTTGGTAGATGTGAACACCCTCAGTCAAATCACGTGTACTGATTGCAAGCACCTGGAACATTTTGTCGTAGATTTTGACAGCTCCAAATCAATACATTCAGTGAGTGAATTACGAATACAATGGTACCGCTAGTCTATTTTACATTGATTCGTGTTGTTTTTATAAATATGGAGAACGAAAATATTTTATCGTTCGAACATTTGAAAGAATAATTTTCTTAAAAGCTGAAGATGATGGTGGACAGGATTTAAAAGTAAAGTCGTGCCCCAGCGGGAAATACTTATCAACAACTAGGGTGTCATAATTACAACATACAGTAGCGGGTTAATACCAGTGGCGACTACTGTTAGTGTTGCCGCGTTGCGCAACGACCAAAGTATTTCAAGAAAAAAATATTATTAGCAATAGTAGTAAAGTACAGAAAAAATACTTTCTAATACTCCCATATATACTTGAAATAACATATTTTTTTCACTTCTGTAACTGTCCGTTTCGTTAATCCGTTTTAAAAAGCGAAAAATAATCCGTCACAGAGTCTCTAATTTATATTGTGTTGCAGCGAGCATACAACGACCAGATTCCTTCAGCGCTGGAATCGGAGCGAATGTTAAGTCTCCTTTCCCCTATCTCAGAAGTTAAAGGGTCTGGTCGTTGCAGTGCCTCTGCAACACAGCACGGTTTCCAATTAATGAGAAGATTTTTCTCGCTAAATAAGCTTTCTGAATTTTATTTCACTAGCAATTAACAAATGGAATTTGTTTTTATGCATTCATATTTTTAAATTACGGTACTTATACTGAAGCAAATCAATATAATAACAATTAAAAAAGTGATAGCAGAATTACATAATAAGAAAGAAAATATGTAGTAGAGCAGAAATCAAATGAAAGTAGATCCGCATTTACAAGTTAATTCTTAGCTTATATAGATAATGAAGGTTTCTTCTACAATAATTTGTGAACAAAATATTAATAAGTCAATATGCAGAATTCCCCCTTCCCTCTGTGGATAGTATTTTAGTATATACATATTTCTTTTATAAAATAAGTATATTTTATACTCTTGATAAAACTGTATGGTGGGGAACGCCACATTGAATTTTGGGACTAGTTAGCAATGCTCAGAGGCGTAGCCACGGGGGGTTCCACCGGGTCCTTACCTCCCAAAAATTTCGAAACTTGACTAACATTTGTAGACTTTTCTAACGAACTAGAATAGAATAGAATAGAATATTTTTATTGTCGTTAAGTCTGTATACAGACAATAGACAACGTCAAATGCAGTTTTACAACTATTTTTTAAATCCCTATTTCAATATATTCTTATCTTCTTCAAATTCCTTAATATTATAATATGGCACAGTAATTAACCAATCACACAGTTTGCTTTTAAAATGAGTGAGCGGTAACTTTTGGATGTCTATTGGTACCCTATTCATAAATTTTGTATCCTGTATTGCATAGCTATTTTTAATTTTTGTTAGCCTGCTGTATGATACATCAACTTGTTTAGCATATATTGTGTTGTATGAATGAATATCCTGTCTACGTTTAACATCTGACATGTTTTGTTTTACATAAACTAAAACTTTATATATATATATATATATATATATATATATATATATATATATATATATATATATATATATATATATATATATAAAAATTACAAGTCATAATTTTCAACTTACAAAATAATGGTTTACAGTGTTCCTTGTATGATGCCCCACTGATTATTCTGATGGCCTTTTTTTGTAGTAACAGAACCTCATTTATGTAGTTACTACTCCCCAAAACAATATTCCATATTCTAAGGTACTCTGAAAAAAGGCAAAATAGGCTGATCTTATATAGTGATTCGGTACAATATCTCTTAAATTTCGTATTAAACTTATTGTTCTTGAAAGTTTTACACATACATATTCTACATGTGCCTCCCATATTAACTGCCTGTCGAGAATAATGCCAAGAAATTTCACATTATTTGACATTTCCGGACATTCATTTAATGAAAATACTTGCTGGGTAGTCTTATCTTCATTGAGAAGAAATCAGTTTGCCTTGAACCATTCCTTAGTTCCTATAAAAGTTTTCTCATTCATTTGCATTAGATCTATAGAGTTATTACTAGTGTTTAGAAAGGTTGTGTCATCAGCATAGAGAAAGGATTCGGCTGAGATATTTAGTGGTAGATCATTTATCATTAATATAAACAATAGCGGCCCCAGTATATGTAACTATACCTGTTTAACAGAAAAATGATTGATGTACGCTAAATATTTTATTTTACACCTCATCATGTACTCTTTCTTTTCTTATAGAAATAATCGTTCTATCATTTTTTTTAATATAAGTGACAGAAATTAAGAATTACTTATCTTTTCGGGTACAGTATGACAGGTTCGTTATTACGTAGACGTATTGGACCTTCCTCAAATACTTTGGACCCCTCCCAGCTAACATGTTGTTCCTATATCTGGCGGGTTTCAAGGTTGCTTTCCAGAACGTTGATAAACATTGTTTCGCTTCATGCGGAAGTATATTGTGTTCATCGTGTATTGCGTAACCAAGACGGATGATTTGGAATGTAGTTTTTTTTCTCTTACGCACATGTGTGTGCGTGTGTGTTGATATATGAATAGGGTTGCCAAGTCTGTAAAATAAAAAAAAAACGGCACTTACTCAAAATTCTCTATGATATAGGTCTCAGCGTGAAGTATCTCTGTTCGGGCCTATCCATGGAAAGGAAATGTACTATCGTGAACAAAAGTGCATTAACACATATATTCTGTATGTCCTTAGAACATTCACTAATAAGCTTAATAGATACATTGTGCTATAAATGAGAAACTGAAATTGATCAATCGGCACTAATCAATTTATTGTATTTACCAGTAAGTACCATTTCTTTAAAATCATCGAAACAGATGAACAAAAGTAAAATAATTTTTACGTGACAATTTTGGATTTGGAAAATGAAATTTACTCTTTAAACATATACCGCCTTATGCAGAGTCGTTTCGAAGTTTGATTAGCTTCATACTAAAACACTGACTACTGCAGGAGACTTATGTTAGTCAAACTCTTTAGTATGGCTCTAATCGCGCTTCAAAATGATTCTGCATAAGGCCCATAGTCTCTACTTCAACTATAGGAAATTGCTTTAAGAAGTCCTTTTCCACTATTAATAAACGTAAAAAATTCCTTGAAAGTAAATTTCAAATTTTCCCTCATACAGTCCCTGTCATCTCTAAAACTTTCTAAACAGGTGAACAAAATATATTAATCGTTTATAGATGGTGAAAGGTAACAGTTTTGAGTTTACAGAATGACAGCTACTTTTCAATATTTATACTTCGAACTAGATACAAATTGAAAAACAAACGGTTATAAAGGGGCTGGTGAAAAGTTTATACTCGTCACCGGCTTTAATTAAGATAACATCAATTTTTCCGGCCAGGCCAATGAAAAGCCGGCCAGTTGACAGCCCTATGTATGAATATGTAACATTCGCAATTCATATGCCAGTATCTCTTTGGTATCAGCTGTTTCGGTTATTAGTTATTAGATTTAATTTTATTGTGTGCGCTTTAATTCTGTACATAACCTACAAATTCTGAATGAATTGCATACCATGACTTCTGTAAATAACTTACAAAAAAATTGTCCAGCTTTCAACCGAGGAAAAACTTACAAATAAGGCTTAGACAAAACAAGCAAATTCAGGAGAGTGTTCGAAAAAAAGACAGTTTAAATTTACAGGACATCTTATGGCAGTAATGTTGTATGCACTAGATACATTTCCACAATTTATTTTCAATTTTCCTAGATAAATTGTGAATAAAGCGTGTTCAATGTACATTTTTTTATAACATTAATCTCTGCTACGAACTCTTCAGTCTACACTGAAGAGGAATTCGGATCACTGTCAGGGACTGAGTTTGCTAGAATGAATTGTTCACAATAATCTAGAAAAAATATTTAGTGAATCTACAAAGCTTCTGAAATTAACATTAACTGTACCTATGGCGTCAGTAAAAGAAGAAAAGTTTTTTTCACATCAAAAAGAATTGACACTTTCAAGAAATTGAATGTCCCAAGAAAAGTTATCACCATTGGTTATGCTTTCCATCGAAAAAGACCTGACAATAAGAATACTAAAGTTCAACCAGCATGTATTAAGCAGATTTGTTCCAATCAAAGAGAGAAGAATGAACTTACTAATTAAATAAGGCGATTAATCGGATTAAATGTTCTGCATTTTTTATTTTTTAAAAACAGAATTTTATTTAATTTAACATGTCACATAGCATTTGCATCTAAAGTTATGCTGATTAGTCAATGAGTCCACTTTATATCTTCTGTTTCCGATCGTTCGTACTGCAACACCCGAAACCACAATCCACCGTCCGCCACTGATTAATACGAATAAACTGTGTTCTGATAAGAAGGCTACTTCATTACTAGAAAATAGTTTGTTAATGGTATGTAATATTGGAGTTCTTTCAAATCAGATTGCGTATCTTAGAGTCCTTTTGATTATAGAGTTTGGAATAACTAGCTTCGAAAAGCATGTATCGATTTTAGAGTTACTGGCAAGTTTTGATTCACCCCCAGTTCATGTGTTCTCATTTTATTAGTTGTAGTGTAATGTTTATATTCTGTATTTCTAATTTTACATAACAACATTGTTATTATTATATAATTAGATTAGCAGAATAATAATAAGCAACCATTTTTTCTAACGCATAATTATGGGCACGAGTCAAGCTAAAACTCGACTCGAATTCAAGTCGAGTCAAAGGTAATATTCTCGAATCGAGTTCCGAGCCGATTCACTGTTTTTGGTGTCGAGTTTCGAGTCGAGTCGAATTTGATAAATAGCTCGCTCGTTTGAAATCATAGCCTGATTAAACTGGAAAGCGAAAGCCATGAGAAATGTAAGCTAAGCAGTTATATGGAATACTTTTAGTGTTGCTCACGAGAGGGCACACTGCTCGCATCTCGTGTCGTCTCGATAGCGAGATTCCAAGAGATTTTTTAAAACAAGTTCAGCTCGGCTCGGCTCAACTGAGCCGATGGCTCGAGCCGGCTCGCTTGGAGTGAATCATCGGCTCGCTGGCTTGTTTGTAATGAGCCATCTGCTCGGTTCGGCTCAACCGAGCCGAGGGCTCTAGCCGACTCGGTTGGGTGAGCTGTTGGTTCCGTGGCTCAGCTCACTTCTCGGTTCGGATCGATAGTGAATGAGCTGTGAGTTGAGCTGCTCGAGTCGTTGACAATTCTAAACCCGGGCCGAGCAGTTTTGAAGATATTTGGCCAGTGCCCTATAACTTTTAACAATGTTTGGCTCCACCCGAATACTCAACTTAGAGCCTCAACCCAAATTCAGAAGCTTGTGAACAATGTCCTTGATTCGTAGACTTCACGACTACCGTGGTTGGCAATCAACTACTTTTTTGGTATTTAAATACAAACCGTCTATCTTTCATGTTTATACACAGTGTTGTTATAATTAATAATTAATAAATAATAATAATAATAATAATAATAATAATAATAATAATAATAATAATAATAATAATAATAATAATAATAATAATAATAATAATAAATTGTTGTAGTAGTAGTAGTAACATTGATAATAATTATATTGCCTATGTAAAATACTTGAAGAGAGTACCCAAAACTACACACCGGATTTAGCTCGACTCGACTCGAAACTTGACCCGAATTCGAGTCGACTTGGAGGAAATGTTTCGAGCCGAGTTCTCGGGTGGAGCTCAAAGATGTCTGTTTCTAGTCGAATCGAGTTTCAAAGAAAACTCGCTCGAACTCGCTCGTGCCCATCCCTACGAGTAATGCAGTATGGCATTTTAGTCAATTTTACAGTACATTATATGAAAATGTTCATATAGCTGTCAAGTAAAAATTTGTCCTTTCATTTATACAAAGCAATTCAGAACGTGAAATAATATAATAATAATAATAATAATAATAATAATAATAATAATAATAATAATAATAATAATAATAATAATAATAATAGCGGTAGTAATAGTAGTACGGAAAATTGAAGTAATAAGACTTTTTGACATATTCAAAGTTTCGAATCTAAAAGTAACGCGTTACTTTCGAGGTAAAGTAACAGTTACTTTTTTGGGCAAGTAACACGTTAGTAACGCGTTACATTTTAAGAGAAAGTAAAGTAACTTGTAACGCGTTACATATTTCCAAGTAACTTATCCAATACTGGCGCCAAGTGAGCTTTGTGGTGTACAAACACCGTGTGCGTGAGTTTTCTCGAGATTCTCCCGTTTCCTCCCACTTTCTTCATTCCACTATTCCGTTTATTTCTCATAATCACAGTCTACTTTAGCCTAGCCTAAGGAGAGAATGGGGACATTGGTACACGGGGCACATATGTACGAGGTAGATATTTTTCTACTGTGAAGAGGTGAATGGACAACAGTTTGGTGTTGGCCACATTGGTGACAAACGAACATCGTGAGGCACAGTTGATGGATGGACGCAGCGTTCTTTTCTCTGTGCAGAAAAAAAAAATTCTTAGAGCAAAAGTAAGTTTTCACTTCTGTCTTTGTAAGCTTATATTTGTATTAAGCACTGAATTTTTGAAAACTTATGTATGTTGCATGAAAGTGTATTTCTTTACAAATAATTTCATTTATGTTCAATTGCCCTGCGTGAAGTAATTTTTCAGTTATAGGAATTAATTATCCTAAAGTTCGGTTGAGGCACATTAGTACACATGCATGTGGGGTAGATTGGTACGGACCAATGTGCCCTCACTGCTCTGTACCAATCGACCCCTTCCATTTGTAATTATAAGGGTAGACTACTCTTTGTGCATTTTCCATGTACCACAGTTTTCATTGTAATTAATATCAAGTAGAAAAGTTACTAATAATATACTAATAATATAGTTACTAATAATATAATTAGATAACTAATAATATAATCTTTTGTGTGATCGCTTGATTTCCGTAATCAAAGCATAAAAATAAATAAACCAAAATAATATGGAAAACTTTCCTTTTATTATATTTCCGACTTTCCGGAACTATAGGTATAGCCTATAGGTCCATATAAACATTCGAATGGAAAATAGTTTAACCATTTAGAAGCCATGATAGCAAAAATGTGAAGATTCGTCCCCCAGGTCATAACATGCGACTGATTTTAATACGCACATGTCTAACAAAATAAACCTCAAATATATATTTGTACATGGACGCTAAATGCCAGCATATAGTAAGCGTCATATTTATTCCACTTTCAGCAACCTATTTGAAAGCTACTCGGCGAAGTTCTTGAAACTTTAATATTATAAAGGTAACCAAGAAAGTTATGTCACTTTGCCAGGCCTTTGGTGAGGGTGTCGTGACTACGCGGATAGTGCACCGGCGGTTTAACAAGTTTACAGACGGGGACGAAACACTGGAAGACGCACCACGTGCCGGAAGACCAACACATGTACAAAACGATTTTCATGCAGCAATTAAGGCGAACAATGGCTAAATATATGAGGAACTGAGACTACAATTCAGTGTGAGTGAAGAAACCGTTCGGCAGCACCTCCATCAACTTGGGAAGCACTACAAGTTGGGTCGATTGGTACCACATGATTGGATCCGGGCAGAAGGCAATGCGAGCAAGTACCTGTGTTTCTTTGCTATCTTATCTGAGGAAGGAGCCATATTTGGACAGGGTGTTGACATATGATGAGAAGTGGGTCCTCTACGAAGCTTCACGACGCAGTCATCACAGGTTAGCATCCCATGAACCGGTTCAGAAACAGCCGAAACCAGCACTGCACCAGAAAAAGTTTCTCCTGTGTGTTTGGTGGAATACTCGTGGCATCGTGCATTGGGAACTGCTACCAACTTGTCAGAGCATCAATGCAAGATGTGGACTGTCAGCAGTTGGTTTGTATTCAAGAGTAACTCAAAACTATGGAGCCAGCACATCTGAATCGCAAAGGGGTCCTCCTGTTACAGGACAACGCTAAGCCTCGCGTGACTAGGAGGACCCAGGCACCATTCTATGCCTTAGATGGGAAACACTACTGCATCCGTCATACTCCCCGAACATTGCACATCCGATTATCACCTGTTCTACAGCAATGGCATCCATGGCCTTTCAGAACGTTGGCAGAAGTTCGTTGATGCTGATGGGACTATTTTTGATCTTCCAAGGATGTCTTAGGTGACATCGGAGTTCGAAGGTTGTGAGCAAAAAAGCGACAGAACTTTCTTGGTTACCTTGGTAATAACAAAGCTCCGCTTCCTTTGGAGACAAGAGGTACGCTCGAACCAAAAGTATAGTATAGTATATTTTCCAGCTAGTAGCCTAGTTGAGGTATGAAAAATTTCAAAATTTTGTAAAACTGTAGATAGCCCTTGGATTATTTACTCCTATTTTTCCTTATAAAGACAGAACCTCATTTATAGTACGTTTTTATCTTTGTAAATAGCTTGCGGAACTTTTAAATTTTGATGAGAACTCAATCAATTATTGGACTTTATATCTTTTTTTTTATTTTTCGCAACAGGTTGAACTACATCTGTTGAATTACTAAAAATTCTTACAAATCTTTACATTCTTTTTATGAAACATGTTTTTATTGTTCATTTTTGCTGCCGTAGATCCTTAAATCTATTGTTAAAATACTTGAGTTTCTGAAAGTTTAATAGAATATTATATCTCAAAATGTTTCATGGAAAAATAAAACAAAAAATTACGTTATCTCTATTGTCAAAAAGTGTGTGCGATATTTCACTTTGCTCGTAACAATCTGCCCCAAACCAGCAGCAATCTGCCCCTACATGTGAAAGATTGGTACAGATTGCAGACCTTTCGTAAAATGTAATTTACTCCAGGTAGGACATTAGTAGAAACAATATTCTACATTGTAAATGTAACTAAAGGATCACAGTTTAAGTAGGAAAAAATCATGTTTCTCAAGCTGACAATATGTTCTAAATTCTCGGATAAGTAAAAATCGTACCAATGTACCCCCCTTTCCCCTATAATTGTGAGACGTAAACCTTACAGATTTCATTTTTCATTTTTTCTAATTTATGCGAAAATGTAGGCATGGATGATCTTGAGAATAGTAAAGAATAGAATCTTGATCATGTACACCTACATTTTCGCATAAATCAGGAAAAATAAGAAAAGGAATCTTTTAGGTTTTACGTCCTACGATTATGCAGACTAGGCATACATGAATGAAATGAATGAGAAATGAATAAAATGGTGGACTGAAGAAAGTGGGAGGAAATGGGAGAATCCCGAGAAAACCAACACATAAGATGTTTGTCCACCACAAAACTCACTTGGCGCGAACCAAGAACCCCATACACAAGAGGTCAACGCTCTATCCCTGTGCCACCACTGCGTCCGCATAAATCAGAGTTCAAAATTATTAGTAATGGACGAAAATGAAGGGGAAAATGGAAATTTGTAGCTGACGAATTATGTGAAATTATAAATTTGTAAATACAATAGTAAATAATACATCCTAATCATAGGATGGCTGGTTGGGTAGTGGAGCTCCAAGTGCAGCCACACCCTCGTGGTGAGTAGAGTCCTTATCTTACTTTTTTTAAGAAAATTTTTAAAAAAGCATGTTAAACTCTCAAATTTTGCTAAATTCGCAAATTTTGCAAATTTTAGATAACGATGTGCAACCAGAAGATAACATATAAATATAGATTACTTATTTTAACGTTGTTTTTGCATACTTGAAGAAACCTTTAGGCTATATAGAGTCTTCATCCTATATTCTTCAGTCCTTTTAGAAAAATATCGAAAATTTATTATTTTTACCGGATTTTTAAAATTTCAACGGCGATGCGGGAGCGGAAGATATACAAATAAAAAAAATTCTTGTTTTTTTTCTTATCTATACCAACGCCAATTCTTGCGCACTATAGCGTTCCGTAAATAGAAAAATATTTTTTTTTCGAACCACCCTATGCAGAATGCACATTCTTTATTACCAAGTTACCAAAACAAATAAAGTATTTCTCTGCACAGATCATCTCATCGCAAAAGCTTATTCTATTGGTAACTTTATTATTATTATTATTATTATTATTATTATTATTATTATTATTATTATTATTATTATTATTATTATTATTATTATTATTATTATTATTATTAGGTAGATCAATAAGAAGCTTCGTTTTTTAACAGCTGTAGTGTGGAATTCGGTATAAGTAGCCCGGGGGAGAAGTTAATGAACCATAATTATATATATAAGGTTTTTCAGCTGATCTTATATGGGGTGCTGATTTGAGTGCCACTCTGTAAGCCTTGGGGAAACTTTGCAAACGGGGAATAAAGAGGGTGGTGGTCTCTTACTTTCCATGTCTTAAATTATTGGATTATCTCAGCATAATTTTATTTTTCTCATATCCTATTGACAATAGAGGGCTAATTCATACATATGTTATAAATAACCATACTATTCCCTGTTCAACGTAAGCTCTAAACTCCGCTAAACAAAATATTTGTATCCTTCCGCTTGTCACAAATACGATTGGCTAGTGATGTATCACTCCCACACCCCACAGGGAGGACCAAATTATACAAGTGCATTTTGACAATACTGTCTCGTGTTGTCCAGATACAGCAGCAGCAGAACAGAAAGAAAAAAATCGGAAGATTAAAAAAATTTGAAATTCGCTGGTAAACAATTGTTGCTTAGTGAGTAAAGGTTTCCCTTATTTATGTTTCACAACAATACTCGCGGAACCGGGATTCATGCCATCCGTCTTTCAGGATTGAAGGCAGAACACGTGTCCACAGTTGACTTGGCGCCATAATTATTGCGCATGCTTAGTATTAATTTCTATTGTTTCATTAACTACACTCGATAGCAGTTTTATATGGAGCTTCATAGTAAAAGTAATAATCAATTCATATGAACTATTTTGCGGAGGAGCACAAGCTTCGGCAGGCCAACAGCAAATCAGCGAGATTTGGTTTCACCTGGCTTTGTTTATTGCAGTTTAGAGCTTAGGCCAAACAGGGTTTAGTAACCAATTAACAGAATTTGATCATTTTCTCACAAGTGTCAGGGTTGCCAGTCTTCAATAAAATTTACGCAAATAATTTTTATAGAATATTTTATTTTACAAACTTTTCACGTAGAAAATATTGAGAACAAGAGAAATATCATATATATTCCAAATATATAGTCCTTGAACTCTCATATGAGCTATGAATAAAAGCCAGACAATCATTGGAAGGGAATTGGAGAAGTACAATTTTTGACTCCTAAATATGTTTAGTACAAAAATAACATATTCGGAACAATTCAAATATATATATATTTCTTGTAAACTATTTGTCTCTTAATCATTTGTGAATAGCCTTAAACGTGTTCTTTGTGTAGAAATTCTACTTCCTGTCTTGAATGTCATAGTTACCAACTATCACGGAATTATATTTTTTTCGTATTTTGTGTCAAATTTTTAGTTATAAAAGCGTTAATGGAAAGAGATTTGTGCAAGTATAAGCAATGTTTTTATTTACTCGTCATGTCACTTCGAATACGCTATAATCGTAGGGAAACTGATTATTCGGGAAAGCTAACAATTGTGATAACGATATGAGAAATGTTTCTTTCGTAAAATGGAGAAATATTTTTCTTACTGTCTAATTTTAATTTTTCACGCAGTACAACAAACGAAAACCAAACCAACTATGTTTTTTCAACAGTATCTGCATACTTACATGTTGTTGAAAGCATTAACATGTGTTGTTTGGAGAAAAGAGAAGCACAGTACAAAACTTTATCAGAATCAACGCACAAGGAAAGCGTAGGCTCCTCTTCATCACTCTCTTCTGTTTGTTTTGGTCCATTCGTACACTTACAGTTACGAATGGACCAAGGTATGCACATCCTTCTAGGGCAGGTACAGAAGGATTTGCAGTTCGATTACCTTTCAAGGTAACCACAACCATCGATAGCATCCCGTTGTGCATGAGCAGCTAATTGAGTTCACTACTACATCAGCCATATTGGTGTATTTGCGGGTACCATATGAAGTACATATTCTTCGGCAGCATATGGTAAATATTTCCTTCCGAAATCTCTTGGATCTAGACCAGGAGAATTAGTTTGTTCAACTGATTTCCATATGACTGTCTGAAGATCAGCGTGCTTATAATGCACCAGCAGTTGGAGGAAGCTTAGAAAGAGATGGCAGACTTGTGATTGTCTTGCTAGCCATCTTTTTCTTCCATAATCCAACTCGTAATCCTTTGCTAACGGTTTTCCAGGGCTATATAACTGAATGGCAAATGTATCACATTGCTCTGCTGTTAGACTTCCTTCAGCTTTGGGATCGCCAACTGCTTCAAGTGTGCCTCGAAACTTCGATAGAATGTTCAGCATTCAGTCATTACTAGACTTCGGATTTTTGCATATTTGCATGTTTTTTTCCTGATGTGATATTGATATGCTCTTTAAACAGAAATTCGTTTCAGGTGTTTTGGGGTAAAATAGTAGAGTTTTATAGTGCATACATTTGCATATTTCGGAGGTTAGTGCATGTTTATGTCGTTACTGCATATAAATGCATATCTAAAGGAACGACCAAATTGATAGTTTTCACTGTCCAACAACTTTCCTCATAAATGGAATTTCAAGTTTCTGATATAAATTAGACTCAAGATCTTAAAATGGTTTATTGTTGTCGGTTTACAATATCTTCCAAGGTCATGTGAAAGAAGAATAACAAAAGGGTGAGTGATTCATCCTCCCGACAATGATGCGTGACTGTCACCTTTTTGGAAGAAGATATAAATAACGGTGTCAAATCACGCACAACAAAATTTCAACGTCATTCATCTCAGAAGTTAAAGTTGCTACTGTTGTGTGTGTGCATTTGAAATTGTGTGGTCTTGTGGCAGTGTAAGAATGCCAAAAGAAAAATCTGGGTCCATTTAGTTGTAGTGAGACATCTTCAAACTCGAATTTTAACTAGCTCAGAATTTTGTCCAATTTTTGTCCACCCAAGAAAGAAATTTGTACCATTCAAATAAACGAGAGAGGGCCATTTCAAAATTTGTTCTCATCGATCACCTGTAGTGCGGAGTCTTAAAACTTGAATTTTAACTGCCTCAGAATTTTGTTCAATTTTTTTGTCCTTTTTTGTCCACCCAAGAAAAAAATTTGTACCATTCAAATAAACGAGGGAGGACCATTTCAAAATTTCGGCCACTTCAATCACCTGTAGTGCGACATCTTAAAATTCGAATTTTAATTAGCTCAGAATTGTGTCGAATTTTAAAACATTTTTGTATCACCAAGAATAAATTCTGTACCATTGAAATAAACCAGGGACGGTCATTTAAAATTAGGCCACTAAAATTACCTGTACTGAGACATTTTCAAATTCGAATTTCAGCTATCTTGATGGTACAAAAATCTCCAAAAAATAGGGAAAATTCTAAACTAGTTAGAATTCGGATTTAAAGATGTCACACTACTGGTGATTGAAGTAGCCAAAGTTTTGAAATGGCCCTCTTTTGTTAATTTGTATGGTACAATTTTTTATGGGACAAAAATGTAAGGAAATTGGGCAAAATTCTGAGCTAATTAAAATTCAAATTTGAAAATGTCGCACTACAGGTGATCGAAGTGGCCGAAAATTTAAATGGCCCTCCCTCGTTTATATGAATGGTACATTTTTTTTCTTGGGTGGACAAAAATGGACAAAATTCTGAGCCAGGTAAAATTCAAATTTGAAAATGTCGCACTACGTGTGATCGAAGTAATAAAAGTATACAGGTATAACAATACACAATTCTCCCTCATACCTATTTTGTGTATCAATACAAAACTTGGTACACACACATTTCTTATCCCCTATACTATTTTTCGAGATACATATAGATTGTCTACTTTTACCCGAGGCCACTCCAGATGGGTCCAAAGTTGATGGGAGGGACTTTTGGAGGGAATTTTCCCATTCTTTCACCTGTTCAAATGCATTATGGGCCCCAATACATAGCACCTCTGGAAAGCTTGTTTCATGCTGAAGAGAATGAACTATAAATTATGGTTTTCCAATGAACAGTGTTGATGCGATAGCTATTTCACTGCGATTTTCTTTATACCAACAGAGTTAATGGACCACAGGGACTTACTCCGTTGTCCATGGTACCTAATTTTTTGTGCATGAACATATCTTTATGCTTATCGAATAGACTAGGTTTGACTCGGATGTCCGGATGGCACGTTCATGTCTGTTCCTTGTTAGCTAGTTAAAATTCAATTTTGAAGATGTGTCACTACAGGTGATCAAAGTGGTCCAAACTTTCAAATGGCCTTCCTTTCTTAATTTAAATGGTACAATTGTTTTCTATGGTGGACAAAATTCCTGAGCTAGTTAAAATTCAAATTTGATGATGTCGGACTACAAGTGATCGAAGTGGTTGAAATTTGTAAATGGCTTTCTTTAATAATTTGAATGTTATAATTTTTTCCTTGGGTGGACAAAAATTGAACAAAGGTGTCGCACTACAACTAAATGGGCCCAAAAAATCTTCTAGAAGTTACCTTCTGAAGCAATAGATTGAAGTTGAGAGACGTTAAAAATTCAAGATGAAAATATATTTTTCAAAGTGTATGCTAAACAAGTAATACTTTCAAAGTAAGTAAGTTTGTTTTCAGAAAAGGACATTTCTATTTTGTTCGACAGCAAAAGCACAAACTTCAGCAACGCTCTTTTTTTGCCTTATATTTTCATAGCAGTTTCAAGTCTGGTAAGAAGTTTATGCAACTATGAAACAGCCTAGATGTAGCTTTCTTTTTGCATACTTGACAGAGTTCATCCCAAAGAAACCGTTGAAAAATGTATTTCGGGAAGAAATGAACAACCTTTTTAAAAATAAGCTCTAAATATGAGAGTATTTAAATATAAGCTTGTGTTGCTTTCATACACACCTCTGTCTCGAAACGTAAATTCCCTACTAACGAGGGAACCTATCCAAGTGTAACTGACTTCGAGTCGAGACTATGGCCGGTGGATACTTTGTCCCAAAAGAACATAACACGAAAAGGGATACATTCTCGATCGCAACCGTTGCGAAGATATTGTCACAACTTAACGGATTTAAAACCGTGGCTATAGATATTCTGATGTAGATTGTATTGACATTTTGACCAGTTGCCCGTTTGCACAGGGTTATCGTAGAGAGTTGAGATTTGTTCTATCTTTTTTTTTTATTTAACAATAGCTTTCATACAGTATGCTTCTTGACCCCAGACAGTATGCTCCATTTGCAAATTTTGAGTTGGACCCCGCCTGGGACCCTGCGAGTGCCCCGGGGACACACATTTTTCATTCAAAAAGTGCTGTGCTTCCCACACTAATTTGATATGTATTCGCTGAGTTTCCTTACCCGACCGTTTCCGAAAAGTCTGGCCCGGAATCTGACTTTGTAATGTATAGTATGGAGCTCAATTTCAAACTTGTCACGCTTATATCTCCGCAACGGTTGCGATCGAGGATGTATCCGTTTTCGTGTTATGTTCTTTTGAGACAAGGTGTCTAACGGCCATAGTCTCGACTCGAAGTCAGAGTTACACTTGGATAGGTTCCCTCGTAAGTCTTCAGTTATGTTTTCGATAACTTTCCCTTCTTCCCATTTATTCCTTGTTCAAATAACTTTATTTCATTTAAAGTATGAATATTATAGTCTACATTGTAAATTATTGCCATTTGAGAGGACAATGCTGCGGTAGAAGAAAATTGGATTGAAAGAACAAAAAGTAATTTCAAGTGGATTTATTTTCTTTTAGACAAGAACATAAGGGTTTTTAATATAGACTTTTAATACAGTAAAAATTGCCTTCAACAGACCTCTTATTAAACGAAAATTTATTTTAAACTGAAATATTTCACGATCCCATGAATTTAAAGGTAAAATAAAATGTGTTAAATTCTCTTGATTATGCGGAACCTGTGTTGCGAACAACGGATATTAAAATACACTTTTTAACAGAAATGTTCAAGTTCCGTAATGCAGTGTTTAAAAATTTTTTAGACATTCTGTGAGAGGATAGGTATATGAACTACGTTGTCTGTAAAGGTCTTCGTTTACTTGTTACCCTACACATTTACGCTTTAGTCCACCACAATGTAAGGCCCTAGATACCGTGCGGATTTTTGAATGAAGTGCAATTTACATAGTTATCTGCAAATACCAATAACGCGTTCTCTAGCTGTTCTAGAGACAGGCACAAGGAGCATAATATACACAATAGATCAAAAGGGAGCCAGAAGTAGAGGGAGGAGCGCTGAAAAAGGCATAGCATCTACTTCTTGTCTTGGCATTTGAAACCTTATGTAGGCTTTTTTGTTTGTTTGTTTGTTTACTGTAAGTTTTATGTGTATTAATTCGTAGCATAAATAAATAATATAATTGAGTATGTTAGGCCTATATACAACATTTTATTTTATCTTACTATGTCCATTATAGCTATATATGTACCTTATTTATTTTTCTAAGTATAGAGCTATCTTGGTTAACTTTGAAACCTTTAACGGAAATATTTGCGAGTCCTGTTCAATTTCTCTAGGCAGGTTTTATTATGTGCTTATATCAGAAAGGTTTATTTACTTTTCTTAGTATATTTATTCTTTATTCACAGATACTTGGCGCATTATTTGTAAAACAATGGCGGATCCGGGATATGATCAAGGGAGGGGCTAAACCATAGTTTGCATCTTTATCCAGTGTAAAGCAGGATTGAAATACATTTTATCCCGTTTATACCTGAGCGTCAAGGAGGGCCCGCCTGTATATATAGAAGTAGATGTATTTTAATTTCACATACTGATTGTGAACTGTTTGTACCCGAAGAAACAAAATTTATTTAAGAAGCCTTGGACGCTTGCGGAGCTGAAAACATTAAAAGCGACCTTGCGTTTATCAATACTCATTTCAGTTCATAACGAGACTAGGAAAGCGATGATTAGGACTCTTTGCAGTGCATTTGAACTGTTTGATTCAATAACGAAGCAGAAGCCCTAAGACCAATCGGACAAGCATTTCTTCGAAACGCACATTCAATAGACGCGAAAAATCCTGGCATTAAATTCTTGTCTAATGTGAATAAAGTGTTCCTGAGAACAACGACGCACGAACTTCAGATTTAACAGCAAGTAACATTGCTTCTTTGAAATACTATCCCTTAACAACCCGTGATACGGAAGGAACATTTTCGATGTACAGTAATATTTAAACTGATAAATGCAAGTTTTCAGCAGAAAACACCGAAAACTACATAGTCGTATATTGTAGCATTAATGCATCATAGTTATACACAAATATATGTAGTTCAAGTAATATAGTTTTTTTTTTTTTTTAAAGATAAAATTCCTCATTTAACTTTAGCTTTTGATTTGTGCATATTTACAATTTTTAGTGCATATTTGCATATTTTCAGTGCATATTTTCGTGATTTTTAGCGCATATTTGCATGCATATTTTGCCGTTTTTTAGTGCATATCGATCCGAAGTCTAGTCATTACCAATTCCAGCAAGAGATGAAGTAGAAGCGCAGCCACTTAAAGCAAGGACTGCCAGAATATTCACCATATACGAACTGTGCACTCTTACAACTTCATTTACGTCAATTACTAATCTGGATCCAACGCATTTTTCAATTACGATTGGTGTAGTTAGCTTTTAAATATATGCATGATATGCAAGTAGCACTAGTACATCCATATTGTCATACTTTACCCGTATAGATTGGTCAGGAGCATGTTTAGCCTCCCTCCGAGTACGAACTAGGCCTATATGCACCATATTTACGTCAGCTTCTTCGTGTGTTGTCGGTTCACCCCATAGCCCTTGGGGATCCGATGGTACAATTTGTACCATACGGGTGTTTCATGGTACATTGCGTTATAACTCTCCTATTTGAGCTTTTTCGTCCGTTTTTTTTTTCAAGTCCACAGGCATTGTAGAAGTAGAAGACCTTACGTATGGTTTCACACCATCCTACGTCGAGACATAGGAGGTGATGACGTCATAATTCTAAAATATATATTTTCTTTTATTAAGCCTATGTTCGTTATTTTTTGACGGGCTTATTTTTGCACCTAGAAGATTGAAATTGTGCATAAACATTCAGCCCACCTAGTAGTATTTATCAGATTTTTTCAGATCTCTGCGTTAAAACAGGGGGGTCCACAGGGGCTAAAAGTTGAAAAAAGAGATTTAAACCCAAAAAAATCCTTTTTTTCGGGATTTTTTCTCCTTAGATACATGATGGAGACACGTGAGTCATACCGTCTGAAAGGCAGTTCTATTCTGAAGAGAATGATGGGCGAAACATGACCCTAGGGTAACTAGGGATGTGTCAGGGAATTTTTATCAAAATATACTTCTGTATAGGGGAATATGGGGCAATGTCGGTATATATATTTTATGGCGGGCTTATTTTTGCACCTAGAAGATTGAAATTGTGCACAAACATTCAGTCCACCGAGTAGTATTTAACAGATTTTTTAGATTTCTGCGTTAAAACAGGGGGGTCCAGAGGGACTAAAAGTTGAAAAAAGGGATATTTAGACCAAAAAATCCCTTTTTTCGGGATTTTCCCGCCTTAGATACATGATGGAGACATGTGAATGGTACCGCCTGAAAGGCAGTTCTATTCTGAAGAGAATGATTGGCGGATTATAGTCCTAGGGTAAATAGAGATGTCTCAGGAATTTTTTTTACCTGAGATCATGGTGTTTTGCGGTAATTTGGGGCATTATGGGAATTCTTGATAAAATTTATCCCGCCCTAAGTATTCAAGATAGAAACTTGAAATTTGGCACACACATTCAATATACCAAGTACTATTTATCAGATTTTTTGAGATTTCTACGTTCACACAGGGCCGCTCCAGAGGGACCCAAAGTGTAAAAAAATCCCCCGAAATTTTCCCTTTGACATCATTTTTCCCTCTCCTGGTATATGGTATGAGCATGCAAGTGGTACCATTTGAAAGAAAATGATGTATCAACCGTGATCCTAGGATAAATAGTGACGATGCAGTAGCTGCTTGACTGAAAGTCTAAAAAATACCCCCAAAATCCCGGATCCCTTAAGGGATAGTCCTACTCCCACTTCAATGGGAGATGGATGTGGTTCAGTGATAAACAATATGTGAGATTCATCTATGCTAATGTCCATGAGCGATTCTGTGATTAATAAAATAAGTTGCCTTTTCGTATTCATTAACGTCAATACGAATGCTTTTTTTTTCTAAAGGAGTTGATCATGTAAGTTTATATTGTCTTGAATTTCCTTGTTGTCGCTTCCTTCTTGTTGCTGATTTGATGTCATTCTCATAGTAGGGAAAGTCGGACAAAATCGAGCCCCAAAATGTTTTTGCTTTTTCCTCAGCATCTGTATGGATAGTATAGCTTGAATTGGTTTTCAAATGCTAAATAGATTTGTTATTGACATAAAAATGTTTATTTCAGTCAGGGACGTGTAGTGCATATTACCGCTGTTACCGGCGGTAACGGTAAAAATATTACAGTTTTTCGTTGTTTTCATATATCTTCAAATTTCATTATCGACATGGGAAGATGTTTACATTTTCCTTTTTCTTTTCTTTCTTTGTTTCTTTTTATTTATTTATTTATTTATTTATTTTTAAATTTGGATGGCCTATGCTTCATTTACATTGTGAACGAATGCAACGTGCCAACACCAAATAGGAGCATACTGTTGTTGATACCGCAGATTTCAGAGGTAACGCGAATCCCGATAGCGTTCGTTCACTCCAGAAGCACGTTTTAGCGTGCCAGCCAGAAGCATCCTGCGAGCTCGTATTTGGACTTTCGGAATAGCCCTTATGTTACCGTTCGGCTGAGTGGAACAGGAAAAAATAGGAACGTTCCCTGTCAAAGCAAGGAGAATCTAGAATATCATCAACATGTATATTCTACTCACCGCCCGCTTAGTAGTCTATTCGCTCTCCTCTCGCTGTAGAGGATCGAGCGGGCGGTAACTCTACTATACTGTTTCGTTTGCTTCCCCTTTCTAAGGATAGAAACTTGGCTGTAATTTCAGTATTCATAAGGTTATTTCACTGTCTTAATAGCATGGGCGTCTCTGGCGGGGGGACGAGGGGGACGCGTCCCCCCAATATTTTGGAGTACAAAATATTCAATATTTTATTCTAATTTAATTTATTTACTAACGACAGAACAGCATATAAATAATAATTATTTTATTTATTTGCAATATAATAAGTAACAGAGTTCCTGATATACCTCAGGGGGTCCGTGAAGGTAAGCAGAAAGGTAACACATGGAATCAAAGATAATAAACAGGTTGGGCTAGGTAGTACCATTTAAATCAGTTTCTTTAATGTCCCCCCCAAATTTTACATGCCAGAGACGCCAGTGCTTAATAGCATACAATTTCGGACAAATATAAGTAGCAGGTTTGTCATACTAATAGCATTTAACACGTGCTACTGTGAGACTGATGTTCCAGTGCATTATTTATATGTTAATCTATCATTTTTACACAACTTTTGTATGTTAATACGTTATCTTTAAATTTGAATAATACAGCAACAGTGAACAAGAAGAATATATTCCATAGGATATTCTAACAAAAATTTAATATATGTTTATTTTGGTTCAAAATAAAGTTTCTCATTGAATGTTAATTTGAGCTTACGGGCATTATTTTTTTTTTAATTGAGATTTTATTTCTGTTTAAACGGTATATATAAATTTAGATGGTTATCTCATGCCTGAAGGAGCAAAGATAGGAGCCTGAACTGTCATTAAATATATAGAAATGCCTATCGATGAAAGACATTGTGCTATATGGGAACTGTTTCAAAAGCAAGGGGGAATAGTAATAATTAGAGCGAAGCAGAGATGTTGCCCGTGCTCCTTCCAATTCGAGTAATTATTATTATTTAGGATTTATGCTAATTAAGTTGAAAATATTTTGCTTTTAACTTAGTATAGAAAACTTTCGATGCAACAAATTTCCAACTCTAGCCGCTAGCCTACTAGTTGAATTTGCACTTTGATGCAGTTTGATGTGTTGAAAAAGAACTGTGCAATCGCCTTCATCGTGCCACAGTTTGACTGTCTGACTAATTTTCAATACGGAAAACTTGTTGCTCAAACATACGATGAAACTCCAGTTATGGTTGGTGAAGTAGGGAACTGCAGTATCTTATTAATTATATTTTCATTCTTATGCCCATAGACTTAATTTAGTTTTAGAAAAGTCCGTTGATTATACAAAAGGGCACAGACGTAAATAGCACCCCCGCAACCCTCGTGGCGGAGGGGTGGGCGCACGAGCTGCATGGTCGCAAAATATATCGAAACTAGGTTGCGGGGGCACTGAAGCTTCAAGTCACGCTACTGGAAAAGGGTATAAGTTGTTTTTTAAAATTGTGTTGGGACTTGCTTCTTCTTCCTCGAAGTCTTCAAAAAGAACAAATGCTCTGGATTATTTGGTCAACAAAAGTATCCCAACAGTCTCAAACACAGGGTATGGAACTATAGAAGTAGGGTAAATGATGTGCTGTATGTCTTTAAAGATGAACTGTGAGGAGTCCATGGAGTCCATGATGGATAAAACGGACGAATAGGATTCTCAAACCAGAGTTTGTGTAGCAAAATTCTATCAAACATTTCAAAGTTTTGACTTCAATATTTTACTTGAACTGTTTTCTGTTATAGCATCAAGATAAGAAATCTTGTCCAATATCTTACAAAAGAAGGTTCATGATGTAGGTTACTGCAGAAAGAAAACAGTTGAGTTTGAAGAATGTCTAAGATCATTGAGAGACAGTTTCAATAATATTTAGTAAAAAAATGAAAGAACATGAAGAGTCACATTGTTCAAAAAGGTCAAGAGTAAATGAAGTGGGATTTGACCCCTTTGCCAATGCCTATAGTTTGAAATGGTTGATACTCTAAAAGAAAAAGTGAGTACTAGATTTTCTGTTATTGAGAAACAAGATTTATTTGTAGTATCAGCAACCGGTAACAATCGTCAAAGTGTCACGCCACGTCACTGATTTCAGTGAAAAAAGCTGATAAATTTCGAAAGCAAAAGCATTTTTTAAATGGTATGCATAAACCTTGTTTTGTCCGACCCGGTACGACAAAACCGGATGCATATAAAATAATTATAAAAACTTCTTTTACAAGAAAAATGTATAATTATTCCAAGAACTAGTACAGTAAGAATCAATACAACTGAAAAAAATATGTGAGCTTAAAAAGTACGGGAAATATAGAGGGCTAGTCTATATTAGACCAATAATAAGACTATCCATGGCTTTGGATTGATTATTTTAACAAAAGAAACACTGACCAAAGCTTAAAACACTCTTTATTTTAAATTATAATAACGGTTTCGGATATCTAACATATCCTTCTTCAGACAATATCGAAAATAAATGAAAATACAGACATATATATAGTCATTGTTATGACAATGACATGTGATGTATATATACAACACACTGGTATTTGGTATATTGTAGACATATTTAAAGTTACAATGGATGGTAATATTAGAATTTGACATAGCGTGTATTATATATATGAGGTAGAAGGTTATCCTACAGAACCACTATATGAAGATTTGGTTGACTACAGCTTGTATTTTGCTGAAGTAGGTTGTTTAGGAGATTATTTTTTGTATAGAGATACAGATTACTTACACAATGTTACTGTATGATGGTGAAAATGATTGATACTTTATTGTTCAGATAATAGATATATGATTATTGGTTTTCTAGGAAAAGATTTCCGGGAAACTTGTCTGTATTAAGATTTCAGATTGTAAGATAGAATTTTGGTTGAGGTTACTTGTTTTTCTATGGGTGCTGACTACAACTTATCGAATCATATATACACTATTCAAATTTGAAAGCTACTTACTGTATTATATTAATGTAACAACACCAGGAACAACTACAAATTAATTTGTTATAACTTATTATACCTTATTAGAAATATTTTATCAGAATTGCTAAATATATTTGAAGATTGAAGACAGAGAACTATGTTTGAATTTAGCATTGATTAATATTAGCTTACTATATTGACTAGAGCTTTAATTATGTGTTATGATATTTTTACTGATTTAGTACTTTATTGTAACCTGTGTTACATACATTTTAGGATAACAGATTGTTTTGACTATTTGATTGTAGATATTACAGTACGATTAGAATTTATTTTATATTTGAAATATGACACAATATTAAGTATGAAGTATTGATAACTTATACTTTAACTATGACTTACTAGGAACACAAATTCAGACTATAGCTTGCAGGTTTGAAATTACTACTTTTCTTTTAAGAAGTAGATGGTTACCAAGTTTTAAGAGCAAATATGAGCAAGGACAATTGATTTGTGCAGTAGTGACAACTATTATACTGGATTGGAGATATGCTTTCTATATAACTTTAATTTATTTATATTGCAATTAGCAGATATAAGTACATTATTTATAAATATTTGATGATACTGATTCCTTTAATTATCTATAAAGGGCATACTTATTAATAGCATTTAGATTTGCCTAACTTAATCAACAACCTTAGCTATGAGCAATATTATGATCCATTTGGAGAATGTTTTTAATATTACAGAAAACATACGGTAGGGACTTATTATGTACTTGGAATTATAGGTTTTACTCAGAAATGCTATGATTATGAATTATTACGATTTTGAATGATATATTGTTATGTGTTGCTTTTATAATAAGAACTAAATAGTTTAGAATATCACAGATTGACCGATGGTTGTTTGGAATATTATCTATTTAGAATAGATACATGGCAACGCAGCTAGTGACAAGTATTATCCTCTTGAACTACTAAACACATAACTGACAGACTGACATGGGTTCCAATTTTATATAATGCTAGCTGAAGAGTACATTACTGATATTTATTTTAATAGATAGCCGGGCCAGCACAACCAGTGACAGCTAGTGAATGTTAAACTGAAATGTTTGCTTTTATAATAAGATAATTTGGTTTTCATTTATGGATAGGCTTTTTTGATTACTCCAATAATTATTTATTTATGTTAGATACGAGACAGCGCAACTAGCGACATTTATTATCTTATTTGAAGTATTAAATACGTGAAAGTCAGAATGATTTGTTCTTCTTTTATTATAAGATGTATTTGCTTTACATTAAAGTTGAATATTTTGATTAGTACAATACTGAAATCTATGTGTGTTAGATAGAAGGCAATACAACTAGCGACATCTACTAACTTAAGTTATTTGAATTGTTAAAGTGTGTGAATGTCAGATTGACCTGTTTCCTTTTTATTATAAGATATATTAGGTTTACATTTATGACAGACTAAGACTTTTGCTTTCATACTAAAAGACTAATTATTTTGAATATTTAATCATTAAATAAATAAATATTAGCGGATATGCATTATATGTTTATTTTACATAACTTTAACATTAATTTATTTTGTTGTTCATATCAGCTTGTTATTGTAGACATTTTTTTCTTTTTAAAGAAATCTGATAAGGTAAATATAATTGTATAAATGAAGGTCTATTGAAATTATATATTTGTAGCTTGTATATTGAATAAGTATACGTTCGATTCACGAGTTAATGACAAAGAGTTGAACAAACACACTGTGAATTTCATATTTTTATAGGAGTGGAAACTATATTATATATATAAACACACATTAGTATTGAATAAGCATAGCATTAAGGATAACTTTCTACAAATAGGGACTAATTTTCTTGAACTAAGAACAGTGTATTCTTATAGGACAGGAGTTTTTCAAATACAGGAAGTTTTAAGAATCATAAGGATAATTAACAAAGAACTAATTGGATGAGACTTAAGTTTATGATGTGGATATATATATAAGGAGAATACGATGGATGAGAAATATATTGATATTCTTACTTATGAAGACTTTTTATGTATCTTTGTTTAATAGGGACATTAGTCATTTTTATTTCAAATTGATTTCAAAGAAAACTATAGACTATTTTCAGTACTGACGAATTGCGTGGTAATTTAGTTGTATTATAGATTATGACATTTGCAGTATTAATTGATCTGAAGGTTTGAAATCTTACCAAGACATTGCTTATAAATGGATGAATATTTTGGTCATTTTATAAATGTATAATTTCGTATTTTAATTAAAGGATCAACGCAATGTAGGATTTATTCATAGTTTCAACACATACAAAGAATTATGTAATTATTTGAAGACTATTGGCATTTGTTACATTTGACATGTAAGTTTTGAAAGTATATTTGCATTACCAATTGCACAAATTTGTTTTCAGGGCGATTTGTTTTATTTTTCTGCAAGATATGTTTTATTTTACATCTGTTGATTCTATCTGATAATATAGTGACAAATGTTTGAATTATATTGTGACACTGAATGAATTTGATAAAATGATGCCAACCAATTTGTTTATTAGACATTTATAATTATTACCACTCTTACTATTGCTTTTAGATCTTTTTGTGTAGAAAGAAAAAATGATTTTAAGAAATTTTGTTTTATGTGCTAGGGCAGTACATCCTGTTTGTTGTTCTAATCTTGTTCTTGTATTTTAATCTATATTATTGCATTAGAGTATAAATAAGGTTTTTCTTCTTAACATATTAAATTACAAATTTCACACATATTTGTGTATACTACAACGAAATGTAGGGATATGTTACTTACAACATGAAGACATGTTTCATTTTGTGTGCAATGCAGATATTTATTTTCCATTTTACTATTAGAAATATACCATGTTATAAATTATTTGCAAGGGCTCAACTAACATTTATTGAAGAATTATTAGCAGTTTTTTATTGGATATATCATTTTGCTATAAATAAATTGTTTGTGTTCTTTGGAACAATATTAACTATTTCTTATCGTATATGTTTGTCCGTCTGACATTTTGTTTAGATTTCATCAGTTTGATACATACATAATGTTTTTTTCACTTTGATTTTTTTCGCAAAGTAATGGTACTAACTTAAGACCACATAGGCCGTTAGATTATTTTTTGTTATACTTTATCATAATACAATAGGGAATAATAATATATACACCAATTACATTTAGGATAGAATTATTCCTTATACAGTACATTTTTATCAGAAAGCTCAAGAGGATAATACTAGGATAATTCTCTTGTTCTTAACAGTTTCTACGTGATAAGTTTGTAAAATAAAACATTCTGTATAAAAATTATTTCTGTAAATTTTATTGATAATTGGCAACCCTGACACTTGTGACAATTATCAAATTCTATTAATTGGTTACTGGTATGGTTATTTATATTACATATGTATGAATTAGTATTCTACTGTCAATAGGATATAAGAAAAATGAAATTATGCTGAGATAATCCAGTAATTTAAGACATGGAAAGTAAGTGACCACTGCCCCTTTTTACCCCCCGTTTGTGAAGTTTCCCTAAGGTTTATAGAGTGACACTCATCGCATTCGAAATCAGCACCTCAAAATCATATATCAGCTGAAAAACCTTATATAAAATCATGGTACGGCTAAAAATTGCGTCTTCTTCCCCGGACTAAAGCAGTCGAATAACACAAATCGGCTAAGCGGTTAGCGTACGCGCCTTTGGCGTGGGAGACCCGGGTTCGATTCCCGGCGGGAGCTCATGTGGTTCGGATTCCACGTTAATCAGTAGGTCCACGTCTCATATAGCCTCGCTGCTGAAAGGGACGCTAAACTAAAATCAATCAATCAAACACAAATTGGATCTTAAACACGCAACGGCAGCTCCTGAGTGTTATTCAACGTTTCTTTTCCATAGTATTTTGTGCAGTGAACAGTACTACACTTATAAAGAATTAATGGTAATCACTAATCAGTGATTGTTTTGGAAGTTTTTCGCAGGGGAGATTGGAATAAAAGGAAAGAAAGAGAAAGAAGTAGCTTATATACTGTGAAAATACTTATAACGCACGATAATCAGGATCGGAGATATAGCTACTATTGGGAGTTTCTCTCCTGCATCAGCCCTTGAAACCGAACTGATGATAATAACGCTTTCATTCAGAAGCAAGTTTAAAGGGGGGGAGGCAATGGGGCTACCACTCCAAGTCCCGCATTCGGAGTGTTTCGTCCAAGAAAGCGCATCGCACACACACACACATTTATATATATATATATATATATATATATATATATATATATATATATATATATATATATATATATATATATATATATATATATACAGCGTTTTATTTCTAAAAATAAAGGTGTCGGTACGCTGGACCTTAGATTCATAATAGTTAAAGAGTTGTATACCTTTCAGGATATTATTATTATTATTATTATTATTATTATTATTATTATTATTATTATTATTATTATTATTATTATTATTATTAACAATAATAAATATAATAATATCCTGTAGCATGTCACTGGAGTGTTGTAACTAAAAACTCTTACCAACATATATATACAGGGTGATTCAATAAGAAAGTACCAGGCCTATATTGCAGCTAATATTGCTCGTAGAGCCTTCAAAAAAATTGCATTACCAAATCGTATGTGTAGAATGCAATAAAAATAGCAGTGAGACCAGTGGCGTCTCGTGAATACCTCCAACGAGGGGCAACTTTAAAAATTGAAATGGAAACAGGGGTTGGTTGTGCCTCCATTGAAACAAGCGCACAATCGGAGAAACGTCGAGAGGAAACACGTTGGCATATTTCTTCCTTGTTGGCAGCAACACGGTCGCATTACTAGGTGACAGTCAGATGGTGCGAGGGTGTCCCCAATCACACCAGGCAAATGCCGGGAGGGTACGTGCACACCATGCCCTGGCAAACAACCGCCGACGCCTTTGCAGGATTAACTCGAGGCCTAAGCCACGGATAGCCCAGACCCACACTGACGTGGACGCGTGTGCAATATGAAAAATCTCCCAAATCTGGGAGCATGTGTTGTGGGGTTGTTTGTCGTTGTTTCGAACAGCACACTCATTTATCGTTGCCAGTGATTGTGTTGTGGTACTTTTGTAGATCTAGTAGCTAACACGTATATGACCTTGCTCAAGACTTAGTCTATGCGGCCTCGAACAGGCGATTGCTGCTATGTCAGACAGGGTAGAAGGAGCGATGCTGTAGCCAAAACAGGTAACATCAGCGTGTAGAATCCGAGAATGATTAACCTCTGCAGTGAGTTAAAATGGTCCGTGTACTGGACAAGGTGTCGTACATTGAGTTCTACTACCCTTGTGCATTACAAGCTCGTGACGGGACGAATAAGAAACTTCCACAAGCAGAGAAACCTCTTTGATTGTGTTGATGTTTGAGTGATTGTAGTAGGAAGTGTCGGTAGTAAATAACATTCATGCGGTATACGAATTTGGAGGCATTCCAAATGCTCATGATTTTAGGGGAATGCCGGGAAAATTATAGGGCTGCAGCTCGATTATACGCTCAACGCTATCCACAGCGACAAGCTATTTCCCACAATCTGCTGCGGAGATTAGCAGCACTATTGCGGCAGACAGGCAACATGCGTGGACGCTATGGTGTCCGGAGAAGTTCGTACAAAATGAAAACGTTGCCATTGATGTACTTGCCGCTTTGGCAGTAAATCCTCATGTTTCTTTGCGGCATATGGCACGAGATCGTGGTATCAGTCAAGGTAGTGTCCTGCGTATTCTTTGGAAATCACATTTTCACCCGTACCACCTCTCTCTGCATCAAGAACTAAGTGATACGGACTGTAATTTACGGCTTCTGTTCTACAACCGGGTGGTCAATCGCGTGAGAAAACATCCGAATTTCATTCACTTCATTTTATGGACTGATGAAGCGACATTCTACAGTGATGGCAACGTGAATCTCCACAATGCACATTTCTGGGTAGCGGAGAACCCTCACTGGATGAGAGAAGTCAATTGGCAACACCGATGGCGCATTGATGTGTGGGTGGCATTGTAGGGACTCAGGTCATTGGGCCATGGTTTTTTGCTGGTCATTTAACAGGTGCAATGTTTCGTGATTTCTTGCGACACCATCTACAGCCGCTATTGGAAAACGTACCGCTACATATACGTCAGACGCTGTGGTTTCAATTAGATGGCTGTCCAGCCCATAATGCTGCCATATGAAGGGAAGAGCTAAATGTTCTATTTCCGCAACGCTGGATCGGAAGAGGTTCCAATCCACAGTTTACTCCGCGGTCGCCCGACTTTACTTGTATGAACTATTTTTTCTGGGGTCGAATTAAGGATCTTGTGTATGTCAACAGACCAACTACAATTCGCAACATATAAGACCGCATTTCAACCGCATTCCGGACCATCAACGTGGCCGAGTTGGAAGCCGTTGCTCACAATTACGTACAGCGACTAAATCGTTATATTGCTGTTCGGGGACATCACTTTGAACATTTGTGAAAGCCAGGGGGCGTCGACTACACACCGCAGAAGGTAAGCTGATTCTTTAGCTCTTTACTCATCTTCCTCCAATGGCTTGATTACAACGCCTCAGCTTTCTGTCCCCATGTTTTGTTCCATGCTTTGGCAACAGCACATTCAGTTCGTCTTTCTTCGTTGCAACCAATAGTTTCTTCTTCTGTTTTGTTTTATCATCGTATGTTATCCCTCATCATTGTTCTCCCTATCCACTGCGCTTGTCGCAGCCATACGGAAACAACTCTCATCAAATATTGCGTATGTCATTGGTTCCGTATTTAGAGCATTTCAACAGCAGCAAATGTACCTCTGCTTACTGTTACAGTATGTACCCTTCCCCCGTGGTGCTCTTGCTGACGCCATTGTTGTCGCCACTTACATGGTGTGATTCCGCGTATGTACGTACAATTGTACGTTCCGTTCGTTTCAGATAAGTATTTACTCTTCCATTTGATTCCGCATGCAGAAACCCTCGCATCATCTGATGTTGACCTCGTAATGTGATCATCTTGCTGCCACAGAGGAAGAAATATCCCAACGTTTCCTCGACATTTCTCCCATTGTGTGCTTGTTTCAATGGAGGCACAACCAGCCCCTGTTTCCATGTCAAATTTTGAAGTTGCTCCCCGTTGGAAATATTCACGATACGCCACTGGTGTCGCTACTATTTTTATTGCATTGTAAGCATACGATTTGGTTGTTCAATTGTTTGACGGCTCTATGAGCATTATTAGATGAGATAAAGGGCTGCTACGGGTAGTCAGATACAAGTCTGCAACAACGCCTCTACCGGCTAAATGGGAAAGGATATGACAAAGTTTGTCCTCTAAAAGTTGCATGACATTTAATGTCCTTTCGAACGATTCCAACAGTTATACCACTTTCCATTTCAAATTTTGAAGTTGCCCCCCCGTTGGAGGTATTCACGAGATGCCACTGGTCTCGCTACTATTTTTATTGCATTCTACACATACGATTTGGTAATGCAATTTCTTGTTTGAAGGCTCTATGTGCAGTATTAGCTGCGATATAGGCCTGGTACGTTTTTATTGAATCTTTATATATATATATATATATATATATATATATATATATATATATATATATATATATATATATATATATATATATATATATATATATATATATATATATATAAAGATGTTTTAAAAATGTCTGATTCTTACATCTTATTTTTATAATACAATTTACGTAAAGATAATCAATCTCTCTCTCTCTCTCTCTCTCTTTTTTTTGTAAACGGACGAAAGTAAGCTACTATTGTTTTTTTTTTTTTTTTTTTTTTTTTTTTTTAAATATTCATAAGGCGTCAAGAGTTCCATAAATTCTGAATTTCGATAACAACACATACACAGTATATTGATCACATAATATTCTTCAGAATACTGATCACGCTGCAAAAATGTTCTACAAATCTCTATTAAATTAATGTATAAATTATGCAAAAAATATTAGGGGATGTTTTCACTTAATCCTTTACTAATAATGAATAAAAACAATTAATTAATTGGATATATTAAAATAGGAGCTGAGGAAATGCTCCTGGACGGAGAAATTAGAGGTGGATTCCCAACAGAATTTTTGTACTGACTTTCAGTTTAGTCGCACTTCAGCGGCAGACAAATTTGTTGGGATTATTTCGCTGTTGGGAGGCCAGTGTTTTCAGAAAAAAAATCTGGTCGGTTCAGAGCCAGAAAAAATAATTTAAAAAAGGGAGGCTCGATGACGTGCCACTGAGCGAGAGACAAAAGGGACCAAATGTCTCTAATCCCTGGATACAATTAACTGACTTCAAGAAGGAACAAATATTTGCAACGCAAAGAAAAATAAAAGGAAAACAAATCAAAAACATGATTTCAATAAAACTACATACATATTCACTATGGTATAGTTTCTGGTCAACACCTTTCTCTTAAAGACAGAAGAGGAAATATTCCGTTCGCAATAAAAAGGTGCAGGTAGGGCGTAACATTGCATACCGCCGGAAATAAAACTATATATATATATATATATATATATATATATATATATATATATATATATATATATATATATATATATATATATATATATATATATAGTAAATGTAAGTAAATGCAGTTACTGTCTGTTATGGTAAACCAGCCCCCATTCATCATACTCTTACAAAATTTGTCTACCTCCCGTCCCGCCTTTCCTTCCCATCAGCCCAAGGTAAATGGCAACGTTGCATTTTTATTTAACATTGGGCACATAAAGAGTGTACAACCCAAACAGCTCGTCCGATTAAGAAAATTCCTTCCCTTTATGTTGAAAACAATTTTTGGAGACGCTTTTCCCTCTTACATTTTATTGTAACTCTAATAATAACAGAGTTACTCTATATCAGGGGACACTTTATATATTGAACGACCCACGTATATATGGTCCTTATGGAAGATTAAATTCACGACATTCATATGTATATGTTTTGTTAAATGGCAAGAACTGGAACCATAATGTTATTTGCATTGGAGTTGATTTGCAAAAAAATGTTTTCAAATAAACTTGTGTGCGCGGTTTTCGCGCGAAATCCAATCACTAATAAAATGAATAGCGAAGGGTACAATCAGTGCTGCTATTCAGCCGGTTCCCACCGGTCCTTTCCTCTGTAGGCTACATATCAGAAGATTACTGGCGGGGTGGGGGAACGGTAAATTTTATTTTATCTTTGCTTTCAGAAACTGTTATAGCTATAAGATTAAACATATGATCTCACAGAACAAGGTATACGCATTTATTCCTAATGTATCAAGAATCACAACTGGGGCTATAGGCCTGTGAGTGATGTGGAGGGATATTTATATTTGAAACACATACCTACCATTATTGTCAATTACTGATCCATTGCTGGATGAAGGTCTTTCCAATATTGTTTGACAACCATCTACCTTGGACAATTCGTTTTCAATATATTCGCAGTGAAAAATAATTTCCTCACACCACCTTGTATTAGAATGCTGTATATGTCGCTATTTGTTACTTGAGGTATTCCGTAAAAAAAAAAAAAAAAAAAAAAAAGTTTTTTCTATCTTGTATGATTCGTTTCCTAAGAGAATCATATCTATCTATCTACCCTAACCAGTGTTTCTTTCAGAAACAGTGTTTCGGGAGGGCACACTTGGTATTCCGGGGGGCACCGCTGATACAATTCTATTTATTATTATATTATAGACGTATTATTTTGGTCTTCTCCGGGGGGAACTCTCAAGCTCCGGGGGGCAGTGCCCCCAAAATGACAGGTCTGGAAGAAAAACTGACCCTAACAGCACAATTACATAGCAGACATATGCCTATGATGTTCCCTCAGGTATATGGGAATTTGCCCAGTATGTGCCTTATATCCCTGTGAGAGAGAAATCTCATGGACAACAAGTGGTAGTCACAGTCTATGTCCGCCCCTAGGCACATGCCTGACATGTACCTGAGGAAATTACCTAGTATATTCTAGGTATGTTCTTCCCATACCGTAAGCGTAAATTACTCCCCCAAAATATGTTAAATCGCCTTTATGCGTAATTTGTTTACATTAAGGTGTCTAAAAAGTACTTTAAGAAAGTTAAAAAAAAGTACATGACGGGGGTAGGGCGCGAGCCACCAACCCTTTGATTATTAGGCACGTGCCCTTCTGACTTGGCCACGGAGGCGATGAAGAAAACGTCGCTTGTAGACGGATAAACTCTTGGGCCCTTATGCAGAGTCGTTTTAAAGCGCGATTAGTGCCATACTAAAGAGTTCGACTAATATAAGTCTCCTGCAGTAGCCAGTAGTTTAATATGACGCTAGTCATACGTCGAAGCGACTCTGCATAAAGCGGTTGAAGTCTTTTTAACTTGGCTAATCAGAGTGCTCCTGTAACCTTGTATACTCGACGATAACCGTTTGGGATCAGACAAAATCTGTTCGCCATGTAATTTTATAACAAAATGACGCGCGTCTCTTTACTTGATTTGATGGTTCTTTCATATTCACTTTCGTGGGGCCGCGGTGGCTCAGTGGTAGAGCATTCACCTCTGGTGCTAGGGGTCTCGGGTTCAAACCCTGCTCCCGCCAAGTGAACTTTGTGGTGGACAAACACCGTTTTCGTGGGTTTTCTCAGGGTTCTCCCGTTTCCTCCCACTTTCTTCATTCCACCATTTCATTCATTACTCATCATCACCGTCTCCTTTAGCCTAACCGGCATAACCGTGGGACGTAAAACTCAAAATTTCATTTCATTTCATTTCATATTCACTTTCAAACGATCGGCGACAGTTAGCATCTAAAAAATATAATTCTTTATCCTTAACTACGTAAATAATTAACTGTTCATATATGAATGAAAGATTCATCATAATTTTTATTCATCAGTTTTGTCATTTCTTTCTTCTATATTCATCTTCCAAATTTGATGCACTTGTTGCTTCTTTTTCCTAAATGATTGTGTACTTGAAGTAGTGATAAATACTAGGTGTGGATGCAGCTGCTACCAAAAAATTAATATACATCCGCAATTCTATTTATACGCAGACATTTATTAATTTGAAACTGTTACAGTTTGTCTAAAAATACGTTATTCTTCCAATCGAAGGCTTTTACAATTACTACAATTTCAAACTAATGAGTAAACGCAATTTTTCAGTAATACGACGTGCACTCAAGCCAGGATTTCTTCGTCTTCATGGATCTCGTTTCATACGGGCTTGCTTCATCGTAACGCAACATTTCTCGTTACAGTTCCCGATAGCATTGCAACTGCATTATTTGCGTTGCGTTACAATCTGCAAATATTGCATAGTTCAATCGGAATAGGAAAGCCCCTCGTCTGAACTTCATCTTCCGGGAAAAGGTAACAGTTGTTGTTTCCTCCAAATGACACTACTTACACGAAGCAAGGTGTTTCTTGCTGTGCACGACGACAGTATCGTGATTTAATGTTGTTCTTTTTAGACCTGACCAAAGTTTTTTTTATCAACCGTTATTTTTGCTTTAAGAAAAAAGTCCTAGAGTTGATTCGAATCTCGGATCTTTGATTTTATTTTTCCGCTACCTAACTGCTGGACATTTTTTTTTTTTTTTCATTTGATATTATGACTAATTTGTATAAGAATACATTTACGGAAGTTTTCTTTATTAACATATTTCGATACAAAAATTTAATGGATTGCTTCATAAATCTGTAATACAACTGGACACAGTCAAGGAAAGCATAGCAAGACTCTTGTTCAACTCCGGTGGGGCCGCGGTGGCTCAGTGGTAGAGCGTTCACCTCTGGTGCTAGGGGTCTCGGGTTCAAACCCTGCTCCCGCCAAGTGAACTTTGTGGTGGACAAACACCGTGTGCGTGGGTTTTCTCGGGGTTCTCCCGTTTCCTCCCACTTTCTTCATTCCACCATTTCATTCATTACTCATTATCACCGTCTCCTTTAGCCTAACCGGCATAACCGTGGGACGTAAAACTCAAAATTTCATTTCATTTTCATTTTTCTTGTTCAACTCCATTCAAGACTATTTGATGATAAAAACGTCAGCCAGCACTGATATAATTTTTGTTTTGAATTCAGTAGTTTCGGACTAGTTCGGAGAGCAATACTCTCGGAAGTAGGAAGTAAATACACAATTCTGATTGGTTGCCATTATCCGTTCCTTGTCACGTAGCATACATATAGAAAAAATCAAACTTTTGTTGCTGTCGGTCCTCGTGGTCGAGCGTGCTAGCGCTATAAGCTAACAACAGAAATCGCTTTTCGCATGGATTCAAACCCGGCCCAATGAAAGTTTTTTTTTTAATTTCATAACGCCTTTTTCATTAAAATAAGATGAAAATAACACTCAAAAAGTGATTTAAATACTTTTGTGCAGATAGTAGTAGTAGTAGTAGTAATAGGAACGGGTTCCACCTTGACTCCCATGATACAAATTTCGTGACCAACTTAAAAGAGCTGGCTAAAGTAGCGCACAAAAAAACGTACTTCAGGGAGTATTACTCTCCCGAGCGGATCATTGAAGAGCCAATCAGCGCCCGCGTTAATTAGAGGAAAATACAAAACAACTATGTTGGCGTCGTTCCTAGAGCGGCAGTTGTTGAATAAATATCTTTTTATTAATCTTTACCATATTTATCCGATATCGAAAGTGTGCATTATCATAATAAACAATATCAAATATCAGTGCTGGAAGATACTGAGTAATCTTGTTGATAATATACACGATTTATGTACTCACAGTGTTTGCATGCCCATAACTATTGTTAAATTTTGAGGCAATGATAGGTATAGATATTAATTTGAGAATTTAATATACAAGAATATCGGATGTAGATTAAGAAAGAAGAGCCCGTCAAGTTAAATATATATAATTGAATATATATGACTTAACTTACTTCAATAGGACGTTCCGGTGGGATAATAATAATAAAAAACAATTAAATTATAAAAAAATGTTAAATGCAAGCAATTGAGCTTTTAATTAAGTACGATTTTAAACTAATGTATGCAGCAGGCCGAAGGCTCTGGCGCTACTACTAGCAATAACAATAAAATTTAGTCAAAACACACTTCAAGTTGGCAAATTAAAAACCTAAAAAATGTTCGAAAGTTTGAAAAGACCATTTAAAATTTCATAATTTGAACTGTCGTTGATTCGGAAATAAGAAATGAATACTAGTTCACATTTTTGGACAACAGTTTGAGATTAGAGTAATACTATAATTTCATTTCTGACTAGAAGTTTGTATTACAATTCAAATTTTAGAGTTTTCAGTTTGAAATATCTTGTATTTATTGAATGTATGAGACTTTAAATTACAATAGAAAAGTTAAAAGTTTAAAAAAATTTGGAGAACAGGTTTACTTCGATTTTTTTTGTAGTAATTCCATTTGTTGAATTTTTAAGACTCGAATTCGGAAAACGAAAATATAAAAGTTTCAAAAGCAGAATGGAGAACTAATCACCAAAGGTTTATGCGCTTTGGGTCGAATCACGCATGAACCCTAGCACTGAGTCACCGTAACTGCAGACAGTAAGTACGCCAGAAAGTTTTACTTGGGGGGATGTTCAAAATAAAAGGGGGGGTGCTCTCAGAATAGTGATATAATTTTTAAACAAACTCAACTAAGAAAGTAGTATATTTTGTTACACAACTATTGCAATATGATGATGATGATGATTATTATTATTCTCTTCGCAATGGTAGGTTCAATAAAGTAGGTTTACACATTTGAGCATTAATTATTATTATTAAGCTAAGTAATACAGTGAAACCTCTCAAAACGGACATCGGTGGAACCGTTTATTTGTCCGTAAATGAGAGGTGTCCCTAAAAGGAAGGGTTCTCTCTCATAACACCACACCACACATATTTATGGCATGGAAGAATAAGAAAGATTGTTCTCTTACGAAGACGTCCACTATTGAGAGATGCCCGTTAAGAAAGGTTTCACTGTATTAGGAATTAACCTCCACTATTTTACCCAGTAATTACATGTGATTTTTTTTGATTACATACGAATTATTGTAATTATTTTGTAAAATTCTGCTATTATTTCAATTTATTCACCCCCAGCAAGTTTTGGTGGGTGATTTTTTTTTAAATATTAATTGGGAAAAAATCCCTCGTCCCATGCTGAAATCACATTTGTTTAGTAATTAATACTGTACATAGTTCCAATTTCATTATTTTAGTATTCTAACCCTGTTGTTAACGTTAATTGTTGTAATATTATTTTATCTCTTAATCCCCGTTCCTGCCCCTTCCTGGTTACGTTATTGGTTCTGAATATCTTTCATAAGTAAATTATTCATTGATTTAGTTGTTTTCCAGAAATCCAGTTTTTCAATTAACAAATATTTTGTTTCTTTCTGTTTTGTCTTCTTTAATATACCCTAATTTTAATAATCCCAGGGCTCATAGTGGTCTGATCACTTGTAAATAGTTGAAAAGTTACCAAAAATGGCCAAAAGCACACGAAGAAGTGACCAAAATCTCATCATGCCCCTTTTTTCCTTTGTCAGTTTCTCCATCACCTCTCTCTTTGGCCGTGTCCAAAAGATACAAGTGTGCATTCGAAGTACGCTTATTTCCGGAACTGACGTCACCTAGTGTGCGTCAAAAGGTTCAAGTTCACAAGTCTGCGAGTGCATAGTACGTAGTGTGCGAGGATGTACACTACGTTAGCACACTTGCGTACTTAAGATGGCAGTTCTTCGTAGTAGGAACAGCAATAATGTCAAAGTGACTTAATAAAATTTTAAAAGACACATTTTTAATACTTTTTTTGAGGTGAATATATATGTGGGCTAATCTAATAATAATTTACTTGATAAATATACAAATTAGTGATTTTACAAGTGGAATATAAAAATGTTACGCAAATAACAAACGTACTACGTTGTGTTGTTTGAGTATGCAATGGAGTATAGGAAAAGCAACCAAGTGTTTATTTAATAACGCTATAAAGCAGTGGCGGCTGGTGACAATTTATTAGGTAGTGACAGAACTATATTAATATTATTATTATTAGAACATATATAGAATTTCAATTTAATTATAATCGATTGTGCTTACATTATCAGTAATCAGGTAGGTACTGGTTCTCTTGCTCCTTTCACTGAAGTTCTATTCTTCTTCATGCCAATCAGTTATATAATGAAGTGAATTCAAAAATCAAATTTGGGGAATAAATCTTGAGATGCTCTTATTTAACTAAGTTTATTATTTATCTTGTTGATAAAAAAGACACATACACACTTATATTGAATAAAACACGAGTACACTGTTTAAAAAGAAACACTTCAGTTGCACTGTTTATTCTCTTCGAACTTTCAACTGAACACGTTTGGTTGACTAGTTAAGATGCACGAAACTGAAACTCCATGCGACGATTTTTCTTGCTGGAAAAGATGTCGATAACTTTTTTGTTAAAATTATCTATCTCATTAACACAGTCACATGACAACATGCCTAACGCAGTTAATCTTTCCTCTTTCATGGTATTTCTTAGAAAAGTTTTTATTCTGTTCAACATCGAGAAACATCTCTCTGCTTCTGCTGTTGACATTGGCATAGTTATCAATAACTTTAAGAGTTTAACTATTTCTTGAAACGTGTGGCACAATTCATCGTCTATAATGAACATTAAGAATGACACCGCGCCAGACACCGTTCTCAGTTCGCTTTTTAATTTCTTTTCCTCCAAGAAGGGATATTTTTTAACCATCTCACTGAGATAATTATCGGGGAACTCCTTTTTGTAATTGTCAAATTCTTCTACAGCAAATAATCTCGTAGCTACAAGGTGCTCAGTGAAGTGAAATCTAGATTTGATCTCCACTAGGATTGCATCACAAACTTCTAATGCTTGTCTTTTTTTGTCGTTATAGAACGCCTCACTTCGCCATATTTTTGCACATTGTCCGTCTCTTGCAGTTTCTAATTCGGTTTCTACTTCCTGAATAATGTTGTCAATTTGTTCTCTGACTGACTGCATACCAAGTTGAAAATTATGCAGATGTTCTCGAACCTTGACAGGATCAGTACATTTCTTCTGTAGTTGGCTGAAAATAATTTCTACGTGTGGCATAATCTTGTGGAAAAAAGTCAACCAAAATACGAAATTTTCTTCATTTAATAATAGCTTGTACGCGGAAGCTTGAGTTAAGGTGGTTTGTAATGTTATATCTTCACAGTTTTCTATTGCTAACATAACATCAATTAGATCTTTCCGATACTCGTAAACTGTATTTACTCCACGAGACTGAAAATTCCACCTGGTGTGAGAAACCCGCGGCAACCCCCAAGCAGTGTATATGAGATCGTGAAATATCGGCTGCTTTCGGATTCTGCGTGACAAGCTTTCGTTGTCACGAGCTAGAAGCAATGGAAAGCCTTTCCCGTACACAGCTGATAGGGAGCGTATATGGTGATACCACTATGCCAAGCAGCATTCAGAAGCAAGGGCCTGGTGACAGTCACCGAAGCAGAGTTGCCACCGCCAGGTCTTTCGCGCTAGGTCTTGCGACTAAATAGATACGGCAGCGGGCAGAAAAAAGGAAGAAATTCAGAAGCAGTTATGATATTTAACTGACTTTCTTTTAATACTCTGAATCTTCTACCTCTCAAGGCAGTGACATGTCACGGCGTCACTGCCTCAGAGGCCGCCACTGCTATAAAGGCATTTGTCTTTAAATATTACATGGTTTATGAAGCTTATTTGAAATAATTACACTATCGGTAATGGAGCTATTTGCACGTAAATGACAAATTTTAATGGCGTATGAATTAAAATGTTAAGTTCTAGCATAGAATAATGAATACCTAGATTATTCATTTCTCTATAGCTACAGCTACAACTGCAGGTGCAATGTTAATTCGTAGGTAGATAGGCCTAATTTTCTAGTTTTGATTCTAAACAAATTCCTTTCAAAGCGCATATTTCCTTGCGCTTGAGAGACTGTAATATACCAATTACCATACATTTTGTATTTTTGACAGCTGCCCAAAACTGAAGTACAGATCAAAAATTTCTTTCTCCACATTTATCAAAGATTTCATAAATTCCTCTGGGTAAGTCTTTACTTTGGCCACTTTATTTTTTATTTTTATTTATTATTATTATTATTTTTTATTTTTTTGATTCTTCGATTCAGCGATTTGATATTTCGGTTCCGGTTTTGAGAACAGGAACTAACCTAGTAACTAACTTATAAGTTAGTTACTGGGTTGGTTCCTTTCTCTACCAGAGTTTAATATTTAATTCACATAGTATTGTTGAGCGAGCGTCAGCGAGTGAATGCAGGTTAGAGGCTCGCAAGGCATATCTTTTCAGTCTTGGTTACGAATCGGTTCATTGGATGAAATGGCCAAAGTAAAGACTTGCCTTCCTTTTAATTCATATAATCCCATTACGGTACCCATTATGAATTGATTATGAACAAGTAATTCCGTCCGTATAGTTGAACAATGAGGGCCACTACGTTGCATACTGTATTTTTTTTTTCATAAAAACGTCTCTTACTTTTCATAAAATTCTTATTAGGTTAATAATAGCTTTTTATGGTTATATTTGGACGAGGGGATTTGTTTCGTTAATGAGTAAACATTTTCGTAGTGGGAAGAATGTGGGAGAGACAGCGGATATATTTCAAGAAAGGTGTAGGGCACCGAAAGCATAGTGAAGTGCACGCAAATGTTGAAGTGTATACAATGTACAGAACTCAATTTAAGCGGGCTTATAAGATAGTAATCTTGAGTACACGTGATCCTTATAAATTGGTATTTCATAGTGAAATAATAGCTTTTTCCTGTAAATCCTGGTCCTCATGTTGTTGAACTCCAACACTTCTTTCCTTGTCATCCTTGTAAGTGTTAATTTTGGTGTACCTTAACAATATGGAGACACTATTTTTAAGATTTACGGGTAAAATCTATAGATTCACAAAGAAAGAGTAACATATAAGGAACTTCAACATCAGCATAATATGGTAGAAATAGTCTAATCAGTATGCCTGTAACTGAAGCAATACAGTAGAACGACGACAATTATAGTGTCATTCTTGTGTATCTACTGTACATAAAGGAATTATACTCAATATGAACTCTCTCCCAAAGTGGATTTGAGCCACATTATTGTAAATAGCGATCTCCCCTCGGTGTCCTAACGCTTTTGCAAATTGCCTACTTTCACCTGCAATAAAATTCTTAATCTACTTCGCAACAGTGTCATCAGCGCCCTAACCACCAGTGCTGCTTTTCTTCCGGGGGATTAATAAATATTAGGAAGCATGTCTAATAAAACAGAACCGCCAATAGTTTAGTGGTTTTTATGCTGATAAATATTTGCAGATACTGCAAAGCTGAAGCTGTTGGCATACATGAAAGAAACCATTAAGTCATTTTATGGTTACCCCATATTGTCAATCTGTAGATATATTTATCTTTAATATAACTGGAAAGTCATTCATCTAAAAAAAAAAAAAAAAAAGTTAATTTTTCTAGTACGCGAAATTCTCCCTTCTTTTGTTATCAATGTTCCATATTCCACCATGATGAGGCGCTGTAAACAAGTGTGGATCAAAAGCTAATTTGACGAAGTGTACACTATTTAGTGTGCACTTCATTTGTAGATTTCGAGTGTGCATCCTCGAAGTGTGCACTATGCACTTTTGGACACGGCCTTTGTTTGTTGTTTTGTTTCCTCTTTACTTCTTCTTTTTGAGCTTCCTCCTTTCTTAGGTTTTCAAAGTATGCTTGGTAGTTATGGTAAGCTCTGCACGTAAACTTACGCCAGGTCCCATACACTAACGTATTGACAGCTGCTAACAAGACTAGAGTATGAAATTTTATGGTTACGACTGAAAAATACGTCAATGTATGGTCGACTTTAGCAGATGTAAACAGCTTCTGAGTAAGTGGAACCAGTTCTGGTCTATTTCCGAATTTCTTCATCCCAGACATTATATTTAACTTCGCATTAAGAGTTCTCAAAACGTGAAATATTCAAATTCATCACCTACTCTTAAGAAGAAAATACAAGAAGCATAACACAAGACGAACATGATAAACCACACAAACACACACACACACAACGTTAAACGGAGCGTTAACTATTACGAGAGGAAACTAAAAGATCATTATGATAGAAGAAAGAATAGACACAGAAGGGTTCTCAACCCCACCTTGAGAGCTTAAGCATTCACTGTGCTTTAGAAAAGATAAAAGCTGAAGTGAGAATAAAGCTCACTGTTTCACATGTGGCAGCAAGTATTGAAGCTTTCAGAAGAGTAATGAGTAACAAGTTTCTGCCTTTTTCCATTTGTTTTTATATTTTTCTTAGAAAACTGCCAACGCAAAACATAAATCACACGAAAAAGTCACTTTACCTCTCAAAAAAGTAACTTTTAGTGACAAATTTGAAAAAAAAAAAAAAAAAAAAAAACAGTAACTTTAGTGACCAACTTGAAAAAAGTAAATTTTACTTTAAAAAAGTGACTCACTACAAGCCCTGTTCCGCGCAATGAAGTTACGTGAATAAAAAAATACTTTTCAAAAAATTAAGCTAGCGCCAAATGCGTTCCTGTATAACACTAGACTCAGTCTAAAATATATATAATTATTACTTCGATCGATCTCTTCATTTCTAGAAAACGTTTTGACTGCTCCCTTCTAACGTCCGTACGTTGATACACCACTTGCAGAGCAGGCTCGCAACCAGCCACAGAGCTTTGGAGGTCCATGAATATGTTAGGAGGTGCCAAGTCATTAAAAATTCTCTTACAAATATCTAAATTGTGCATTTTGTATTGAAGTCTGGAGGGAACATAAAAAATTTAGGGAGGGCCAGGCCTTCCCTTGCCCCCCTGTGGTTGCGAGCGTTGCAGAGTAGCACTTACCAACTGAATCTGCTATAGGCTTATTACTATATTGCACACTTTTCCTTATTGAGGAAGAGGTAGGTGAATGACCGCTCAAGACGTTGCCAATTTCGGTCATCTGCATCTGTCCATCAATCTCTTTTCCCGGAAACGACCGCGGAGCCCAGGAGGGTAGGTATCAGCGGCCTGTTTTGTCAATTGTTTCGATCGAAACACCACCCGAAATGAGGTCATGTGGTTCTCGAAGCCATACATGAGAACGAGGTCGCTTCGTATTTTGAAGTGAAATAAATAAATAAGAATATTGCCTCCTTTTCTTTTTTAACTTGATGTAATAAATAACCTATGTGATACTGATTGATACAATTGGATTTGGGGGAGTAATCCTTTTCCATCCAGGGGTGTGTGTAAAGAAATTTGGAGGGGTGTTAGGGGGGTGTAGATTACTCCCTGACTGCAGATACCAAATCGTTGTATCGCAAAATATGTTATTACTACATGTTTGTCAAAATAATTTTAAAGTCAGTATGTGTCTGATTTCTGGTATTCCACACCTAAACAAAAACAAAAATAAAATTTACTACGCTTATAGTGTCAATTATGATGTATTTTATTCTTCTATAATGTAACCGATACCACAAATGATAGTTTCTTGACGTTAGACATTCACTTGAAGTCCAACATTAAAGTAAAGGCACGAAATTTTTTTAAAAAAGATGTAATATGATTACAATGTAAACATATTTACAGTAAACTTGAATACAGATAAAGTATGGCACATTTTGTTAAGATTGAGAATGTTAAGACCAACCTTATTGTATGTTCTATGTTTCCTATTTCGTTAATTGAGATTAATTAAGGAATCAATTTTATTGCCTTTATTCACCATACACTTAATGGAAGAACATAGGCTTGTAAAGATTTTTACATGTTATTCATCTTAGTTCTTTTCAAGAAAACGATACGTCCAAAGTCACTGTATTAATTGATGGTGATCACTCACACATACACTAACTCCTAGGATGATGAAGTGTCTAGCCGCCATTGAGATTGATACTCAAATAATTCCAGTAATAATTAGAATATGAATCATATGATACATAAGAAGGTTACTGATTACAGAGGTTGTTCAGTCTACGTTTGGCCGATTTCGTTCCTTCCCCCTCCCGCGCAGAATGGACTCACCCGACCTGGCTCAAATCAAAACTACTAGGCAACATATTGTGTATTTATTACAATACAATGCATCAAAATAAATATATGGTTAACTTCTTGTTAAATTATACTTTACAGAATCATTAACATTAAAAAGTATTCAATTAATAACACAATAAATACACTATTTTGACATTTGAGCTCTTTTTATTTATCACAAAGCTATATAAAAATTCATTTAGTTTCTTATATTCAGACAGAGCTTTTTATAACATTATCAATAATAGAACAGAATAATGATAATAATAATAATAATACTGAACTAAGTTATGACAATAAGTAGTGAAAGATCGTCATCAAGCGAAAGATTTCACAGCATATTTATTGGTCTTCGATTTCAAGACAGTTTACTACTAATAGTTCAAAATTTACGGATAAAAAAATTCAATAAAAACCTTCTTCAACGATTCCCTGGGTAATAATCAATCAAAAATAGATACAATGGTACCAGTAAAATGTCAAGTAATTTATACACATCTGCTATTCCATCAAAAGGTGAGGCCGATTACTTATCAAGATCTGTTTAAATTAATTGGTTTCTTCATTAGCTATTGACCACATGGCTATTTGAATGCTGGTGCATAGTCTCCCACGATAATAAGGAATAATGATAGCGAGAATAAGGAGTCCAACCAACAGTGTTCATCTGTGATTCGATGTCTCAACGCTTAGAAATCTTAATGTTATCACATTAAAACCTCATTGTGTGAGGATCAAGGCATACGCAGTTAATGTTCTATCAGAATAATTTATATACTGGTGTCATTCAGCCTTGCCAATGGCAAAAAGGAACGAGTTCAGATCATGACTACTCCTTTGGAACTAAATGATATGAATTCTGTATAGTCAGAAACAATGATCACAGCTAATTATATTGTGAAGTGCTTTCAGAACTGGGCATGCTATTTTGAATTGCTGCACGTTAGAGTTCTTTCTCCTTAACGTGTACGTATGTCCACTTCGCTACTGATAGAATGTTTTGGACTACATTCCTTATGGGTTGAATCTCACACATAACTTTCACGTAAGGTTAGTGGTCAATTTCCTTTATTTAATCAAAAGCTCCCATTCTATATTGTTGCTTGGAAAAAGCAGCTCTTACACTACAGAAACTAACCAGTAATAAATAACATTATTAATAATAATTAGGACAAATATATTAGGGACGAAAAGCAAATATAGGATGTATTCATTATGCACCTTAATGAGTTTTTACACGAAGTTCAGTTTATGAAAAATTTTCAACTAATAATGAATTTTCTCTTAGTTTCCTTATTTTTAATGATCATTAGCACCTTAACTATAGCATATGTTTCTCACATTGAAATTTAAAGGTTTGCCTTCTATATGTAAGATATATTTAAATACTTTAATAGAACTTAAAATGATTATGCAATATCACAATAATTCGAAAATATATTTCAATATAAAAATATCTAATCTTGTAGTCAGTGCAGAGCAGAAATCGGCACATAAAACCACAAACAAACAAGAAGACTAAATATTCAACTACAGATTCAAGAGTTCCAACTTTGATTTGACATTTTAAAACTTCGTTTGCTGCGTAAAAGGTGTTAAGTTCTCAAAATCGTACTTTTAAGGGAAACGAAACTGGAAACGTTCTGCTTTGTAAGTCTACTTCTCTATAAAAATAACGTAAATAAAAGGCTAATGGTCATCGCAAGAAGCAAACCACATCACTAGGAAGTACTTCAGTGATAATCTGCTTCTTTATGTTTATTAAGCCCCTTACAACATTGGCGAACACCTAAATTTTAAATTATACATCGAAGTCTTTGCTACTAAGTGTTACAAAAAAAAAAAAAAAAAAAAAAAAAAAAAGTTTTAAATGGTTGATAGAAAATGCTCTTTAACTTCTTTGATTGGATTTAACACCCTTTACGCAACAAACGCAGAAATTACACTTGACTGTAAGTTTTCGAATTACAATTTTTCTTGGCAGTATTCATTAGTTATGGTCTAGGTAATCAGAAAACTAATTTTATTCTGGTTTTGGAAAGCAGGCACACACTTCAATGAAGGTGAAATAGAGTATTGTCTAGGACTCTATTTACGATCTTATGCATTTGACTTTAATTGGTAACCCATTGGCACATACGTTTTCTGGAAATTAAAATGCATTCAAGCACATTTCGCAGTAGTTTATAAGAAAAAAATTGACACACTGCACATGACATTTTATAATCAATTAGAAACATTAAGAAGAATATTTCTGCTGTATTACTGTATTACTAAGTCTTACACAACACATATATGGAACTTTTCTGTAACTCTGTGCCAATGGGTTAAAAAACCTTCAAGACGCACAGATGCTGGAATCATACACTGTGTTGCCTCCATCATTACTCTGTGTCAATGGGTTAAAAAAAAAAACCTTCAAGACGCACAGATCCTGGAATCATACACTGGGTCGCCTCCATCATTACTATAACTGGTTCACTGACAAATTAAATTATGTACTTGTATCTGAACAATCTGAAAGCTGTCTTATTACCAAGGAACATTTTGTTTATAACATATATTTTAAGAGAATGTAATTCACAAGCATTACTCACTAACACTGAAAAATGCAATTTCTGTAAACTGAAAGTACTTTCTTTCTGAATACGAACCTTAATGTAAATTGATTATCATTACGTTCAGTTATGTGTACTGTCATGAAAAATAAAATGATCAGTTGTGAAGAATAGAAATACTAATTTGAGAACAGTCACACACAATAATATCTACTACATAGTATTACCAGCGTTTGAACTTAAAGAACTAACTAGACATTAATATACTATCAAGTCACAGTGGCTCTGCTATTTACTAGATTGCACCCCCAACTTTCGATTCTATGATTTATAATGAAAAGGATGGAAAAGAAGAATCATATTTATAAATGCAGTCTTATATTTATTTTATTATTATAACTGCACAACCGCCAGTGTACGAAATAATACATTTTTAACTAATGATCTTTTATCAATAACTGGTCAAAGATAGAACAAGAACGATTCTTATATTATGTAAGTAAGTTCCTGACGAAGGAACACGGGAAAGGTATAGAGCCGACAAGAATCCGAAATATAGCCGAATTTATTTTCTAATTGTCTAGATGGAAGCACTTTAACGAAGTTAATATTTGAAATTACTTTAGATTTTTTTTCTGTTTAAAAAAAAAGTACGAGCGTAGTTCAACTTCCTACATGTATTTAATTTTTCTCATGGTACAATGGTTCAAATTTGAACTTGATTTTTCACGGAGAGCAATAATGTATTTTATTGAAGAAAACAGCGTTGTATTATCAAATTCTTAGTGAAGGGAATGCAACCTACTGAAATCATCAGATGACTGATTTCACAATACGATTAAAAAAAAAAAAAAATAATAATTACACGTAACATTTATCGTTCCAGACGGAAACAGAATCTATTCCTGTTCTCTTTGTCAAGCCACCCCCGTCAGTGATATTAACATCCAATACGTTAAGTATCTTATTGTGAGCGATCCGCATATAACAATGAGAAACTGTTTCAGAAGAGAAAAAAATAAATAAATAAATAAATAAAAGATTTGAAAGTATCGAAACTATCATTCACAAACATTTGCATCACAACAGTCGCAATCTTATACATTCTCAAAATGCTAATTTTCGGCCAGACTAACTAACCTTGACAAGGAAATACTAATGATAAAGTTATGACACCTTCACCAATATACCCCCCTCCCAATACCTCCCCCAAAAAAAGGAAGACTTAAGATGTCGATGTTGTATACCAGCAAAGTTTTTGTTAACTAGTGTAAATACTTTGATTTTTATTATTATTAACTAATTTTCATATATCCTACCCCAATCAAATCTTCCCTTATCCATGTCCTGAAAATGCTGGCAACTGTTAGCACACGTTTACTTGGATTTAATTAGACGATACAGAGAAGCAAGGTGAAGACCTTTCGAGTTTATCGTCTACATATCTGAGATATCTTGTGTATTGTGGACACGAAGTAGTCAACATGTTGCACTCGTAATAGTCCTTATTATCTTGGTGAGTCCACCAATTTGTTGACAGAATTTTCCTTTGAATTCGAAGCGGATAGCATTTAGTATCTCGTTTCATGGCTCCAAAACCGAGTACCTTGTTTTTGTCTAAATTGTGATAAAGGTAGAAAACAACGAGCACTACGAAGCTTCTAACCCTCTTCGCTCGCTGTAGTTCACTCAGCTATATTTTGTGAAGTACGTAACACTAAAGATCTTATATGTGCAAGATTGTGTGATAAACTAAAGATACCCTTCGAAGCAATTTGTTTAAAGACACATCTCTATTTTTTATTTTTTTTTAAACTTATTTCGTATACTACAGTGTGTCCAACTCACTACTGCCTCCACTGCTTTTCACAACTCATTTAAAAAAAAAAGAAAGAAAGAAAGAAAGAAAAGAAATAAATATAGTTGACTGCATTAAATGTTGAACATGACCGCATTGACTTCCAGAAACATTTCTACACAACGTTGCATGTTAGGAAAGGTAACAGAGGCCGATAGCGAGTGAAGTACACTGCATGTTACAAGGATACGTACCAATATAAATCAAAAAGCAATAACTTCACGATTTGGCCGAAAAAATACGCATATAACTAACACTGCCCTCACCACTTCATTGAAGAAAGATTCAAATTCTTTTTGTTTGTGAAGCCGATTTACGCAAAATATTATGTCCTCAATTTTGTGATTATTGGTAAACAAATGTTTCAATAAACTTTATGTCAGTGTATTTCCTTCTTTGAATTCCTATATGTTACTTCACTATAGTACTTATATGTTGAATCATACTGTTACGCGCTGTGAGTTTTGGTCTTACATTTTTCTATCCTTAGTTCGTTGAAGATCACTCTGATGAGCAGTTTGAAACTTGACTTTGAGTTAAATTTTTGTGAGATTTTCTTTAGTTTATATGATAGTTTCGAATACAGTTTATCAATCTGAGTTTTTGAGCTTTTAGTAATAGGTTTGAACATTTTTTGAGCTGCTGAATACTATTTACTGATGTATTATAATCGTACTGAATTATCTGGTTTCATGTGAAGATTGTATTAATTCCATTTTTTTAATCCTCAATATGAATCATTAGTCTGTATACTCTTAAAAGCGAGTTTATCCAAACATTAGATTTAATAAAATTAGGATGAGCAGATTTTACACGGAAGCAGAAACTGCTAGAAGTAGGTTTTCTACAAATAGCTGAACTGAATTTGTTTATTCTACGGAAAATCAAATCTAAATAATCCAATGAATTTTTGCTTTGTAGTTCAACCGTGTCAATCTTATTTAACTCTGTAAAAATATTTTGTACTTGCTTATTACTTTTACAAGCGAATCGCAAGGATAGTAAAAAATACTTGTTAAATTTAGCTTTGCGTAGGACTTTGTTTCCAAAACGTTCGCAATATGTTCGAAAAAGGAAGAAGAAAAAGTTCAAAACTGTTCCAAATAACTCAAAAACTCAGATCAATCAAAAATGAACTTACGTTCCATTGTTTCTATCCGGGATTGTCATACAGACAAAAGAAACTAACTGCATACAAATATTATTTTGTAGACAAAAAATTCACTTTTTGGAATTTGTGAAATTAAATATTGGTATGACTAAAGTAATATAACCACTGAATATATTGTATTGAGGATTCAAACGGAAATGCAGTCATATCAAATTTATCAAAACATCTGTTTACCAATAACCACAAAATTAAGAACATACGTGGTTTGCAGTGATCGACTTCACAAATGGAAAGAAAGTACTTGAATCTTCCTACATATGCACAAAAAAAATTAAGGACTCAGTACTGATAAAGTGAATCTGGATAAGGGATAGGGAACCATTATAAATAGCTTTAGGAACATAATTAAAACTACAAAATGAAAATGAAATCTTTGGGTTTAATGCCTGTTAAGACTAAGGGAGACGATGATTAAGGTTAGTGTAAAGGGACAAGTTTTGCTAATAGATGTCACTACAGTCTTCGTATATCTCCCGTGTATTTTTTACCTTTCACGAAAATTTACAATTTCTTTTATATATTTCAGCCTAGAGACTTCAAATTTTTAGAGAAGGAACTTCATAACCTATTAAAGGGAACAATCTGTGCCGATTTTTTATTTAGAATTTTATTCATTGTTGAAACAGTTTCATTGTTAAAGGTTTGGATATCCATTTCAACAATGAAGAAAATTCTAAATAAAAAAACGGCACGGATTATTGCCTTTGATAGATTATGAAGTTCCTTTTCTAAAAATTTGAAGTCTGTAGGTTGAAATTTGTAAGAGAAATCGTGAATTTTCGTGAAAGATAAAAAATACAATGGAGAGATACGAAGACAGTAGTGCCATCTATTGGCAAAACTTGTTCCTTTAAACCAACCTTAAAGGAAGTGAGTGATAACGGAAGAATTGGTGGAATGAGAAGGTGGGAGGAAACGGGAGTACTCCGAGAAAACCCACAATCACGATGTTGTCCACCACAATCGATCGCTGCGGATCAAACCAGGGACTCTACACACGAGGTAAAAGCTCTACCACTGAGCCACCGCGCTACAATTAAAACTACAGTTTTTAATCGTGATAATAATTACATGCAGAGTCTACATCTGCATCAATATATTTATTTCGCCAAAGGACTTACTATAAATAAAAACATATGAAGGTAGAAGATGAAACGTTCATCTCTTACATTTCTATTTGTAATCAACGAAATTGTAAGTGCAATGCTAGTTACTGAATAAATATTTTTGCAGTCGAATCATAAAATTATCACTTTTTAGGCTATATTGATATGTTTTCTTTCTAATAAGCAGCATTTTATTCCTTAAATTGAATTTTCACCATCATCCTGTATGGTTATTCGAAACTGTCGAGAGAGGAAAGTGCAAATTTTGGAACATGCAGGAGGAAGAAAATATACAGATTTTTAAAATGGGTTCCTTGTGCATGATTTCAAGAAAGTCGAAAGTTCAAGACAATTACTTGTGTAGAGAATTTGTTCAGTCATTACATTCATGAATTACGAAGAACTATAGATTGGCAGCCAAGAAAATATAAAAGGCAGCCTTCTGCCGGATAGATGATTAATGTATTCTGAATTAACGAAGGCGCGACATACGATGTTTTCTGGAAAATAGAAGAACGATTAATGCAATAACTTTCTACCTAGTGACGACCAGTGCCCTTCTGCAACGAAAACTAACTTTCAAGATGACAAGATATAATTTTCCTTCATGGCAATGTGTGTTCTTAACTAACTTAACTGCTACTAACTAACTTGAACGTCTCTGAATATCTTCCTCCTACATCATCTGAGCTATTTCTTTTCGTATATGTATATATAAAAGATAAAGGCGAAAAATGTATGACAAAATGCTCAGCTTTGGTTCAAAGAATTCTTAGCCTCTGGAATACACACGTATCCATATCAATGAAACAACTATCAACGAATAAAGCAAGAGTACGAGTACCTTAGAAAAGAAGTATAGTTGGTAAGGAGATTACTTCTCTATTTTTTGTTATACCTAGAAAATTCCAGTTGACCCATTCTCGTAATTTTTGCTCATTTCTATCCATGGAAACGTTTTGTCATTTACCGTATTTGAAACATGCTCTGGAATGTTTCTACTGATTTTACCACTTAAAGATACGGAAAAATGTAGAGAGGTAGAATTATAACCAAACATGTTTTGTAATACAAAATATATATACGATTTACTCAAATTTGTTTTACTTTTCTATTGAGATCTTCTATTTGTTCACGAGAAACATAATTATCTTAAGCTTAAGTACTATTATCTGGAGTACCTTCAAAAACTGATATACAGTGTTTATCCACCATAAAGCCCACTGGTGCGATTAGATTAACCTACGCTCCTGGTGACGGAATAGTCGTTCCTCTCTTACTTACTCCGTTGGCGCTGGCTGCTTCTTTTGTCTTTAGATTGTATGTCGATTTTGTCATTCTTGCATCTTGCGTTGCCTATGTTGCTAAGTAACACTTGATATTACTTCAGTTTATAAAGGCAAGGCTTCCTCGCATGTGAAAACAGAAAATACATTGTTATGTGTCAATTTTTGCAGAGCGGTATTCCCGTCATTAATCATCACATCACACATGACTAGTCTCGTTTTTTTCTTGCAATGAGTAGCAAAATTAAGTTGATGAAGGCAACAGAGGTACTGACCTACATTTAAAAATAGACAAATAAATTTAACATAAATTTAATGTAATCTAATAATTATCTAAATTACTTTAGAATAAACTATTTTTAAATGTATCATTAAGCTCTGAAAATGTTAAATGTTTAATATATTTATTTGTTAATAAATATTGTATCAAAGAAAGATTTAATATTTTTGCAGATACATAGTAACCTATTCTGTCTCCGATTTTGTTTTTCTACTGCAACCGAAAGTGGTAGAAATTTAGACCACTTCCGGCTGCAATACTGATCTTCGAAGAGCAAAAAAAGATAAGAGATAGTGAAAAATGTTTTTTGTTATAGATTCAGCGTCCCAAGAATAAGTACCATCTCGACCTTTATCCCTCTATTGGAATCAGACATAGTGAAATCTACGATTTCCGGTTTACGAGGGGGTGCTGATAAAAGTTGAGCCTTACCCAGGAAAAATTAAACCAGGAAGCTGAAATTAGCTGGGTAAAGGGCAGGATCTGTATAGACTATGTTGCAAAATGCAATGTTCTATGATCTTAACATCCTTTTCTTTTTCATTTCAGAAGTGAACATGGCTGCACCTCCAGCAAGCTTCAGTCCAGAGGAGCATAGGACCGTCATGAAGATTCTCTTCTTCCAAGGGAAAGGTGCAAATGGCAACAATCTTTTGGGGTAAGGATGGAGTTCTGCTGGTGGACTATCTTCCAGTGGGTGCAAACATTAATGCAGCATATTACTGTGGTCTCTTGAGGAAGTTGTGCGAAAATATCAAGGATAAACGTCGTGGTAAGATCTCCAAAGGTGTTCTGCTTTTGCACGACAACGCATCGTCACACACGGCATCTGAAACACAGGACATATTGGCCACCTTAGGCTTTCAAGTGTTGATCATCTTCCTTATTCGCCTGACCTAGCTCCATCCAATTATAATCTGTTCCCAAATCTCAAAAAACCTCTCAAAAGTCACCGTTTCCAGTGTTCAAGCGGCAACTGAGTGGAATAATAGTGTGGGAGTTTCAGCTTCCTAGCTCATTTTTTTCTTAATAAGGCTCAATCTTTATTAGCACCCCCTCGTAAACTTTAATCGTCGTAGTGAAAAAGATCGCAACAGATAGCGTGTAGCACTTTCTAATATGGATTTAATATCTCAAGAACTAACCATCTCTTATCTTATCCCTCTATTACAACCATAAGTTAAAGATATATAACTTCAGGTCTCAATATTGAATTTGCAGTATGGAAGCCTATCGTACTTTAACAATGTAAAACGAAACTGAATTGTTTCTTTGTAGCTTCACTCCATAATGCAGTTAGTCTCCTGTAATTTACCTCTCTTAACAATGAACAAGTTTACGATACTGTTTCTTTTCATTGATTCTAGAAAATATATTGCCGATTTTCTGTAAAGCATACATAGGATTAATCAATGTACCACTGCTTGAGAAAATTATTGATATATTAGGGTCATTCGGGAAGTAAAGAACGTTTTGCGCTAGCGCGTGCGCGTGTTCCCCCACCCCCGCTGCCGCTGGGTTATTGACCTGGGCATGCTTTAGCCTCAGTCTGGCACCAGCTGCGATCCGCTACGGTCCGTTATTGCTTCGCTGTGCGACTGTAAAATGTGCGATACAATTACTGATCCCGCCAAGTGTGAGGTTCGTAGTGTGATAAGATTTTTGAATGCAAGAAAAGTGCGTCCGATAGAAATTTATAGACAAATCACTGAGGTGTATGGAAATGTAATGAATGAAGCATCAGTTCGTAAGTGGTGCATTATGTTTAATGACGGACGGATGAATGTGCACGATGAGGAACGCTCGGGCCGGCCTTCTGTTGTGACTGACGAACTCAAAGGAAGAATTGAGCGGAAAATTCAAGAGGATAGGCGATTCACTATTGATGGGCTGCACGAATTCTTTCCTGAAATTTCAAGAACTTAAGGAAGCTGTTAGTGATTGGTTCAATAGTTTGGCGGCAACTGTGTATGCCGAAGGCATAGAAAAACTTGTACCACGGTATGACAAGTGTTTAAATTTACACGGCGACTATGTCGAAAAGTAACTTAAGTATCATATAGTATGTAACACAAATTTCGCCTTTGTATATCAGTTATTAAAGTGTTTATACAAAAACGTTCTTTACTTTCCGAAAGACCCTCGTATATATATATATATATATATATATATATATATATATATATATATATATGTGTGTGTGTGTGTGTGTGTGTGTGGTAAAGTTGTTCACTGTTAACATTTCTAGAGAATTGTAAGAAATTTTATTTCTATAACAGGTTTCTTCGCTTCTCCTGAATCCCGTTCATATACAAGGACTGTTTTTTTTTCTTTCAACCTCTGTTAAGCCAGCAGAGGAGAACCACGTGAGATGGTGAAACACAAAATAGTCAAATTTATTCGTTGGAGATTGGATACCCCCCAAACCAAAAAGAATTCTGGTATTCAATCACTGCAGTAATGAGCATGAGATCATATGGAGTGCGATCGAAGCACCCGCCAAGGATAAACTACATGATGGATTCGATTTCTCCAGGTCTCCAGGCGGCTGCTGATATTCCTGAAATTCCAAGATCAGATAGTTCAGAAACCACTTTACCCCTTCTACAAACCGTATGATTCATGCGTTCATTAAGGTTGTCTTTCACCAGATATCCACCCTTGGCTTCTCTCGTCGTGTAGGTTGTTAAATCTTTCTTTAAACTTTTTGTAACACTTGTGCACACAGCAATCACTTATAAAGTTGCCGTCATAATCCTTAATCATTCGACGATGAATGGCGCATGTATTGTCCTCTTCCGCCTAGAGAAATCGAATTACATCATGTAGTTTATCCTTGACGGGCGCTTCGACTGCACTCGATATGGTTTCATGTTTACTATTCCACAATGACTGAACCAGAGACTGTCTTTTGGTATGGAGAATTTGCAATTTTCAATATACAGATATGACTAATTTGCATTTCGCCAGCTTACATTGTTTTCCTCTGGTAGCTTACCGGAGGTTGAAAAAAAATTCTCGTATATATACAGGGTGGTGCAAAATTAAACCGACAGATTGAAGAGATGAACCGACAGCAAAGCAAGCCAAAAAGTTGTAACCAACATGAGTTCATTGTTGATTACAATTTTACACGCTTAGATTATACGCTACACATGTTCAAAATCTCGGGAGAGAAGTTCAGAATGTAGAAACCACTTGAAAAAAATGAAATGACATTTTGAGTTTTACGTCCCACGGTTATGCCGGTTAGGCTAAAGGAGACGGTGATAATGAGTAATGAATGAAATGGTGGAATGAAGAAAGTGGGAGGAAACGGGGGAATCCCGAGAAAACCCACGCACACGGTGTTTGTCCACCACAAAGTTCACTTGGCGGGAGCAGGGTTTGAACCCGAGACCCCTAGCACCAGAGGTGAACGCTCTACCACTGAGCCACCGCGGCCCCTGAGAAACCACTTGAGCTGTTAACGGAAATCAAATTCCGATTAGGGGAAAACACAAGCATACAATCCATTAAAATGTGGATGAAGGGTCCGCATTTTAATGGTAAAGGTAAAAGAGTCCTCACTATTTTCTAACGTAAAGATGAATGAAATGAGACTGAATGCCACAGTTACAATGTAAGCAATATGAAGTCACTGTTTGCATGTCAATACCGTTAACAGATGCAAGATGGAATAGGAATTTAACAGTTGAAATGTGGTTGCATACAGACAAGCAATACAAACGGGGAAATTAAATCGACGAACGAGGATAGATTGGAATGGAAACGAAATCATTGAACATTGTTAAGAGACTGGTGTGGACAATTCTCATCTATTGTATATAAATAATGGGAAGTTGTACGACGTCATCAGCTTCACCTACCTTACTACTAATAATTCGAATACGCCACTCTGTTTTAAATGACCTAAAGTTACATTAGATGAGACATTGTCATTGGTCAATCGTATGACACAATAACAGACCAAGAAATGGAAGGCAGTGTTTGTAAAGGACATTATACACTTCGAAAGATATTAATAAATTAGACCGCCAAGAAGTTATGTTACAGAATAGTTATCAATCTTGTGCATACTTGTACACATGGATACAGAACTTACCAGTATCATACACCTTTACAAGAAAGAGTTTAAAATGGCCAAAATTGACTTCTACATATAACTCGCATCGATGGATCATGGATTGTCGAACAAAGACGACAGGAATGCCTTGAATATCCTCTGCTGTATTCTGTTTACAAGACTCTTCTGTTTTTACAGGTGTCTCGTACGCGATAGCGCGCATGAGACTACAAAGGAAAAAGTCTAATGAGGATATATTTGGTGAACGGGGAGACTACGGACTGGACGGTCAATCCACCGTCCTAGAAATTGGTGATGCAAATACTCACGCACACGATTACTAGTATGAGCCAAAGCAACCACATTTCTATTCATGTGGCAAGTGATACATCGTCCAAGAACTGTCATCCAACATCGTGAGAAAGATGCTATGAAATTGCAAAGAGAAAGTTTGATTTATGTTGTCTTTCACATAAACATAATTTGGACATCTCATCCACTAATGTAATCTTGGAAATTTCACTCGGAAGGGAGGAACTAATTCAGTAAGGTGTATGAAATGGAAGAGATATTTCAGAATTCCGTTGAATTCAAAATACCGTCTGTGTCTTTCCCGAGTCGGAAGCAAGTTTTCTTAAATGTATTCTATTAATCTTATCATTAGCCAGATAGAAGAAAAAGCATTTAAGCTGGTATTCTTACACATTTTTTTTTTTTAACTTCGTAACTATTTTAAAATTAGGCGAACTGTAATACATGTAACTATAAAAAATAACAGAAAAAAGACCTTTACATACTTCCTTTGAAATCCAAATTGACTTAGCAGGCTTTGTTGTACCCGAGTTTTGTTTTTACTTAGACCAGGTACACGGCATACTTTAGTCTGCTGTTTCGAAAATGTTTTAGGAGTTGCTTTTATGACTTGAGATTTTGGAGTTACAAACAACTCTTCGTCATTTAACGTAGTCTGAAAAGAAAGAAAAAGAAAAGAGGTAAATGAACAAATTCATTTAAGTTATACACGTGCCTAAAATAATAATAATAATTTTTTGAAAAGGTAGAAAACGGAAGAGGCAGGGAAGGTACTAAGATTCCTTTACTCAGATGCAAATTAAATATATATTTCCTTTCCTCGACACTATTTTGCTTAATACGAAAATCAAACTAACCATTCTATTTATTACAGACTGTGTCCCTAGTGACTCTGAAATCTCAACTTAGTGCTTAAATTTACGCATGAAGCCATGTATTTCGAAGATCATATTTTGTGTGGAAAGAATACTCTCTCAGATTTTTTTCAATTAAAACCCAGCTCGCTTTATAATGGTAAGAGCGATAATTTTATCACCTTATCACACTGTAAAACAAAAGTAGTGCTAGTCTTCAACTAAATCGTGTTAACAGTAAACAATACCCAAGTGCAACACATACAGTAATCTGATTGGCTATCTACCTGCTCCTCGGCCATTCGTCCGCGTGTTATCGCCAAAGAATTTGTATTAGTTTGCATGTCATGTTGAAGCAGTCGCTGACAACCTTTTTTGAATGAAGATACACTTTACTGAACGTCCACAACCTCCCGACACACTTGTTTGATTTTTTTACTACTAATAATAATAATACAGACTATAATAGTGGAAGCCTGTAAGCTTCTATAAAGTAGTAACTCTATGTAGTACTGCTGCCGCTGGAGGCATTGAATACTACAGTCTGCCTCAAAATTGATTTTACTTAATTATTAAATACTTCATGATTTTTAAATTCTAAAATATCGTGACATAGCCTATGGGACTGAGCGATACACCGGTTCGAAACAACTATGTTACAGGCTAATACTTAAAAAGTACAGACTTTACAGAAAAATTGACTAGAACCTCCGTAATGCATTCAAATTTCAATCCTCTCTCACCAAGAATCGAACTCGGTACCTCGTGCACCAAAGGCGTATGCACTAGATACTATACTAGCTGCGAAAGCTCCTTAATATTTGACTGGATTCAAGAATTCGTTGTAAAAAATATCAAACTTTCGTTTGTTGCTTCGGAAAAGCTATCTGAAGAGCTAATTATAGTACATCAAACTTCAGAGCACCTAATCACTCATCATCTTACCATAAAACATTTATTAATACTGTTGACAGCTTAATGGTAGGACATCCGTTCAACTAAAAGAGGACAGAATTTGACTGTTTGCTATTCGAGAGAAGTTTTTCTGTGTGTCCTTCAACATCGATTCGCACACAACGGTAATGTGAATAAAAGAAATAACTTGAAGTTTGATACTTGTTTAAAAAAATAAAAATTTCACGGATTTCAAGTACTACATGACATCAAGTATTTTTCATTTTGAGAACTTTATGTAATTAGAAATAATTACACCGTGAGAAACAGGTGATGAGAGCGGCCTAGACTGTGAAGGTGTATCTTCTATGATAGTCTGCGCACCCATCAACTACACTGGATTCAAGCACAGTCATGGTTCGGACCCCACGTTAATACTTGGATCTGTCCTTCATAACCTCAGTATTGTACAAGGGTGAACCAAAACTTAGACACTAAAACTCAAACTCAAAAATTCAAAATTACTTACTTCGTTTTCAGGAGTCAAAGTAGTAGTACTGCTCACTGATGACTGTGAACATTCAATACCACTGTCTTCCACGTCAGTAATATTTGACGTGTTACTTTCTGTTCCTGGAGAATCATAAATGGCACTCAGTTTAGTTCTTTCTGATGAATCTTCATTTGAAAATTCTATTTTCCTTACAGGTTTAAATTCCTTTCCTGCATTAGCCGAACATGAGACAATACTTTGTTTGCTTATGTGCTTAGTCCATTTAAAGCGTGCAAGGGACGTTGTTTGTTGTTTGGGGGATTTGGAACGATCATTTTCTTGGTTTTCCGTAAGGTCAAAGAGTGATCTATTACCCGAAGGTGATTTCGGAGTCTTTTTTTCTTCGACATTTTTATTAATACTAGACTCTAATTTCAACAATTTTTCTTCAAGACCATCATCACTGGAAAGCGGTTTACAATCCTGTCCAATATAGTTTCTATCTTTTAAGGGAGATGAACTACTTCGAGGCGATACTATATCTATTTGCTTTTCTTGGGAATCTGCATCACCAAAATATCTGTAAGATGAAAAATAAATAAATAAATAAATAAATAAAATAAAATAAAATAAAAAGAAAAATATACAGATTAAAATGAAAATTGCTCCGGAAAACTTTTCTTCCTATTAGTTTATTGAGTGATATCTCGAAATAGTTATTGAACAATTTTACTTACTCATTTTATAAAACGATGGAAGGTACGGGGATCAGGATTTTTTTAAACAATGTTCAATATATAATTATTATAGGAGAAAAATGTACAGATTGTAAGAATGCCCTTATTTGTATGTAGGCTTCTAGCATATATTATTTTATAATAATCTCGGCCAATGAGACATGCGTTAAAGAAAGAATTCTCTCGCTTGCGTGTTAATTTCAATATGAGCAACTAATTGACAGCAGACAGCACAAGCAAGATATCTGGCACCGAAAACTGAACTCTACCTATTAAATACAAAGTAAATACTCTATCACCATTGTCGTCTCAATTACAGTTGATTTGCTGTATAAACTTTTGGAAACATCCTAAAAACCTTGGGGGGAGGTATGGAAAATTGACCTATTAACCTTCTCCTCCTATTACATTGGTAGTAAAACAGATATTTTCTCCGAAATCCGGTGTTGCCAAGAAATTCAAGCTAGCTGACAATTTTCGACCATAGGGTGAGTATTCTTCTCTGTCACTTGAGAAAGGTTTTGGCGAAAAAAAAAAAAAAGTAGCGTAGAAACTCCGAATGGTTTGTGTTGTTTTGTTATTTGACACTTTGAGTGGAAAAATCTTCCTTTTTCCTTTCGAGAGGAACAAAATTCGAACTGGACGGCAGCTCTCGGCAAAAACAGGGGGTGAGCAAAAGCTGATCTTCTCCGTCATATGAATATGGAATGGAATGTCTCAAATGTTTTGGCGAAGAAAAAAAGTAGTCTGGAAACTCCGAGTGCTTGATGTTGCTTTGTTATTTGACACTTTCAACCTGCTTTCAACAGAATATTTCTTTTTTCATTGAGACGGAATGATCTATATATGCAGGCAAATTGGTCAGTGTTTGTTTATTTCCCCCTTCTCTATATAGAAAGAAAGAACCCAATGTGTAAGCCATTAATCACAGTGTAATGGGGACCAAAGCTATGGCAACGTCGTTGAACATAAGTTAAGTTACGATGTCACTAGTAAGAGGATATGATTGTTCGAATAGTTCCGATTACCACCCACTAAGGTTTTTAAGATCCTGCCAGTTCTATATGTATTAATTTCTTCGAGAACTCTCACACATGAAAAATACTTCAACTGTGTGTAATAAGGAAAATGTCTGGCACGTTTTATTAACAAAACTAACAGTTACATATTGTAATAATCAACATAATGAAATCATTACGAGAGCTGATCCTGCGCTCTTTGTCGGTCTCACTTTGAAAAAATATACACAGTCGTCTTTTTTTTTTTTTTTTTTTTTTTTTAAACTCATTTTGTCCTTTTCTAATACTGAAATCATTTTGTAAAACCAGCTGGCCAAACACACTTGTCCTTGAAATTCACCCAAAACCATACAATTATTAAACAAAAACAGAAAAAAAGTATAAATATTTGCAAAACTATAACTGAAGTGTAATTAAGATTACGCAGAGTGAGTGTTGTGAAACCTTCAATGTTAAGTCCGACAACCAAAGAGTTGAGTTGAGTTGATTTTAGTTTAGCGTCCCTTTCAGCAGCGAGGCTATATGAGACGTGAACCTACTGATTAACGTGGAATCCGAACCACATGAGCTCCCGCCGGGAAGACAACCAAAGAAGAAATTGTTTCTATGTAGGGTCTTAGTACATAAGACAAGGAAAAGTAGGATGAACGTCAACGGAACCCAAATTTCTGAATGAGAAATAAGAACATTAATGACATGATCCCAACTCGTATCAAGGTTGTTCTAAATTTAACTTAAGATTTGTAGTTTTAAAATGATAGACTCAAGAACGTTCCTTTTGATTTGTGAAAGACTTCCTTAATACTATGTTTGGACACACCTAAGTACTTAAATAAACCAGAAATTGCAGAATCTTGGACTTTGGCGTCTCTTTCATTTCAGTATCAATGTTCCTCCTAATCTAACACTACATGAATTATCACACATACTTGTTCTTTGCATGTGAAACCTCAACATTTAAGATTTCATGACTTTTATTCTACGCAATCTTTCGTATAGTTCGGTTATATTTTCTGAAATGCCTTGAATTTTCGAAGTGTAATCGACAAAGAGAGCAGGATCGGCGCTCTCAAAAGGATTTCATGCTAAATATTACGTCACATACAAAGTTACTTATTGTTTTAAATATTACAAAGATACAAACAACATGCTTCTCTTCGCTCAAGTCAAATTTATATGTCAATAACAATTCAATGAGTTGAGTTGATTTTGAGTTTAACGTCCCTTTCAGCAGCAAAGCTATATGAGAAGGGACCTACTGGTTACCGTGGAATCTGAACCATATGAGCTCCCGCCGGGAATCGAACCCGGGTCTCCCACGCCGAAAAACAACGATTCAAATATCCAAACTTCAAGGATAATTAACTATTTACATACTACATTTTTAAATAATGGTATACGTAAAACTCTAATCATTAAATAACGATATATAAACATTTAATTTACATCACAAATTATCATAGATGCTCTCGTCTACGCGAATGGTTAGCATATCTGCCTTTGGTGAACCGGGGCGGGCACAGAACTTTTCGGTACTCATTCACCACATGGCAATTAGAAAGCTTCTACAATTAAGAGGATGTGAATTTTAGTCCAGAAAGCAAAAAAACTGGAAGTGGATGTCTGTACCAAAGATGAACGATCAATCACTGAGCCATTGAGCTCTCAGTTAATATTTTTTGTTGTTGTTGAATTGTTTACATTTGTTTATTTCACACATTAGTCTGTTGTCAGTCAAAATACAACGTACTTACTCAAGGTGACAGTGGTAGCATAAGAGATAATGGCAACAGCTAGAAATACGATAAATAGTGGTAGTATTCATAGATAAGGAAAAGTATATGACAACGTACCTACGTAACACTGTGGAAAGGATTGTGTCTACGGAAAAAAACAAGATAGGTAATAGAAACTTGGGTATACACGCGGACGACAGATTGTTTTGAGGATAATCCAGAAAATTAAGAAGACAACCATATCCTTGGAACAAATATACAGAAGAATGACCTCCGAAAAGTCCAGAAAAAGTGACTTTGGTAATTTTAAGAAAGGAACATCAATACGACAAAAACAAACAAAAAGACTACAAACGGAAGTCATTGAGAAATAAACTTTCAAATGCTTAAGTTCAAACGTGACGGTAGATGGCAATGAAAAAAGAAATTATCACAAGTAATTGCAAGGTTTTACCGAAGTGAGAAATGACATTGGAAAATACTTAGCAAGTAAAAAATTGTATTTTACTTCACCTCGTAACCTACACTGTGAAAACGTGGATAATAGCGGGGAAAAAAAGAGAAGAGAATCAAAGCAACAACATAGATGAGATTCCTAAGATGTATTCTCAGTAAGAGAAGATAGAACAAGCTATAAAATAATCAAAGTACACTAAAAACAAGAGAAAGACCGAGAAAGAGCCGACAGTTTTGAGCTATGATCATATGGACATATACAAAGAATGTTCAGCAAGGAAGTTTCTACGCATGGGAGTGACAGGAAAATAGTGACGAGGAAGACCAAGCGATGAGAGAATAAAATACAAAAAAATGGGAATAAGATGGGGAAAAGTATAAGATGAAGAATAGTGGAATGAAAGAAGTTGTTCGACTTGTCAAGAAACTAGAGCTAGAATTCATGATAATGATCACTCATTTATTTATTATTTCTAGTTTAATTTCCAACAACAATGAAAAGCTAGGTATTATATTTCAACAATGGATCTTTTAGAGCTTTACAAAAATTACTGAAGTTTCACACTTAAAAATTTAAAACACAACTGCAGTTCTGTGAGGAACAAAACAACAATGGAAATCAAATTATTGTATGTAAAGTTTTACCGTTCCATGGTTAGAGTCAACTTTGAAACAGCAATTTAATTTCTGCTTCAGTTCAGAGCTTTTCAATGTTCAAGTTGATTTTTAATTGTAAAAGGCAGCGTCTGATAGTGCTCATCTAAAACTTGCAATTAATCAGTCTCTTCAGGATGGTGTAGATGAGGAAATTCAGAATAGCATAAACGGCTAGGTGTCATTCTTAAGCATTACTTTATTATTATTGTTATTCAATGTATACTTGTATAACTTTACACTATCTTACAAACTTATTTTACTGTCACAAAAAATTCAAAATATAATATTCATAAACCATTTGATTTCAATATTGGTATGAATGAACCTGTGATGTATAAAATATTAATAAATAGATGGAAGATAAGGTATTTAGAATAATGGTATTCCATTATTTACGTTAACGAATTTAAAATAATGCATAATGATAAAAATGAAATGAAATTTTCCAGTTTAACGTTCCATGATTATATCCTTTAGTCTAAGGGAGACGGATGAAAAAATGAAACGAAATCTGAGTTTTACGTCCCACGGTTACGCCGGTTAGGCTAAAGGAGACGGTGATGATGAGTAATGAATGAAATGGTGGAATGAAGAAAGTGGGAGGAAACGGGAGAACCTTGAGGAAACCCACGCACAAAGTATTTGTCCACCACAAAGTTCACTTGGCGGGGGCTGGGATCGAACCCGGGACCCCAAGCACCAGAAGTGAACGCTCTATCACTGAGCCATCGCGGCTCCCGGGAGACGGATGATTAAGACAAGTGAATGATGATGGAAAAATTGGTGGAATGAGATTGTGGAGTAAAACAGAATACTCCGAGAAAACCCACGGACACGATGTTGTCTACTTCAAACTTATTTGGCCGAGAATCGAAGGAACCATACACACCAAAGGTAAACGCTCTAGCACGGAACCACTGTACCTCAATGATAAGAAATTATCTATGATCTGGGTTTCTCTATCAATGACCATAATTAGCAGTCATATCACAATCGTTGCAAGCTTAGCGTTTTATATCTCTTCACAACTTTATTTCCAAGGAAAATAATGGAAAAAAGTGTACGTAATTAAGTACCATTTTGAGTATTACTAGGGAAATCTCAAGGGTACCTACCTCATCCCTATTGTTACATCAATACCTTCTGATATTAGTACCTATTTAGATCATGCAGTTAATAATAATAATAATGCATATCCTGCTATGTAGTTAAATTTAACAGAGAAATAACACACTAACTTTTACACAAACATTAACCATTACCTGCTGCGTACTATTGTTGTTGTGTCCACTACAGTTCTCGACAATTTTCCGAACTTGGAAAGAGCACTAACATTCCTTGAAGTTACTGGTTTCGAAGCCGTTTCCTTTGTAACAGTATCCTTTGTTAAGGTCACTGAAGAATTACCATCACCTAATTTGGCAAACGGATTCTTAGACTTCTTTTTACTTGGACTTGGAGACTTGTATGCTTCAATTATCTCTTCCTCAACATTGCTTTCGACTGTTATTTCCTCGGTGTTTTCATCGGTTACATTAGAACATTTCACTTTATTATCTATACACAATTTTTTGGTTGGTGGCTCGCTCTCATTTTTGTATAACGATGTTAGGTCGTCTTTAGTCTCTGCTTCCTCGTCAACTAAAATAAAATGCAATAATAGTTGCTTGACAAGATATCTATTAACAGATTTTAAAAAAAGGAAAAAGTTTTATTTCTTTACATGTAACCTCAACAAACTAATTCTTTACTGTTTTCGGAGGGAGAAGCAACATTTATTTCCTTGATTCTTTAATAAGGGTTTAAGCTTTTAAGCCAGATTTTCTAAACAAAGCGCAGTTGTATTACCTGTTAAGATTTTATAAGCAAAAAAGTTGGCATTTTCAAAGTAGCTGGATAAAAATGATTTGATTTCACGTAGAGAAAATTTTACTTTCTTATGTAGCTACTTGTTTTTCTTACTTGTATCTGTGATCTAGAAGAGCCAATGTGTTACTGGTAACCATAAATAGACTACCCTGAAGATAGAAAAAGAGGTGTTATTTTCTGCTACATCTTTTTCCTTCCTTCCTTCCAGATTTTGAACGGTTGCCAGTTATAGAGAAAAAAATATCGTGCCTTTCTTTTCTTTCTGATACTTCAATGAGGGAAGGTTACTAAAAGCAAGTTATTCTTTCATTGTAATGTAGACATACATATGTTAATCAAAATAATAATAGTTTGAAACATTGAGGATGCGTGTACAGCGCCTGGTCGTTGTTATTGTTATGTTATGAGGTCGGCTGTAAACGTCAGTCAGGATAGGATAGAAGAGAGCCGTGAATTAAAATAGGCAGACGGTAATGAGGCAAAATAGGAGACGTCTTTCAGTTTGCAAACCGCATTGTAGATATGCAAATAGTTGACGCAAATGTATCTATGTGTCGTATCAGTGTGTCGCGAGGAACAATGTCCAAGGTGATGACGACCTACAGAATTTATGACCAAACAACATCGGCGTAGAGTAACAATGGATCGCCAAGCAATGTCACCAAAGACTGTAGAACGAATGTAGCAAAAGTGATTTGATAATCACAGTCCTATGTAAGTTGCATAACCTGAACATCCGCGGTCGGGTCCCAATTTCCAAACTACTGATCACAGCCAATAATACTTTAGCGCGATGCAAATTATGCCGAGAACATGAAAAGTGCCGTCGATGATTGCAAACACGTAATATGGTCTTTCACCGTATTTTCAACAATGAGCAATTTTTATGTATAGCGGACTCTAAACCAAGCTTATGCTTCGAACCGTCTCCTCCTTATTGCGAAACACGACGGGAACTGTGATGCTGCAGATCGCAATTTCCTGATATTTCGTGGATCCTGTATTTACATTAACAGCACGCATTATTGCTAGGATTATGTAGACATTTAAGGTAAGCACGTGCATTCTATGATCCATATATTGTTACCATCCAATGACACAATTTTCTAAAATGATAATGCGCCAATTTATACTGCTGGGGTTTTTGAGACATCGTTTCATGAGCGGATGAGCAACACTATCTGCCTTGGCCTGTTCCTACACCTCAACATTATTGAACAAGGAGCTCAGAATCTGAAGCAGATATTCTCCGATATTCTCCACCACTATCTCATTGAGAACTGATTGCTCCACTGCACAAGAATGATTATTTTCTTCTGGAAACCTTTCATAATTTATAGGAGCCTCACCTCACGATGAATCAGAGTTGATCTGTAGGTTTACAGTAGCCTCACGCTATATTAATCAGTTATGCTACATTTTTTTTACATGTTCCCCCCTTCCTGTTATAAATATCTATTTGTATATTTGTGTTTAATGAGTTATGAACATACTTCTTAACGTGCGCTTAGATTTATACGTGGAATTCGCTGTGGGAGTACACATAGTTCAGATCTTTAAGTTTAATTTATAAAAGCTTGACGATAAGTGACATTAATTCCAAACATTGTTCTACAGTTCCTAAGCAAGGAGGAGAAATATCTCGACTCTTTTTTATGTTATTTATTTACTCTAATTTTCAACACGGCGTAAATTTATAACTGCAATTGGCGACATTTGGTTATACAAATTTGTACACTTGTAAAGAACATTTTATTGTTTTTTTGTTTAATCCAAAATTTGTTTTAGAAGATGGTTTTAGCAAACTCTTGCTGCAACTTCGTAAAAGTTAAGGAAGTATGAAGAATTTTGTGGTTTGTCAGGATCCATATTCATCATTAATAATAATTCAATATAGTCGCAATGAAATACTAGGATAATCGCTTGTCTGTTTTGGGCTGTTGGCGCCGCTTGTTTGTTTTGGTTTTCGTCACAGTTTTCAATAATTAAATATAAGTTTCTTGTTAAATATTGGTGTCACTATATGTAAAATATTGGTGTCTCTTATTTTAAGCTATTTAGATTTCAATGGAGTTGAAAAAATAAAATAAAATAAAATCAGAAAATGTGACATGGAGATGACAGATATGTCACAAAATAGTAAAATATATGTTACTTATATACAAACATTTCTTTCAGGATGATCGGAACGTTTAAATAGATATAACCATATGCTAACAACGACCACTATAACCATCAACATGTACAATCTACTATTAAAATACAGTTAAGGTAATTAAGTTAAACAAATACGAAAATATAATTATGAATATACGTAGTTCCACATTTGATATATATATATATATATATATATAAACTTTCTCTTAAATGACAAATAGGAAACTGAATTTTGGCATTCGCATTCAATGCATTAATACTTACAAAGAGAGCGTTTTGCACTCGTGGGTGCCGTAAATTTCACACTTTTGACCACCTCCTTTCCTTTCGTACTCTCAAAATGAACAACTTTCAAATCTTCTTTGGGTATATGCCTTTTCACAACAAAATCTTTATCCCAAATGCTTTTATGAGGTGCCCTATTCTGAGTCTTAGCTTTTGAATTGTAAGTCTGTAATTTGAAGCATAGAATCATATAAATTTATATTTAAAAAAAAAAAAAAAAAAAAAAAGCATTGTTGTTTGAAAAACAAAGATCATTTGTCATACACATACTAAATCATAAAACAATAATAAAGCAACCAACTTCTTCGGAGATAACAGAAGATTTAAGATAGCTTTATTTTCACTATCTATCGAAACTTAACTAATTCTTACATTGCATTAATTTAATTCACGGTAATAGGTTACCAATGTAAGGACGAAAACTATACAGTAAAATATGATTCATTCCTGTTCGACAAGATTATCTTTTTGAAGATTGTTTATTGTCAATAAATATAGAAGGGCAGTAATTCGCATACAAGGATGCTTTGTAACTGAATATAATCCTACATGATACTTCAACTTTTGTTGATTCTCTTAGCATAAATTACAAAAAGCTAGTATGCATATTGTAGAGTTCACCTATTATAGTTTGCAAAAAATGATGGTATTTTCGGCATGCTCGAATGCGAGAACCAAGGTTGTTTTTAAAACTGCTAAATTTAACTCAGAATATCTTGACAGTTCACGGTTTAATCAACTTCCCTCATTTATTTTCCACTGGTTTCTCAGATTGATTGTACATTCTGGTTACAGGTTACGGGCAAAAAATAAAATAAATAAGCATAGATAGAGCTTGGAATACGTAATATAATGGTAACACAAGTTAGTGTAGTACTTACTTGTACTATGTCTGGATTAAAATCATCCATTTTCTCCATAGTAAATGGATTCAGATTTCCTAATGCCAACTGGAAAGCTTTATTTGGCGAAAGTGATCCTCCAGTAATTTTCGATGGAACAACACCATCAGGTGGTGTATTCAAAGGAACAAGCGATCTCTTGATTGGGTCATAGACTAATTGATACAAGAAAGTATTATCTGCTTCGATAAACCCTTCTATATACTCTTGCGTTACTTGCAAATTGTGCATGTTGAGCTGTGCAGGGAGTTTCTTTAAAACCTGTAAATAGAAATAGCTGATGTCGATTTAAAAAAATAAAAGGTTTATTCCTATACAGTATATTCTTAAGTAGGTGCACACAGGTGATTGTCCTAATGGATACCTTATATTAGTCACTGGAAAAATTTTTATCTTGTAGTGTACTTGTTTTGAGAAAATGTACCTTTAAATAACTTATTTTATAGTTTGACGGCCTAACACTTATTCAAATCACATTTTTTTTAAGTTTTACTCAGGTTTATGTAATTTTATTTAAATAAGACGATTTTCCATGTACTTTCACCTATAATTTAAATTGTTTTATTTCAGCAATTACTGCTGGTTCTCAAAAAAGTTTGCGTAATACAATCTGATAGGAATGTCTTTAATTGCACACATTGTAAAACACGAATTCATACTGAGGGATGATGACGGAGAAATCATCAAGCATAAGATGGATCATGTCTTTTTAGTCTCTAAAATGAGAGCTCCTATGCTTTTCCTTTCTGATAACAATCCCTCCTCCTCCCGTTATTTCTGTAGTGCCTTCAGGAAATATGACGCAGATTAGCTAACGTAGGTTAGAGTGACGTCTGGAGGAATTCAAGAAATGTTGCAGAATACTCACTACTTCCTTGGAAAATAATCCTGTATAGTATATTCCTATCACAACTTAATTTATTTGATTCATGAGTGATCTTACTGATATAATGCTCCTGTCCATCGTTTCTAAAATGAAATATTAAGTCATAATATTCGGATTGTTCAATTGCTTTAATTCCAGTTATTTTTTTAGCCTTTGCTTTTTATTTATTTGTAACGTTATCAAGTCTGAATGAATATGATAAAAACTGGGACAATAAAACTAACATGTACAGAAATTACGTTCCTGTGGATAATACGTACGAATAACGAATTTACGCTTTTTCTTTTATCATGATTACTTTATGTTTTTTTCATATTTTTAATTAGCAATTTTGAAAATTCTTTATATCTATTGCGCCACATTATTTCAAGAATTGGTAAGTTTACCAAACTTCGCGGGAAGTTCACCTTTTCATCGTATCGTTTGTATACACACAGTGGTTTCAAGACTTCAAAAGTAATAACCATCATAATGATATATTACAATAATAATGATTTGTCCCCCCCCCCCCCAAAAAAAAAGCATTATAATTAGACGCAAACAATACTCGGAACCATAAATTCTATATTTTGAAGAAATTTTGCAATAACAACATTTATAATTTCTGGGTCAAAATTACGTAAACTGAAATCGTAAATAAGGGAAATTTCAAAGTTTTACGGTGTTTTTTACCTTTCAGTGACCTTTTCAACTATAACATCATCATAATAATACTTAACAATGGATAAATGTTTTCGCAATAGAAGTATATACGTCAAGCCACATATTGAGAGGTATGCGCATTCTAAATTCACTATGTGTAAGTGTTCTTATACAACAACTTATGTATAACAGTTCAACAACTTATATCTTATCATGATGTTACAATTAAGAAATGTACAGAAGCCCATAAAAAACAAAGTCCCATATTCTTGTTTCCTTTCCGATTAGACGTTGATATTTTTAGTAAATATAGCCATTACCACAACACTTACACTTGAAATATCTGGACTGCTAGTTCGTGAAACAAATTTACAAGCTTTTGCCAATCCAATCCCTGGAAGCGAAGGCAAATAGTCACAACCAGACAATATGCACATATGCCGAAATTTGTCAAATGTAAAATTTTCAGGTCGAACTCCCATTGCAAGGTATAACCTTTCTTTCTCTACTAACAATCCACCTCCTCCTAGATCCATTTTAAACAAAATCTGAAACAAAAGAAAGAAAAAAGTAATCATTTTGAAATTTAGTATACAATTCGAGGCACAAAAAGTGTCCGTATTTTTACCTGTATTTCCAAGTATCATACGTAGGTAGGCACACAATTTACATACAGAATTATTTTATTAAGAACTCCTACATCTTCCTTGCGACACTTAATATGAAATTTACAGGCAATCATTTTGCTTACATTTCCTCCATTGTCGGGCTGTATTGCTTTAATTTTTTCTCGATTCTGCTTTCATTGAGTTTTCTCCTTATTCTTCTCTTATTTTAAGGTTCATCAAATTGGAAAAGACTGATCACATGCTAAGACACTTAGCAGTAAGAAAAAAGGAGCACATGCATTCGACTACAAGAAAAATATTTCTAAAGCCAAACACAAAAACACTTAATATCACGTCTCTTAAAACATCTAAAGATTCAAAGCACAACATCAGTAAAGAAAAATGATCAAAAATCATCTTTACCCAGAGAAAAACAGGCCTTTTTCATTAAACTCAAATACGGACACTCTACAGAGAAGTTGAAACATCTTTGACACCGCTGTCGTCATCATTACAAAAGAAGCACAACAATTTATGATACAGTATTTACATGGAGAAACCTATACTGGAAACCTCAAGATGCTTGGGTTTGTATGTAATATTAGTGTATGTTCTTACTTGTGTCTTGAGAACGTTGTCAATGAATGCAGCGAAAATTGGCCGATTGGTGAGTTTTAAAACTTAATCTGAACACAGTAGAGAAGAGAAATATTCAAGGATATTAAAATATTTTAAGTTGTTACCTTGAATAACAGATATTCAAATTTAAACATTTCAGCTCAATTTGAATTTTTAAAAGGGAAGCATTTGCAAATTTGTCTGAATTAGAACTATTTTGGAGAAGTTCAGGAGTTCATATCTAAAAACACTTCTTCTTATTGTTAAGAAAACTTGCAAATTTGTACTTTGCAGAACTGAAAAGGATTCATTATATATAACAAAATCAGAAGTAAATCATCCTTTGTTTCAGTGTCGATTTCTCATGAACAGATCAAGGAATTTTAGAGCAAAATTTTGGAAAAATAGGTGCAATTTTAAATGTAAATATTTATACAAGCAGCATCAAAATTAATTACACTCATGTATTAAAAAGTCTGCCCAAAACAAATCAGTCACAGGTCCAGAAAACTGTTAAAATCAGTAACATCGTTTTCAACGTTGATATAATATTTCAACGTTTATCTCATGTGGTTCGGATCCCATATTAAGCCGTAGGTTCACACCTCATATAACCTCAGTGATAAACGGGACGCTAAAATCCAAACAAACAAATCGATCACTACGTAAATATTTGTATGTACAATCCGCGGCAAAAAACCTGCAACATGAGCATATAAGTTTATTGTGAAATGACGAAGTCTTTTGCTCCAAAATAAGTGTGCACGAGAGGAGGCCGAGGTTTGTCCTGGCGTGATTCGTTCCACTCAGACGTTATGTTCATTCCCTGTGCTGTTAGGCGTAGTTTCACAATAAACTTACATCCTCATGTTGCAGGTTTTTTGCCGCGGATTGTACAAAATCATTCATCAATACCGATTGGTGATAGCCTGAGTGGCTATGTTGCCACCTTCCTTTACTTCCTTTTCAACATCTTTCACTTAACGGGACTGCACAGAATCGAAAGTTTGAGGTGTCGCACACGCTCGGTGTTTCCTGGGACGATTGGAGCCAAATTTGCAGTATCCATAAAAACTAAAGAAATGAACTTATCTATACATATACAGAGGGACACAAGGGGCCTACTCCATAAGGTCTGACATAATGAAACAACACTTGTAAAATTTACTCTCCATGAACATCTGAAAAATAACAACTTTTCAATTATTCTTTCCCTATTTGACGGGAGCAGAAAAGGCATATTCTTCCACGTAATGTCATATTTCGGCCTAGCATAGAATGAATAAGATGACTGGAAGTACTTGCAGAACCCAAAGTTCTTCGCTCTACAATTAAATAATAATAATAATAATATACTTATCTATTTAAATATACAAAGGGGCAGGAGGGAATAATCCAGAAAATGTCCGATTGGAATAATCATGACATTACACGGGGCTGCTCCTGCTTCCGCCAATTAAGGAAAGAAAAAATGTCTTTGTTCAGAAGAAAAATACACGAGTTTTAAGAATTACCTACCTTGGATCTCCAATGCATGTAGTATTATTATTATATTAGTATTGTTAACAAAGCAAAAATGGAAAAATGCATGTGAATATAGAGAAATAATGTACCATATACAAGTATAGCAACCTTCTTTTCCATTTTGGAGCCAATAGGTGTTGTTGGAGGGTCTAGTGCCTCAACTAGATACATCAATATCAGATACCTTCAGTTGTGCACAAACGATTGAAACCATTTTGGAGCCAATCTTCGGGAGTAGAGGGTCTGCTGTTTAGACAGTATCTTTCAATTAGTTTTTGAATACCTTAAGATTGCTTTGTGCACAAACGTTTGAGACTATTTTGGAAAAATCAAAAAAGGCGGAAGAGGTACAACCGGATGTGAATTTCTTGAAACGGTTTGTCACATGTGACGATTTTTTTTAATCGAATGTGCAAAAACGGTGGTCGAGCAATGACCAATTTCCGAAACCTGTCTTCAAACAGGGTTGTTTGAAGCATAGTCATGATCTATGTGTGGTGGAACTATGATGGGGTAATTCACTTCGAATGAGTTTGTTCCTAAGGGTCATACCATCAATACTGATTGTTTTTTGTTGTTGTTGTTGTTTTTTTTTTTTTTCGAACAGTAGGAGCGGATGAATGCTGCACTACGCCAAAAATATTCTGCATTTATGAACCGAAAGCGTGCCCTGCTGCAACAGGATAACACAAATCACACTCGACTCGGAAAACAACATAAATTTAAAAGTTGATGGCATCTAACTGATGTCACTTGGTATATAGTCCTGACTTTGCCCTTTCGGATTAATACCTGTTTCGATTTATAGCACACTTCTTGAAATTAAGATACTTCAGGAGGTGGAAAGAGCAGTGATTGACTTCTTTGTGTCTAAAGACAAGACATAGTATCGACGTGGAACCTAGGAACTGGCACGAAGGCGGCTGCAGACAGTCCAACATGAAGGACTATACTTTGAATGTTAACCTGCTTTTGCTGTACTGTAATAAATACATGTATGTTGTGCACCAGAATATTGCAAGACTTATGACTCAATCTTTAATATTAGACGAAACTACTGAATATTATTCACTTAATTATCGCGTCTAACACATGGTTATAAAAACGTACCTTGTCACAGCCAAAAAGAACCAGATCAGAATCTTCTGTTATTACAAGCTGAGCAATATTATTCTTATTAAGGAAGGCCAATTGCGCGTCTGCTTCATAAGGAGCTACTATGCAGTCAACATTCCTACGTCGACATTCTCGGATCAGATTCAACGCCATTTCTGGAGAAATATCAACACATCGTCGCATACAATCCCTAGCTTCCTGGATTTTTCCTGCTCGTAACATCTCAGCTGCTTTACGGCGATTCTGTTCACGGGCTCTGTGAAGTATGGAATATTATTAAGAGACAATAGATAGTTACAACAGAAACGGACCATTAATAAATGTGCATATAGTAAAAACGAATATAATAATAAAAATATTTAAAAAAATACTTTCCACAAAATATTACATTAGAATAAAACAGTGTGCATCAAAAATTAATTATGCCATCAACTGATAGAACATATTAAGTATGTAAACTTTAGTCACATAAGCCTAAACAATCTTTCAAGTTTTTTTTTTTTTTTTTTTTTTTTTTTTGAAAGAAAGAAAGAAAGAAAAAGCGAGTTCAGATTCTTCCTAATTCTGACATATTACAACGGTATGTTGTATATTTACCTGTACCGGTCTTAGAAAAGGTGATCAGAGGTGCGACAACGGAGCATATTTTGTAAATAAGAAGAAAAATTGTATTGAAAAGATTTTTTTTTAGTGCTCCTTAGTTACAAAAGATAATATAAATAAGTAAGATTGTTGACTAATAGATTGCAGGGTTATCAGAAGAATTTGATGTTTAGGAAATTAATCGTTTGTAATAAGTATATTAACCGAAGGTGTAAAATAAATGATATTTACGCTTCAAAGTTCTGTTTTTGATATTGTGGCTCAAGAAATATTTAATTAAGAACCAGTGGTGTTACATAATTAAATGGTGCCTTCATACCGGGAGTTAGTGTATCGTTCTGAAGTACAGTAACAACGGACACAATTGAGCCCAATATTTATGTTACTATATTAAGAAGCGGTAAACGAATAAAACGAGGTATGTCGGAAACTGAAGGTATACAAGACCGACCTATGCAAAGTAGTAGTCATGCTCCTGATACCGTGATAGACCTTTTAAAGCAGATATCATGTCAAATGAACCAACTTCAACAGAATCAACAGGAGTTCCAACAGAATCAACATGAGTTCCAACAGAACCAACATGAGTTCCAACAGAACCAACAGGAGTTCCAACAACAATTTGAGGAGTTACAGCAAAAAATGGTTACACAACAACAATTTGAGGAATTCCAGAATGTAACCCATCAACAATTGGAGGACTCCCTAAAGCAATTACAACTTAAAATTGAGGAACGACTGGAAGATAAAATGGATCAATTACATTGTAAAATAGAAGGTCAATTGGAGGAACAGATTTCCACGAGATGTAAGCAGTATGACCAAAAGCTGGAACGAATATCCCAAAATTACACTGAGATGCAGGATGTGGTCAAAGCCATGGAATCGGTAATTAACGAACACACCTTTCACATTCGAGAACTCCGGGAGGATATGAATTGTTTGCAAGAGTGGTACCATACTACTACGGAAGAGCACGACGGTGGACATAGACATCAGTCTCACAGTGGACATAGAAATCAGGCTATGTATAATGGATTAGAACCAGTAATCTCTCATGATGGTGGTTATAGAAATCAGTCTCCTTTCAAGGAACCAGAACCATCAACAGCTCATCGAGTTTTGGAGGATAGTGAGTCTTCGGGATACAGTGAAGGAAGTACCGAAGTTGGAAGAAGAAAGAAATATACATCCCGTAGGAATTCAAAATGTTACGGTAAATATTCAAAATCTCATAATAATGACAAACCTTTGCGATTTAGCGAAGTAAAGTCATTGACCAAATTTAGCGGTGGACCTGATGATATTCCTGCACGGGTATTTATCGAGAAGTTCGAGGACGAATGCGACTTGATAGGAATCAAAGAATCAAAATTCCTGAAGATACTTCCACACGTCTTACAACCTCCATGTTTAACGTGGTTCAAAGCCATTCGAGAAAATCTCCATGCTTATTCAGATTTTAAAGCGGCCCTACTGTCCAATTATGAAAACGACTTTATGCTTGCTAACAGGGATGCTTTATTACGTACCAAAGTTTTCGATCCCCGAAGCCACAAAAATGTTACGGAATTTGTAGTATCGACATACAACGAATTAAAAGCTCTAAATCCTAATCATCCGGAATCACGTATAATTGCTTCAATTCGCATACTATTGCCGTTTAGATTACAACAAATGTTGATGTCTGCACAATGTGTCAATTTCAGTCATATGGTCATGTTAGTGCAGAACTTCGAGAGTCAATATTTGATGCAGAAAAATAATAAAAATCCCAATAGAGGTCAGGGTAATGTTAGCCGCAATCCTATTAATTATGCTCATATTCGCAATATAAGTGTACAGAATGGAAATAGCTCTAACACACAAGGAAATGGCAATCGTCGTTTTAATGAACGAGCGTGTAATCCAAATAATACCGGTAACGCAACTCAACCTAATGGAAGAAATAATAATAGGAATTTCAGAAATAATCACCGAAATTATAATCGAAGTAACAACAATTATCGTAATTATGCACAAAATCGGTTCATAGGTGGTAGCAATTATAATAACAGAAATCCAAATTCTGTGTATACATACAATCGATCCGATTCTACTCAAGAATGCGGAATACAATGTTCCTTAATTGCGCCCTTTGAACGAATAACTTGAACCATTAAAAAGGCGTCCGACAGATTTGTTTTAGATCGACTTTGCTTATGTCTATGGTTAATGTGTTCTTTATTCAGTTTATTATTTTGGCAACCTACCGAAAATACTAGAAAGATATGAATGGACTTAGTTAAAAATGTAGTCCCTCCTGAGATCATAAGTAAAATTAATATAAATAATGTATAATAGAGGGAACTCAATCTCAAAACGAGATAAACGTCGTATTTCATAATTATATAACTTATTTATTGTATTTTTCTTCATGTTATTTTATCTTCAACTATTTTTCTAGTGTAACAATTATTTTCTTCAATGTTAAAGTATGTTATATTGTTTTATTATGTTCACAACACTATAATTACTCACTAAGCCCTTTATGTGTTCTATATGTATATTCACGTAGAATGTTTATGCCGTGTTTACATCTGGATCAATTCTATTAGAGAACATATTTATATTTAATTCAGTGCAATTATATTTAACTTCATGAATTAAACTATGCACATTATAGTAAAAATAGTCCAATGAATCAAAAAAATTGTGGACCGTATTATTATTGTTATTTTCCTGTTGATGTACCTTGATATTTATATTATAATGTAAGGCCAAAGGATATGCCCAGTTATGTGATTAATATATGATATTAATATAAAACATAATTCTATGTATATACAAGGGCTGATCAAAATGTGTATACTTGTACGGTCCAGGATTCTTTTCATTTATTGTTAGTAAATAAATGAAATCCATGTTCGTGGCGCCAGATACAACGGTATGTTGTATATTTACCTGTACCGGTCTTAGAAAAGGTGATCAGAGGTGCGACAACGGAGCATATTTTGTAAATAAGAAGAAAAATTGTATTGAAAAGATTTTTTTTAGTGCTCCTTAGTTACAAAAGATAATATAAATAAGTAAGATTGTTGACTAATAGATTGCAGGGTTATCAGAAGAATTTGATGTTTAGGAAATTAATCGTTTGTAATAAGTATATTAACCGAAGGTGTAAAATAAATGATATTTACGCTTCAAAGTTCTGTTTTTGATATTGTGGCTCAAGAAATATTTAATTAAGAACCAGTGGTGTTACAATATCTGCTCACAGGAAAATGTATTCATTTTGCCACAACGACCAACGGACATCTTAATATGGGCGGATCTTTATGTTTCGACAAAAAACATACGTATCATGGGACTGAACCTCCCTTTTACGGACACTCTTAGATAAGGATAATCCTCTTTTCCCCGCAACATTTTAGTAACCTCTTTATAATGGACAGAAATGATTCTCAGTTCATACGTATTTAGTATAGAAAATACTTTCTACAATGTAAAAATAAGTATGTGATGCAGTACAGCAAATTTCAGACAGAAATTGGTGTCCAGAAGATGTGCACTGCAGGCAATTATTCAGACTTTCCGCACAAAATTCATAAACTGTCATGATAGATTCGTTAGTTCTACGTGCATTATCGGTATTTTGTAATAATGCTGCATGTTCTTATTGTGTTACTTTTACTTATCGTAAAGTGATATGCAAATTAAAGGATTTTCATAGGGGATGACAAGTACTTGAAGAAAATTATCTCATGTGAAGTGTACACGACGATATAAATTCATCACCTACTTATACTTTAGTTTCTTTACAGAGATTACTTTGCCTTCATCTCCCCGATAGATAGATAGATAAATGGATGGAAGAATGAATACATACACGTTTTCAAATCCTCAGTTACAGAAATAAAAATAAGTATTAATCCAAAAATCTCTAAGGTGAAAAAATCCTGTCAAAATTCTGTAATAATCAAGTTACTAACTATGGACTCGTCATATTACTTGTATTATACTTTATACGAAAAAAAAAGTAAATTGAATAGGTATTATAATATACGTAAGAGAAAAAAAGATTGAAGAAAAATAAAAAGTATTAAATGTAAGGAAATAATACAGTGCAAACTTACTCTCGTCGTTTCTTCTCAGTGTTGGCCTTTGCTGGAAGGTATCTCCCATCAAACACAAGAATTGGTTTGATGTTATAGGATAATAACATGTTAACGAATTTCATACAATAATAAACGTATCTGAAAACACATAAAAGAAATTAAGTATACTTTTATTAGTTTTACACTTCACATTTATAGCAGCAACAACTTAAATATTTTGCCGTAAAATCTGCCATATTTGATGTATACTTTTTTTAAAAAAAAATTACGAGGTACAGTCAATAAATAATGAACGCACCTCGAAAAAAAAAAAAAAGTATAATCACGCAAGTAATGTAGCTGATAGGTACAACATTCCCCTTTTTAAATCTACAGTCAGAATTAAAATATCTTTTTATTCACTCAGATATGAAGCCTAACGTAAGCATTAGAATCTGACAATGGTCGGTGAACGAGTTCCCGTTTAAGTCCGGAAACATTTCAGCTATAGTAATTTATTCAAAACTGCAGTTTGAAAAAAGAACCTGAATAGAAGCAGAATACACAAATGGATTGAGCTCTTTCAGACTGATGATTTTGGTATCAGTGACAATGAGAGGTCAATCAGTCTCTTCTCTGCAGCAAAAGACCAAAATTTAGTTCGTATGAAGAAAGTAGTCAGGAATAACCGGACAACGACGATTTATCATGCGATATTGTACCTTAGTATAATGTATCATGGTCCATGATCTTTTGGACCACCTGTATATTTATATTTATTTCCAAAAGAAATTTGAAAATTATTGTAAATCATTACTATATTTTAGGGTTCACTTTAAAAGTGTAATATTTCGTCCTAATAGTAATATAGAAGAAGTAGTTTCCAGAAAATTACATATAATCCAATATTTTATTATTATTGCATATTTTGTTCCTAGTATTAAGTTATGTGGGTTCAAAGGTGTGTATTTTGTAGTTTCTTATAGGTCTTGTGCTATTTTTTTCAAGGACATTTAGATGTAGGGAATCTTCGCAAAGAAACTTAAAATTTAATTTTGTAATTTCCTCAAAATTTCATTCTGAAATTAGGCCATGATCTCTTCTTGGCACACCCCTTTGTTTAGGCAGAAATTTTTTCTCATAAGAGCGTAAAGAAATTTCAGTTTTGTTCGAGACTCATTCCAGATCTTATCATTGGTTCGGCTCCTTTTTAATGTATCGAGATTTAGGTGTTATCCTTTTGTTGCGTCACTAAAGAACCAATTAACTCTTTTCTCCTTGGTATTCTTTGTCTTTTACCTAAAACCGTGTTGGAGATTGGACATACAATTCAATTTCTCGTCAGAATTATGCAGAATGTGGAAAGTTTTGTGTCAAAGTCTATGTTAATTATTGTGACTGGTGTTAAATGATCTCTAATTTCTCTCATAATGTGTCTGAGGAAGGTTATGCCACATAGCCGAAACTGTAACACAAATGTATAATCTTAAAATATATACACTGCTTTGGTTAGTTGGAGTTTTATCAGTAATCTTGAATTTTCCAAAGCTACAATGAATAATTTACATGATTTCGGCTATTTTCATTCATTTTTATATACGTATATCTCCCCTTCCCCCTCCCCTAAGTTGCGGGAGTGAATTTTTATTAAACAGCATCGGAAGTGTTATTGTTCATTTCAGCAACCCCGAAAACCATGGATTTGACATCAATATCGGTCATTTTCGATCATTAAGTTGCAGTGCTGAATTTGAATTTAAGCTTCATCGGAAATGTCACTGTTCATGTCAGCAACCCCGAAAACCATGGGTTCGACACTAATATCGGTCATTTCAATATATATCCACACTTCCTTCCTTTAAGTTGCACCTTCAAAGTGAAATGATAATACCATTTCAGGCCCGTACCTCATCTATATTGAAAATTTTTATCGAGATCAGTCTGGTGGTTCAAGAGTTGTAAGTTACTAATATAGTCACTTTCATTTTAATATATACAGATAATTTGTCGCCTTAGAAAACAGATATTTGCCTACATACAAAATTTTGTACATAAAGTTTATATTAAAGTCTGTAGTTGAACGTTAAATAATAATAATTATATGGCTTTGTGCATGAGTATTATTGAAATTTGCCTACTGCTCTTTCTTTTAACAAGTAAGTAATTTGGTTAAAATTAACAAAATTTCACCAGATCAAAGGGCACAGTAAGAATTCAGTTTCATTCAAAAGCTCTATTTGTTGCAACAGAAACGCTTCATGATGGTAGATGTGTATGCAATTGTAAAAGTTCTGTAATTAATGGACAACGAGGAGTAAACGACTAAAAGGGCACATAAAGAAGATGAGTGCAGACTATTAATTTTCACGAATAATTACAACAGTTTTATTTTCGAATGTTTCTTTTTTAAATATTCACAATATTGAAATTTCTCAACTTACATTCTTCACGCGTTCGAAAAAAAACGGTTCCATTACAATTAAAACTAACCCAATCCAACGATTTTTGTTATTTTCTCAATTTTTACGGAAACAATTCGGAAAAAACGGTTTTTTACCAGGAGGTTCAAAATTTCCGGAAATTTTACAACACTACTCTTGAACCATCCAACCGATCTCGATCAAATTTTCAACATAGATGACGTTCGGGCCTGGGATAATTTTGCCACTTAATTTTGACGGTGCAACATAGGGAAGGGGGAGATATATATATGTAAAAATTAAAAATTAAAGTTACTGTATTTGTGATTTCATCACTCTTAAACCATTCGACCGATCTGGATCAAATTTTCAACATAAATAAGGTTCGGGCCTGGGATGTTTTTTATCTATTCACTTTGACGATAGAACTTAGGGGAGAAAGAGGGAGAGTTAGAAAATAAATAAAACTTAGTAACTCTTGAACCCTTGAACCAAAGGATCAATCTCGATGAAATTTTTAGCATAGATGAGGTTCGGGCCTGAGATATTTTTTATCATTTCACTTTGACGGTAGAGCTCGGGGGAGGGCGAAGCAAGTATATATATATATATATATATATATATATAAAACTTAATAACTCATGAACCACCCAACCGATGTCGATTAAATTTTCAAGCTAGCTGAGGTTCGAATCAGATGGTTTTTGTCATATCATTTTGACGGGGAAGAGACATTTAAAAATGATCGAAAATGACCAATATTAGTGTCGAATCTATAGCTTTCGGGGTCGCCGAAATGAAGAGTGACACTTCTAATGCCGTCTAAGTCCAAATTCAGCCGTGCGACTTGGGGAGATATATAAAAATGATTGAAAATGACTAATATCAGTGTTGAATCCATAGTTTTTCAGGTCGCTGAGATGAACAGTGACACTTCCAATTCCATGTCCCACAACATGGGAGAGGTATATATATATGATCGAAAATGACCGACATCAGAGAGCGCATTAGTTGTAGTAAAAAGTAACTGACTAACGGAATATATTACTATTTTTTAATGCAACTCAGCGAAGCTGGTAATTGATGCTAATATATATATATATATATACTAGCAGCGTTCACCCCGCTTCGCTGGGGTCACCCCGGAACGCAATAAACCTTGTTAATTAGATAATTTTTACTTTTTCGCTTTCAAGTGATATGATAAAAACCATAGTAGATTGCAGTAAATGTTAACATTATATCGCCTGTCATTTATGTTAACCCGCCGAGTGACACGGTCATGCGGGTTGCATATAAATACGTTTATTTTTACCTATGATGAACTAACAAAGGATTTGTACGTTATGGACACTTGAATGGTCAATTATCTCAAGACACTGGTAATTGAAAATTAAAGTGATATGATAAAAACCATCTAGGGTCCAAATCCTAATAACCCCCCAAAAATGAAAGAAATTGGTTCAGCCGTATTAGCGTGATGAGGGAACAAAGGATTTGTGCGTTCTCTTTTATATATAAGACTAGCAGCGTTCACCCCGCTTCGCTGCGGTCACCCCGGAACGCAATAAACTTTGTTACTTAGATAATTTTTACTTTTTCGCTTTATCGCCTGTCATTTATGTTAACCCGCCGAGTGACACGGTCATGCGGGTTGCATATAAATACGTTTATTTTTACCTATGATGAACTAACAAAGGATTTGTACGTTATGGACACTTGAATGGTCAATTATCTCAAGACACTGGTAATTAAAAATTAAAGTGATATGATAAAAACCATCTAGGGTCCAAATCCTAATAACCCCCCAAAAATGAAAGAAATTGGTTCAGCCGTATTAGCGTGATGAGGGAACAAAGGATTTGTACGTTCTCTTTTATATATAAGATATATATATATATATATATATATATATATATATATATATATATATATATATATATATATATATATATATAGATAGATAGATAAATGGTAATGGTTGAGGGTTTGTCTGCTTCAAGTAGGGAAGAACGGTATGTAATTTTATGAACTATTTGTGCTGTACATTAATTTTAGTTCTTACAAGGAACCCCTTGAGTGCGAGGTCTCAAGTGCAATCTCTAGCAAGGCTCATTTGAAAGTGTAGTCTGAACAATGATGACAGGAAAAATATTAGCTGCTAATGACGCACCAAGTGTATCAGGAGGGCGACAGAAAATACGTGCCCAGTAGGTGCAGAGATCAACCTTCTATGGAATGTACGTATTACACTTTACAAAATGGACATCATTGACATTCACGAAATGTTCAAAACAAACCATTAACCTTTCGGCAGTCGCGCTGTTGTAAAAAGTACAACAGTGTTGTTGTTTTTGTTGTAAGTCACTAACTGACTGAACTGACTGAATTGCAACTGACCGAATTTATTGCATGTGTCGTTTGTATTTTTATTTATTTTTACTATTTTGAATGTGACAATGGGATCACAATGTGAATATAAGTCAATAACATCTTTACTGTTAAGTGTTGTAAAAAGTACAACGCGCGACTGCCCGTGTTACATAGACAGACGCGACTACCGAAAGGTTAACTTGCACTATGAACACCGAATGAAAAATTATCACAAGCGCCACAGTGATCACAAACGTTCGCACCATCAAGATCGAAGGCAAACTCCTTGGGAGTTACAAACCAGTCAGGCGTTCAGCTAGGCATCCACTCTTAAAGAGTGCATATGGAATCATATTGGTGTAACAAGTACCATCACATTTCATCAGTTCTCATCTCCCAGTTATACAAATATGATTCTATTGGCACTTCTTAAGAGTGGATACCTAGCTGAACGTCCTGAACGGTTTGCAACTCCCACGAAGTTTGCCTCCGATCTTGATGGTGCGAACATTTGTGATCACTGTGGCGCGTCATTTTTCATTCGGTGTTCACGGTGCAAGTTAGTGGTTTGTTTTGAACATTTCGTGAATGTCAACGATGTCCATTTTGTGAAGTGTAATACATACATCCCAAAAAAGGTTGGTCTCCGAACCTCTCGGACACTTTATTTTCTGTCGCCTTCCTGATGCACATGGTGAGTCATTAGTAGCTAATATTTTTCCTGTCATCATTGTTTACACTACACTTTCAAATGAGCCTTACTAGAGATTGTAATTCCGACCTCGCACTCAAGGGGTTCCTTGTTAGTATTTTTTAAACTTGTTGTTGGTGGGGAATTAGGTGTTCATGTATATACTTTAACATGATTTCGGTTTTACATTCACTACCTTTTAGTTTTCTTATTTTCTATGTGTGCCCTTTTTAGCAATCGGGAAATATGGTGGTTCTTGCTATAGTTGTTTTAATTATTTTATACACTGCATGTTTCATGTTCTGATAAATTTAGAACCAGGGTGGGTTGATTTAAATCAGACTGATTTAAATCACTAAATCACTTGATTTTTTAAATAAAAATCGTTGATTTAATCGAATTCCGAAATAAATTAATTTAAAGTGAAAATAAGTAAAATCCTGTACATGTTCTGTTATTTCGATTATGGAAGTTAATAATCATAATACAATGAGAATCAAATGTACAGTATAGTATGAAAACAAGTGTCATGCAGAGAATGATTAGGGAAAATCCCGTTTTGAATAGGTAACGGAGCAATCCTGCTTTCTTCTTTTCGCAACATTGGGTTTGGGTTTTAAAATCGTTAGCTATTCCAACGAGAAAATCACCATCGACATTTAAGACGAAAATTCTTTTTTGTGCGTGTCTGTTTATTTGTTCCCAGATAATAGGAGTATTTAGAGGGTTTCTATCCCCTCTCCATTTATTTATTTATTTATTTATTTGGATAATTTTATAACTTTAGGCGAAATTTATGTATTTCATGCCGCAAGCTAGTTCTGAATTTTTAAAAATAGGTCTCTGCCAAATATCAGTAACCTTTGTGAAAAAAAGTGTCATTTTGATAAACGTTGCTGTACTTTTCCTTAATGCTTAACCTTTTATATTATATCACCCATTTTTAGGTGATAGGGTAGAATCTTCATTATTCGATCAAAAAGTACCAATAAGGCTTTTTACTTCGTTTTCTTTAAGACTGAAGGCATTTTAGAACACGTTACATATGCTTTCACACCTTTCTGCGTTGAGGTATAGTGTGTGATGACGTCATAAATTTAAAAAGATATTTTTTGTTATGCATATTATTATTATTTTTTGGCTGGTTACATTTTGCATTCAGAAGACTGAAATTTTGCACATTCGTTCAGTGCACCCCTTAACAATTTTCAAATGTTTTCAGATCTCTGCGTGGAAACAGCGGGGTCCAGAGGGGCAAAAATTTTTAAAAAAGGATATTTTTAACAAAAAATAGCTTTTTCCGTGATTGCCCCGCCTCAGATGGAGACATATGAATGGTACCGTTTGAAAGGCTGTTCTATTCTGAAGAAAATGATGTACGTACTATGCTCTTAGGATAAATAGGGATGTCTCAGGAAACTGTTACCTAAGATTCTGTTTTATACGGGAATCTGGGGCATTTGGAAAATAATAATTTTCGCGGGCTTACTTTTGCACCTACAAGATTGAAATTTTGCACATTTACTCAGTGCACCCCTCAGTATTTTTCAGATTTGTTCCAGATCTCTGCCTTAAAACAGGGGGAGGTGTCCACAGAGGTAAATATTTAATATATATATATATATATATATATATATATATATATATATATATATATATATATTAACAGAAAATTCCTTTTTTCGTGATTCACCAGCCCCAGATACATGATGGAGACATTTGAAGAGTACCGTTTGAAAATTTGTTTATTCTGAGGAGAATAATGTACAAATCATAATCCTAGGATAAATAGGGATGTCTGAGGAAATTTTTATATTACATCCGGGTCATCTGGGGCATTGTGGGAATGTTCTTAGCCCATTGTTAAATAGATTCCTCATCTTTACTACTCAAGATAGAAGCTTGAAATTTTGTACACACATTTAGTACACCCCTTAGCATTTCCCAGTTGATTTTGAGATCTGTGCGTTAACACAGGGGAATCCAGAGGGGATCAAAATTTAAAAAAAAAAAAAAAGTTTAAAAAAATGCCGATTACTCTCAAAATTTTCCGCTTCAGGGACATGATAGGGAAATGTGAATGTTACCGTTTCAAAAGCTGTTCTATTCTTAAGAGAGTGATGTATGTACCATGATCCTAGGATAAATAGGGATGATGCTGTAGCTGGTTGACTGATTGTCTATAATTTACCTTTAGAAAAAGCCATAATTTAAAAGGGTCAAGAAATGTGTGTTTGGGATTGATATAGGTTAACGATTGGGGATAATTCAAAAGTCAACCCCAATACTTTCACTTAAATGGCATAATTAGCATTTAATACTAATTCCTAATGCTTCTTCTTCAGTTCGCGACTTGTATTATACGAGAAGGAAGATTTGATTTAAATCAAAAAAATCGATTTAAATAAAAAAAAATGATTTTTTTTAAAAAAATCATGATTTTTTTCCCACCTTGTTTAGAACACTGTTACGAGAGGAAGTGAATATGATTCTACGTTTACCAGCATTTGAAATACACGATGTGTAAAATAATTATTGAAGTCCGAATCACCACGATTCTTTTTCGAAATGAAAAGAAACTTTCAGTTTTACGTCCTACGTTTAGTCTTTTAGGGTAAGGGAGACGATGACTATTGCAAGAGAATAATGATGAAAGAATTGGTGGAATGAGAAAATGGAATAAAACGGAAATGAAATGAAATCTTTAAGTTTTACGTTCCACGATTGTGCCGACTAGGTTAAAGGAGACGGTGATGATGAGAAATTAATGAAATGAAAAAAGTAGGAGGAATCTGGAGAACCCGAAGAAACTCACGCACGTGATGTTTGCCCACCACAAAGTTCACTTGGCGCGAGCTAGGATCGAACAAAGGACCTCATGCACAAGAGTTGAATCCTCTACCACTGAATCACCGCGGCACACTGGGAGGAAACGGAAGCACCCCGAGAAAGGCTTGTTTAGCTCTTGGGGGCCAGGTCTTTCACAGACTTTTTTGCGATATTCTATTCACATTTGAACAGGTTAGGTTAATAACATTTAATTCAGACAGTATTGCCGAGCGAGCGTCAGCGAGTGAAGGCGGGTTAGGGCCCCGCAGGGCACGTTGTTTTCTGCCTTCGTTATTGTTGGCCACCATTACTAAATAGTTACCCCAAGAAAACCTATGGACACAATGTTGTCCACTACAAACTTACTTGCATGGGAATCGAACCAAGAACCCCACGTACCATGGATACACTATTTCTAACCAATTCGATTCCTGGTGATATTAAAGGAAGTGTTCCGAGTAATCACTTTTTAGGAATCGATTCATTGAATCAAATGATTGAAGTAAAATCCTTCCCCAATGACTTCAAACAGCGCCTTCTACAACCTCACCTATCCTATTAGTCTTCTTGGATAAACTCTAAGGCAATTGTTTAGCCTTGGGGGGGGGGGCAGGTTTTAAACAGAACAGACTTCTTTTGCGATATTCTATTCACATTCGATTAGGTTAGGTTAATATGATTTAATTCAGACAGTATTGCTCCCTTCAATTAGAATTAACCCGTCTATTGTATCTCCCTCATGCCCTTGAACTTTCTGGATTACACAACAAATAACGTGCATCGAACCTGGTAAAATTAAAATTTACTAAGAGCACAAGTCTACATAGGCTAAATCGTTGAGATCGGTTGTGAAAAAAAAAAAAAAAAAAAAAAAAAACTATTTTGTAGCTATAATACAAATACCGGACTATTCTCAATACACGCGAATTATTTTTAAATACTATTTGAATGAGAAGACAATGTCGACAACATCGAGAAATCAAGTAGTGAGATTAATAGTAAGACTACCATTAAGATTACTATAAATAATATACAAAAGTAAAAATTGTCGGCACACTGAAACAGTTTCAAAGAGAAAAAGTTAATGACAATCATTCTTACGCATCAGTTTGTTCTCCTTTTACTAGTTTCTCAGCACAAGCAAAAGCTCCTTTATGTAGCCAACAATATGCATCGACAGCTACTGTGCATCCTGAAAATTCACGTACATTAATAGGCCGTGAAGCCTTCTTTAAGAAAGGTATTAATCCTTGAATACCCATTTGGTCTAAATAATTAAAGAACTCTTCTTTAAGCACTTCTGTCAAGTTCTATTTAATGTACACGTATTATAAGAACATTATGTTAGTAAACAAATCTTCACTAAATGAATGCACCCAAACTTTCCCGCGTCATCTTGTCTGACACATAGTTGCCATAAAGCAACAGTAAATTATCTTGTTCTATTTCAATAAATTTCAAGTAACACATTACCTCAATTTGGAGGCCATTCTGTACCAGTCTTTGCAAAATTCTGCGTACAAAAACAACAACGAAAAGAGTGCAAAAAGTCATAATAATATTATTATTACGATTATCGCAAGTTTTGAGTTGCGTTAACGAAAAATGACCTTTTGAATAGTTTATGGAGCTTTTTACTCAGTGGTTATGAAGCTTTTTACTATAAGGGAGGTAGAACTATACTGAATATACTGAAGCTTTTTACTATAAGGGAGGTAGAATATACTGAACCTCTCCCGCTTGAATAAAGCCTTTTTCAATTCAATAATAATAAATGGAACATGCTGAAATTAAATTAATTCAAAGAGAAGCTCGTTAGTATGCGGCACAGCGAATTGCAACATGCTTCTGTGCACATGATGGGCATTTTTTCTTTTTAAATATAGCGTAGAACGGTTGTTTATTCACATTGGAGAGCCAGGATTTATTACCTAAGTTTGTTCGATTCCTTTCAGTTGAAGCGAATTTTAAATCGAGGAAGGAAATATTTCATAACAGAATAATGGAAGATTTTAGCAAATATAAATAACATCTTTCTAACTGAGGTCAATGATAACATTAGTCATATTTCTTGAACATCTCTGTGACCAATTACGCATTCACCCAGCCGAAACGCCCCGTAAACCAGTAATGTAATGGGGCGTATACGGGAGTATACGGCGTATACCCAAGGTGACCAGACGTCCCGTTTTAGCCGGGACAATTCCTTATTTTCAACCGTTGTCCCGTTTTTTTCTGGTTCTCAAACGGGACGCCTAAATGTCCCGTTTTTAAGCAAACATGACCCAGGTGTCCCATAATTATTATTCAAAATATAAATGATCAATGCTAATTCTACACTCTTCCGTACCAACATTCATTGGGAAGGTTCACCCGTGCCTAGAACTTCTGAATATTCAAATGAGAATTGAGTGTTCTGTGGTTCAAGTGGGAATTGAGTGGGAATTCTGAGTGTTGAAGTAGTTAAAAGTATTGTTGGGTAGTACTTAAGTTAGAAACGCTGTGTTATCATTCTTACTTGTGTAATTTGTAAATTGAAAACACTGCTGAGTCCCAAAATGCAATGTGGAAGTCACCTCCCCCCCGTCGCCGATTCCTATGCGTCCCGTTTTTGAAACTAAAAGTTCTCGTCACCTTGTGTATACCCACTTAATAATCTTATAGTCCAGCGTATACTCACCTCAAATTTATGAGAAAACGAACATATACGGGATAATTACATGCTATATATTCGATAACGGTCGAGCGTATACCTACGAAACATTGTAGCAATGCATCACTGCCCGTACCTAACACAAGATGTTATTAGCTTAAAAATATTTTTACATAGGACAACAATACACCCCTTCCCAGCAGGTAAGTGTAATGTCATTACAACAAGTGAAAATGCTATGCCCGTAACTCGCATAAATTTGTATCCTACTTTAAACAATACTTTATCAGCTTGGGTTGTGAAAAAGCGCATTAAAATTAAACCTGTCTACAATACTGTCTAGTATAATCCACTCTCCAGTGTCGTTTTAACAGCATATTAGGCCCCAGAGTAAACAAGTGTGTTGTGGTCCGTATGACTAAATTTTACTCCTAATACATGTAATTAATACATGCTATTCTGCTCGCGGGGGCCCCCGGCCTAGTACCTATGGTACCGTTAAAATGGCTATGCTACTCTAGGTTGTCAAGTATACACATCATATTGCAATACAGGTACATCCATGGTCTTCACAAGGGAAAGTATGGCCTCTCCTTAACAAGTAAATGAATAGTTTGTATTAAGTTTCCGGGCATAAGTAAATATTTTCTGAATTTAATGTTGCAGTAGTTCCTTTATTTGCTTACGTTTAAAACTTCTATTGTAAAAATAGATAGGCTATGTCCAGGGAGTATTCTGCACACTCCTAACACTCCTCCAAATTTCCTTACACACATCCTTGGTTGGGGTGTATCGGTATCGTTGATATCGGCCACTTCTGGGAGTATTGGTATCGCTATCGACAAATGGTCACGATATTTACAAATACATTTTCCGAACTATTTTCAATTTATTTAATCTTAGTAGTGACATTTATATTTCATCTCAATTTCTATTAGACTTAAAAGTTGGTCTAAATTAATATAAATTGTATCTATTGTATCAATTGTATCGATTTATTTATTTGTGAACAACAACACAACAGGCAAAGCCCAATTATAGTGTTGGTGCATTACAAAATAAACTTACAACAATTTTCTTGAACATATTATAGTTCATATTACATATATCAATTTCGTTGTGTTCTATACATAATTTGTTATAAAAAGAGCATATTCTCCAGATTGGTGACTTCAATAATACGTTGGTCCTTGCCTTTTTACAATATAACAGGCCAGAGTTTTCAACACGAGTTTTAAGTGTCGGGACATGAAAATTTAGTGTTGATATCAGATCTGTACAATTAAACTCATTTTGTACTATTTTACGAAGAAAGATCAGATCTACCACATTTCGCCTTTGTTCTAGTGTAGTGATACAGAAGTTGTCTATTAATGTAAGATAGTTTTCGTAAGATGGATAGATTCCAGTACGCTTGTCTACTAAGCATTTGATAAATTTGGATTGGACTTTTTCGAGTTGGTTTCGGTATTGTTGTTACGATGGGTTCCAGATCACAGGAGCATATTCCAGTTTTGATCGGACATAAGAGTAATACATTTTTGTTGTTGATATTGTTTTTGTTGTTTGTGGTGATATTGTTAAACTCCTTTCCCGTTCTAATTATGAATCCTAACATTTTAAAAGATTCATTAACAATGTTCACTATATGATCATTAAATGTTAGTTTCGTATCAAACGTAACCCCGAGATCTTTCACTGAATTTAATCTGTTTAATACGATCTGATTAAATGAATAATTAAACTCTACTTGATTTTTGTTTCTAGTAAACGATAAAATACTACATTTATTTATGTTTACAATAAGTTTATTAAAAGAACACCAGTTTGCAATAGTTTCTAAGTCATGTTGTAAGTTAAGACAGTCATGGATGGTCTCGATCCTGGTGTATATTTTGAGATCATCCGCAAAGAGCAATTTGTTACTTAATGATATGTGATCAGGGAGATCATTAATGAATAAAAGAAACAATAACGGACCTAGGTTGGAGCCCTGTGGAATTCCAGAGTACGCAATATAGTCAATTGATTTATACTCTTTGTAGATAACGTTTTGTTTACAATTGCTTAAATATGATGAGAAGAACTTGACCAAGGGAGGAGAGAAATTATAGTTGTTTAGCTTATGTAATAATACTTTGTAATTGACTCTGTCAAACGCCTTTTCAAAATCTATATATATTACATCCATCTGACATCCAACATCTAACGAGTTCGCTATGAAGTCTGTGATAATTTCAAGATTAGTTGTTGTTGATTTGTGTGGAATAAAGCCATGTCGAATGATGATATTACTGGTTGTATGTGGCGAATTATCCGTCTGTATAAAATTTGTTCAGATTCCTTTGCAAAAGTAAATAAATTGATATGGGCCGGTAGTTGTTTATTTCATTTTTATTATTGGTCTTTGATATTGGGCGACCTATAGATGATTTCCATTTATCTGAAAAAACATATGTTTTCAGAGAAAGGTTGAATGCGATCCATAGTGGATACGTAAATGCATCTATACCCTTTATACTATACCTTTTTATCTATACCTTTATAATATATGGAGATATTCCATCGGGTCCAACAGCTGTTCTGGGCTTTATGCATGTGTGCGCTTTTGATTTGCACTACTCGTATTCAACTGATATTTTGAGTCCCTCGATGCCAAAATAGTGGTTAAGGAAAGCCAAAGGTCCTTAGTCAGGATCATGGGCAACTGAAGAAAATTTTCTAGGGGAAGGGCCCATTCCATGGTTGCTATATTACATGTGGTATTTAATATACGTGGATTATTATATCGTCAAACTCATCTAATTTGTAATTTATAGAAAGAAAGTAAAAATAAATAAGAACGAGTAAAAGGAAATAATCGGAGAAAAACGCAACAATTCCAAATTAATTTTCATTGCATAGAAACGATACTTTTCTTATTTCATTAAATCGGCCTTCAACATTAGCCGCGAAACAGACATGCAGACAGAGCAGAATATTGAAAAAATTCAACGAAACTGCAAACCTAAAATAGGAATGCATTGAAGAGACCGTACCCATCGCCAGGAAATCAATTTACTGAGATATGGACGCTTCATCGCTCGAAGAACGCCATACGAAGCTACAAATAGGACCAACGATTTGTAACATGATGACTTCTGCCTCTAAAACTCAGTCGCGCAAAATCTCCGTGTGCGAGCTCTTCCTATTTGTTTAACTTAATCATCGAAAGACAAATTTAATATGAGGAAGAAAATATCCAATACGTAAAAAAGACTGTTTTACATTTCTTTGGATCCTTCAAAGTATTTAGAAGATACCCTCGACGTCCTCCCAAAAAGAGGGAAGTCGCCGAAAAACACCGCCTTCACAGAAGAGAAGGGAAAAGACGATTGCTAGCCACCTACGATGCTGGGACCCCGACTCCTTATTAGACACCGCTCAGGATTGAACTTCTAGCAATTTTGATGTCCGATGAATTAGAGGACTTCCCATTCATCTTGATGGACCAAATAAGTGCCACCGAACAACTTCTATGAACTGTGTAGTAGTGAAGTGTTTGTGCGAGTGTTGGTGCCGATTACGATGAACTGGAATGGAAAACTTTAAGTCCGTAAGTAGTGAGAATTCATTGACATAAATCTGAATCTATTGCAGTTTCTTTACAAATGCCTATAACTCTGCTCTCCTGTCTGAATGTCTGTTTTTAGGCTAAGTGTTGTTTTCAGTCCGACACTAATAAAAATTTTCCTAGAAACTAAATTCCAAATTAGATTCATTTTAGAAAACAAAGGTACTCGCATTAAGCCTCACACACTACCTTTGCTATTAATGAATGTTTCCTTTTGCTCACAATTTCCTCCACGAAATTTGTGTACCCTTTATTTACTCTAATAATCTCCCTCGTAGAATAAACATGAGGATACGTTCTAGATTTGTAAGTATGGAAACCTCATCTGGAAAAGAGCGTTTAGTGTGCGCTGTTCCTCTGAGCACAGGTAAGCCTCAGTAGCATAGGCACACAACGATATTATGTATACATTTTCGTGAGCCACAGGTGGTCTTACCCTGCCCTCCCTCTTCGGGCGTCCATGGTCAGGATAGTAGACCCGTAATTTAAATCCCAAACGAGACAGGGGTTTCGATTCAGAAGAAAATGCTATGGAAGAAACCCACAAGGCGCTCACTTTGTTATTATTTTCTTCTACTTACTGGTTGAAAACAATTAGTTCTAAAGTTAATAAACAGTTTTATCGTTTTCGACTTCGCTTAAATAATCCCCTTAATTTTTAATGTATACACAACAACACCTTGTCCAGCACGCATAATTTTGTAAACAATAAAAATGTGTAACGGTAGTATCCGTTTGCATATGTATCTAATAGAGACTAGTAAGTACAATGTAACCTCCAAAGCACATTACTCTAAATATCAATCACTCACTCTTAGAATTAAATTTACACTATATAAGTATTTACTGCTTTTTAGTTCATTTTATGTGAGCAGGATTAAATTTAGAGGAAATATATTTTGTGTATGGAAACTAATAGAAAAGAAATTCTGCTTTTTGTCTTTGTGTGTCAAATTTTGGCCTTATATCTAATATACTCTATTACAATGTTGATCATTTCATTATTCTGAAAATTCCTGATAATAGAAAGGTGTCCAAAATTATCAGTATCGGTATCGGTGGTGTCGGCCTCTTCAGTGTCGGCATCGGTATTGGGTATCGGTACATCCCTAATCCCTGGGCGTAAAAATATTGTTTTATTTGAGTTTGTGAAAAATGTATATCATTATTCATGGTGTACACCTTCTTTTATTTTGAACACTCCACTAAATAAAAGTTCCTGGCATTCTTACTGATTATGTCATGTGATACTACCGTGAATACCGAGATGGTATCAAATGAATCAGCCTTAGTGCGACTTCTTTGCATATTCTTTCTATTACTATAGTTATATTAAAAATACAAAACCAGAGGACAAACTTTGCCCTCTTCTGCGAAACATCCCGTGGATGTACTTTTTTAAGACCAAGTTAGGAAAACCGAATGTATACTGGTGTGTACTGCATAGGTGACTGCTTATGAAGGTTTGTCTTCTGACTCGAATAATCGTACGAAAAATATGGCATTAATCTTTAATCATTTCCTTAAGGTTTGTGACCATGTCATCACCATTTCGTTTTGGCTACAGTCGATAACGATTTCAAGCTGATTATATCTTTCATGAGTAGCTACCTACGATGTCCTCACTAGCGTACATTAGGTTTTCCTGACTTCAGTTCTTTTCAAAAAGATACAGCTGTTAAGAAATCTTTAACCAACGAATTCATATCAATGTGTTTTTCATTATGCCTTACAAATATAAACTTATGGTCCTTACAAATATAAACTTATGGTATTCTGGTCCTGCTAAGTTAGCAGGGCCACTTTATTTGTCAATTTTTTCGAATTTGAGACCGGTACAAACGAAAATTTTTACGTCACAATCCGGTACAAACGTAAAACAAACGATTCCTACAGAAAAATCTTCAGATTTGTAGAAATTTGTATTCTGGTAGTGCTAGGTTCACGTGAACTTAGCAGGACCACTTTATTTTTAATTTTCTCTAATTTGAGACCGGTACAAATGAAATTTTTTCGGTACAATCCGGTACAAACGCAGTACAAACGATTCGTACAGAAAAATAATCAAATTTGTAGAAATTTATCAGTGGTCCTGCTATGTTCACGTGAACTTAGCAGGACCACTTTATTTTTTGATTTTTTCGAATTTGAAACCGGTACAAAGGAAAATATTTACGGTACAATCCTGTACAAACACAGTACAAACGTATGGTATGCAAATATTTATAATTTTCAAAAGTGGTCCTGCTAAGTTCATACTCGTTCTCATCGGACTGGTCTGGATATTACAATTTTCTTCAAGCGGGTGAGCCCGTTTCATATAATTTTATTGTTAATATTATAAGTAGTTTCAATTAATGTTATTTTTGTTTAATGTGTTAATTTTAGTGTTTCATGTAATATGTTAATTTGCTCTATATCTACATACTACTATAAGCAATAGAGTACTTTTCAAGATGGCGGACGAAAAAATAATTACGCTGTCTCACAAAATGGATCAATCTGTTGCTATGGAAATCCAAATACCACCTGACATAGATAATCAGGAAATGTCTGAAGTACATTCAATAACGTCTGAAACTGTCACAGGAAAAGATGATATTTCAAATTATATTAATACAAAAGATCAAATATCGGTTCATGCAAGTAATAAACAATGTAATGACATAAAATATGTAGAAAAATATATACAAATCTCATCGTACTACACCATACATTGTATACGTAAAGGCAAGTATAGATGATCTAGGGGGAAAACATATTATGTCACTCAGTGAAAATTTTATTTAGCCGACACACAAGGAATAACTGCATTTAATGTAATAGGAAGAAATTTGATTAAACTCACATTTAAATCAGGGCCAGAAGCAAATATGCTTTTAGGAACATAACATTCAAAACAAAACCAATGGGAAGCGTTTATCCCTAATCACATTTTGTTTTCAACTGGGATAGTAAAAGATGTAGAACCTGATGTTACTATGGATGACCTACTAAAAGACATTAATAGTGAAGTTCCTGTTACCTCAGCACGTAGGATATTTCGCTTTGACCATAAGAAAGGTAGAATTCCTACCTGATCTGTTGTACTTAATTTCAATTCCCAACAACTCCCCAAAGACATTAAAATATACTATTTATCCATTCCTGTCGAAACTTACATACCAGGTATTAGACAGTGTAAAAATGGGGTGCTGGAAATTTGGACATATTCTCCGTTCTTGTAAATTAAAACACAAACTATGCAAAAATGTGGTCAGCCGCATGGGACAACATATTGTAAAAACACGCCAAAGTGTATCAACTGTGGAGCTTCTCATGAAGCAGATTCTGAGCAATGTGAGGAAACGAAAAGGCAAATGCAGATTATGCAACTCATGGCTCTACAAAAAATTTTGTTTAATGAAGCAAATAACAAAAAAGGTAGATTATCAACATATTCTTCTCAAATTCAATCCTCTTGAGACATAATACAAAACAAACCTCTCTTACAGAAAGAATTCCCTAAGCTTAACGCAAGCATAACTTTAAATAGTACTAATAAGTTGATGAACTCACAAATGAAGAAACCCTCTTTTCATATTGAATATGAAATTCCTCCGGAAAATGGAAATCCCTCTGCAATACCACAAGATAAACAAGCAGTGCTGCCAACGCAACATAAAATTGTATTTTATCAAATTGCAACCGTAAGGTATTACATATTTCTAATTTATATATTAAATAAAACCAAAATTCCACATACATTATTCAGTGTAACGAAGGACAGTACGGTACCTAACATCAACATTTTGGCGATCTCTAATAGCTCAAATGGCATGGAGGGTGCAATGCGCATCAATTGTATCTTAGCGTTAAATATTACGATCATGGTATAGTGTATTTCGAATGAATGAAGGAACAAAGTTACAATAAATGGAAAATTTAAATTTCTCTCAAGACTACGAAAACGTGCTGATATATCACGTCTTATCGTGTAAATGCTTTCAAAAGTCTTATATGATCATATTGTCATTTAAAATAATTGTTATTTCAAACCATTTCAATGATACATAACATATGGGTAGTGATTGTTATACTTTTTAAAATGACGTATTTCTGTTAAATTTTTATAACGATTGTTGCTTTCCTTTGCTTCTATAACATTACAACAATAGTTTTCGGTGGTCTTAATTACAACAAGTCACAGTTACATCCTTTTAAATAGTGTCGCCAAAGTAAATAAATTAATAATGCGGTTATGCTATGAGTTATCTATGATCTACATAGAACGGGACGTATGCAAGAGGTGTCATAGCAATAACCAAAACTTTCTTAATAATCTATGCATTGATAAGTTTGTACACCAATAAATTCGTCATTAATCATTTTGGTTGAAATAAAAGAATAGGATCTGTGGGGAATGTTTTTAATGTGTGTAATTTTGATCAGTAGTGTCTATTTGAAACCTCCAAAGCACTGACTCATGACTAGGCATTGACAAATATGAAACAGGTATATACCTTTACTTATTGATGTCGTCTAGATGAACAATATGATACACAGTAGTAACAAGGTGTTCCTCCTGATAGGTTTTCGAAACTACTACAGCCCTGACTTTGGAAAAGCCCATTAGTTTTGTTACTCGACTCTAGACGAGGTTATGTAACTTTCAGTATTCGTGGTGAAATACGTAAAGACGTGAACCTTTGAAATTCACTTCTGTCATCATATTTGTCAATGCATGGATCTTACATGTGGAATTGTGAAAGCTAGCTGACTTCAGTGCTTGGCAACGATTTCAAAGACGGAATTACATAGCAGTTTTACAGATAAAGAATTCATTAATTAATCACAATTTAGTTTTGAAATATCCATAATTTCCTTTCGCTGCTCGTTGAATATCCTTTGAAGAATATTGAAGTAAAAGTACAATCACGGACAAAGTTTAACGATGATATCGATGAGCGTCAGTGGCAATAAATATTATTTTAAATATAGTGCAAATAACGTAGCTAAACTGTAAAATATGCTCGTAATTTGTCTTATGGGGCAAGAATGTTTTCAAAAGACGACGTTTTTCATAGTCTTTGAGCTACTTATAATGTTAATGTCAAAGTTTTCGTTCCAGAATTCGACATCTGACTCTATGCACGGTTTTAAGTAAAAGAACATCAAAGAGAAGATCCCTAATTGCCTTATCGTTTACGTCACAACAAAGTATTGAGCTAAATCTCGCAAGATTAAAGGATGCCACTCCAATGATGAAACCAGAAGTAAATCTCGACCTAACTGTGATTTTTATCTTCCAATCAAAAATAATTTCTGCCGAAACAAAGGGAGTGTCCATGAAGATATTATGACTTAATTTCGATAACTCAAAATTTAGAAGAAATTTCGAAAATTCAATTTGGGGCTTCTTTACGAAGAGTCCCTGCATTAATATTATAATATAAAACAACACAAACCCATTAAAAATTAGTAAATACACTCTTACTGAATAAAATAACTTAACATTAATGACAAAGCATACAAAACTTTAAAATAATAGTACAACAGGCATTTTTGAGAAACCACTCCTCATATATTACCATTTTACAAAATAATAAATTTGTAAAGTTAATTCTGACAAAATCAATATTTTCAGCTGTTTAGCAATCACTTTTGTACTAACCACATTTGCAAATAAATTTACACAGATTGTTATAAGAGTCACATTTCATGATGCATTATACTAATGTATAATGTAGCAAAAAATGGAAACCATGTTCTATTAAAATTCCTTACCAAAGTTATTTTTTTATCTTAGATTGTCAGAATACCCTTGTCCTGGAATATTGGGAACGAAATAATCAAAGTACTTTTGGTAAATTGTATTTGGTTGTCCTAGAAAATCAACGACTTAAACCCAGAGGCTTCATAAATACCTGTTTTAGATCGGAAATCATCACCTATTATCGCACAGTAAGGGTCGTTTCGAAAGTAATGCCTCCTACGTTTTCATGGAAACTAATGGAGATACAAAAATAACAACAGCACACCTAAACAGAGCAATATTTCAGCTACAGACTGCCATTTTCCCACATAGTTCCCACCATTCGTTATGCACTTTTGCCAACGACGAACCAGAGCTTGCATGCCGCGTTTATAAAAATCGGAAACACTGAGGCCAACCACTTCCTTACAGCTTTAACAACACCTTCCGAGTCTTGAAAATGTTCGCCACGTTCAGCTTTGTACACAATTTCTGATCGTTAACCGGCGATCAGCACGGATGAGTTGATCAAGACGCTCTTCATTATGAGGGATGACAGCTTTGCAGGGTCCACCGGCCGTGGCTTGTCATGAACACCCCTTTCACCACCTTGAACATTCTGTACCCATCGCCTCACATTGCTCACGTCTATTGTATTGTCTCCATAAACCTTTACCAAGCGCTCATGGATTTCAATCGGCGCAATTCCTTCAGTAGTGAGGAATTCAATCACATATCGTTGTTTTATACGCACGCTCATATTAGGCTACATTTTGGAACACTCCTATGCTGGCACCAACCACCGCAGCGCAACGGGACCAACTGCAAATAAAAGAGGAATGTTCAAGCATTAGCACTACGCCAACGACATCTGGCACGGACATACAGTCAACACTATAAAGGAGGCGTTAATTTCGGAACGACCTTCATATTGGGAACTGGGCTATCACCCTCAAGGATTTGAGATGCACAGAAGAGCAATTACTACTGTTATTTCAACACGAATATAGGTGCTCTCAACCATCTTTTGTTTGAATGTGATCTTTTTCAGCATAATTGAATTTTTTCCTACATTGGCTTTCTTTCTAATAGTGGATCCCTTTTCATATCAACACACCGTGGCAACATAGAATTGGCTGGGTATCAGAACTGTTGCTTATTATCTATCAATGACAATAACATTTAACTTTTAAAAACTTTACCCTGTAATCTAAAATAAACTGCATTGGAATCACAAGGAATTAATAATCTTTTACTACAGAATCATTGGACAATGTTGCAACCTCTATGATAAGACTATCCCTGATGAAGATGGCAACATACGATGAAGATCATACGTCGCTCGATATATTCCTCCACCAACAATAGGAATGAAATCGTAGGCTATTCATCAACCTCAACAATACAACACTAATAGCCCATAATGATATGAAGTTTGGGCCGTTGTCGGTAACGATGCAGAAGAAGAAGTGCACACAAGAAGACAAAAGGAAGTGAAGAACTGACTTAAGCCATTGTAACCTTTGTAACTAAATCATCTTTGATTATAATTGCTCCTTACTTGTGTGTATGTTACTGACAGCAGTTGGTAATGCGACTTTAAAGATACTACAAGGATAAGATCTTTAAGTTTCGTTATATTGTACGGTAATAAGCAAATTGAAAGTGCAAGGACGGATTTTTGATTTCGCTTCGGTTGGACGAACACCTGTGATAGGTATACAGCAGATTAAGAGTGATTCGAAGTGTTAATTTAGTGGTGATATTGTGTTCTAGACTTGTGTTGTGTTCTTCAACTTTTATTTTCTTCCTGTCTTGTGCACTAGTGCAAGGTTTTTTCTTTCGTCGCTGCCTAACATGGCAGCCTCATCTCACAGACACGTGCTTCGGCCAACTAATACGGGTACTTCCCCGCCTTCCAATTCTTCAACTTCCCATCCATCCAATGTGTCCTATCCACATACTAACACAAATTCATATAAAGACGACCACCTTGGACCTTTTGTCGTCCACGTTGCATCTACTTCTCTGGGCAAATAACATCCCATGAAACTTGGTAGGCTTCTGTACAATAATAATCTAATTGATGTCACTGACATTCATACTCTCGACCCTCAGGGATTAAAGGTATTTTTTCGTACCGGCAAAGCCGCCAACGATTTCCTTCAACACCCATTATTGATGACACATAATTGGCGTCCTTACATTTCCTATTATGCTTTTCTTGTAAGAACATTTTACTTGGAGTCTACCCGTTCTTAACGGACGATGAACTCATTACTGCATTGCGACGTAATGCTCCTATTTTACATGTTCGCTGCATATTTCGTAAACTCCCTTCCTCTGATGATTCTTCTGTTAACCATTCATCTGACTCTTCTTTACCTTCTAACTCCCACCTTAACACTTCTGTTACAGATTCCACATACTCTTCAATCCCCACCGGAACAATCGTTGTTACTTTTAATGCCAGCACTCTTCCCTCTCATTGTACCCTTTTTTATTTTCACCTTCCCGATGAAACATATATCCCACGCCGAAACAATGTACTATTGTGCTGCCAAAATGTCTTGAGCCGTGGCAAAAATGCGAACTAAAGCTCACACCCCAACACACCCACGCGTTGAGCCAATTAGGGTTCAGCTGTTGCTAAGCGAGAGAGCCTTAGCGAAAGAGAGTAGAATTCCTTCAGCCGCTAGCAGCGCCTGAAACGGAAGACTAGGTGTCAAGTCAATGTGGTATATTTATAACTGTCTATTTTACTGCCATTTTAAGCAAGTCTCTCGTGGTAAGCAATCTTGTGTTGTGCAGCCAACTTGGCCACCCTTCTTCCTCCTGCTCTGAACCTTCCACGTGCAGGCACTGTGCTGGTGACCACGTGGCTACATTCCCTCAGTGTCCCGAACGCCTCATACAAATTCAAATCAACACCCTCATGGCTACTGAACACCTATCCTATACCGATGCTAAACGACGATATTTAACTACGACCCCTGATCAGCGCTCCTTAAAGGGAGATCAACCTCTCCATTCTCATTCGTCCTCTCCCGCCACTTTTAGCTTTACTCCGTCCTCTATCCCTACCTCTGCTTTTTCATATTCAGCCGCTATCACTCGGCCTTCCTCTTCACATTCTCCTTCCTCTCCTTCAGGTGTTAGAAAAAAGCGCTCTCTTAGTTCTCACTCTTCGCCTTCTGTTTCTGCCCGGCACCCATCTCTTCCAACTGAACGATCCCCTTTAGCATTTCTCCCCTTCGCAGTACCGTCACAGCTTTTCAGAACCCGTCATATGCGACAGATCCTATACGTTCTTTTTCCTCCTCTGTTTCTTCTATCCTTTCTATTTTGGAAAAATCTCAACATAAATTTTCTCCTCCCGATTATAAATCATGCGTCACCATACTCAAGCTATTACAATCTCATTCACTATAACATCATCTGGCTCACTCTTTTCCAATCTATTACAATGGAACATGAGGAGTTCTCGTAGTGAACTCTACGCCTTACATTACCTAATATTTTTATTCCATCCGTATTTTCTCCTACTCCAAGAAACCTGGCTTACAGATTCGTACCGCTTTAACATCCCTTTTTATCAATGGCTTCATGATGTTCGACAGGTGGTCGACGGGAACTCTCTCTCGGTATTCATAACACTCTACCTTACGTTCTTCACCCTCCTCCCATACAATACCCAGACGATTAATGCCAAATGGTCACTTCCACTCTCTCACCCTGGTTAACCTTTATATTCTCATTCACGTTCACCTTTTTGATCACTTCTGGCTCTATCTTTTTAATTTCTTTCCCCTCCCTGGATTTTAGACGGTGACGTAAATTGTAACCACCTATTCTGGGGAGCTCCCTTTTCCAACCCAGCTGGATCTGCCCTTTATCGCCTGCTTCCCACCTTATCCTGTACCAGGGCCATGCCGTGGGGGGCGAATGGGGCGACGCCCCGGTCGCCGAAGTAAGGGGCGAAAAATTCGGGAGAAAAAGGAAAAATATAGGAAAAATTGCTTGGAATATATGTATGGGGACGCCGTCGTATACTCTGATTTTCCACGGCACGGCCCTGTCCTGCATTCTTCTGAATAATGGCACTCCTAAACGTCTTCCCCGTTCTCACGAACTTCCTACTGCTCCTGGTCTTACCTTTTGTTCTCCTGCTTCTTCTAGCCACCTCACATGGACCGTTTCTTCTGACCCACATGGCAGTGATCACTTCCCCATCATTTTACATAACGATACTTCTCCTCTCTTTCCTTCCTTATCCCCTACAGGTCGCCCATATTCTACTAACCTCGATTGGTCCATTTATTCTTCCTGTTTTGACCATTTATCACCCCCTCCCTCGTTCCGCGATCCTTTACATCTTCACACTGCTTTATGCTCTCGCATTTCCCTGGCAGTATCACACTAGTAGATTGGTGGCACTCAAGAAGTTTTTTGACCTGTGCGCATGCGCAAACTGTTCCGGTTCCTGTTCCAGTTCCGGTTTCTGCTCCGACTCCTGTTCAAACTCAGGTTCCAGTAGCCGTTTCGGTTCCCCCAGAGCAGATTACGCGTCAAAAACACCACACAGGAACACGCATGCTCAGAAACATTACAGTTCGAATTACACACATCAGCAAGACTATGAACATAGCAGAACGACCATGACACTACCGGTAGTGTTTTTACACCTATTATATAACATCAGGGATGTACGTTCTTTTTTACGAGCACTTTCCTGATGTGGAAGAAAAGACAATGACAGCATAGTAGAGCAGAGATTTAAAAAATAACGACACCATTTAACAATATAGCATAAGCCTGGTTATTCACATACACACACACACACACACACACACACACACACACACACACATAAACACACATGGTTTAAGGAGAACTTAATCCCGCTCCAGTGACTAACACACAATCACACATTAAATTTCTCATGCACAGTGAAATTAAATTTTTAATTGACTCTGTAGTAGACATTAAACGCATGCGCAGAAAAATTACAATTCCAACTCCCACTTCCGGTTCCGGTTAAACACACCACCACCAGCAACAGACTACAACATAGCAGATTATGACCACAGACTACAAAAGCTACACAAGACTATGAACACACATTTCAACTCCTATTGAACATAGTAGAGCAGTGGTTCGCTACGCGTTTGCGTGGGTTTGTACGCCCATAGTATTCTCTCTCTCACACACAGACACAAATACACACACATACACTTGGTTTACTGAGCACTTGGTAGCGCATGAGCAAACTGTTCCAGTTGCAGTGCCAGTTCCGGTTCCGATGCAGACTATGCAACGAGTACCCTTTTATGACTGTGACCTATTGCAGCGATTGCGCAAGCAGTTCCGCTTCCAGTTCCGATTCAAGTTCTAGTACCTGTACCTGTTTTGAAACAGACTACGGAACGAGTAGGCTGTTACCATCCCTTTTTTAACCGTTGTAAAAGACTATGACCTATTTTTTCCCTTAATAACATAGTACACACACTTGTTTACGCATGCGCAGTTCCAATTTAGTAGAAATTACAGTTCCAGACTTCCACTTCCGGTTCCGATTGAACACAGCAGCAGCATGTGAACGGGGGGAAGAATTAATGTATGTGATGCATAAATTTGAAAAATAATTGACTAGAATGGTAATGTGGGAGGAAACATCACACACAAGCTAATAATTACTATGATAATGCGCACCCTTCCACTCACAAAGTTTAAATAAATGAAATTAGGTCAGTCGGTAGAGTCTGAATTCTTAATAACAAAATTTTGAAAAGATAATTTAGAATATATGCAGCATGAAACTCTTGCTTACAGGGATGCGCAGTTTTAACATCCACCCTGAGTGTGAAAATTACCCACAGTTACATGAGACATGCTCATCGTATTCACGGTTCGTGTTAAATTCCGGCATCTGGCCTGAAAGAAAACATAAGGACAGGAAATTTTAACACATACCTGACGGCAAAGCTGTCTGAAGAAAAGGGGAATCCAAAATTTCCGCTCCAATCCTTTTTAATGTGCTGAACGAACATTCCAATTATGCAAATACATTTTTGTTACAACGCACTCACGCGCAGACTCGAAGATAAAAAAAAATATTTTAAAAAAAAATTTAACTTTTGAATTACACTTATAGTGAAGCGGAGCTCTCGCTTATAATACCGTTTGTGCACTCTATTAAACCACTTTCACCGATGTCTTCATTCTTGAAGTGTCCATCTATGTGTGTCCCGATTCTCCTGCAACTCAACGCTGATTCCTTGGGCTCCCTTTAGTTGACGGCCAATGTTGTCTTGGGTTACCATATCCCCTCTTCTTCTGAATCTCTGGATCTCAGCTGTTCTCCTTCCGCAGGTGTCTGTCAGCAATAACATCTGGGTCTCGCTACTCCAGTGGCGGCTGTGAAGGCTGTCCTTCTGCATATGTTACTATTAATAATACATACTTGCACTGAAAGTTTTACTAATTCGCAGCAACACGAAAGCACTTAAATATTATAACTATTTACACGAAGGATGAGTACAAGGCTATAGACTTAGTCTTTTGTACGCGGGTACTCTGTGATCGAAACGAGCTGCGATGTATAGAAACATTGGTCACGGGCCTAAAAATGTCTGGCGCATTAAGTTCGTCAGGACCAATAAATTAGTACTTTTTAATATTCACTACGAATAAAATAAGAACATGCTCTCCTGAGCTTAGTATATGATCCCCATGTCTAGATTCTGCAGGGCACTTCACCGGTTAAGATAAAAACTGTCACTTCAAACCGAACTTGCCGCAACACGATGTGTATACCACCAAGACCATGAAACAACTGTCTCGAGTGTTATCCACTCTTTGGTTTTAATCCAAACGGAAGTTCATTGTCTGTTTGAACTCCGCGTCGGGTCAAACCACTTTCAGCCACTTCTACCAAAATAGGTAAGGTAGGTTTCACCCTCACAGGAAGCCTTCCTGTGACCTACTTAGCTTTTAAAATCAACAAGTTGGTTTACTTTTCTGCGTATTGTAGCTCTCACTAATTAAACTGTTTTATGTCACTATATGCGTTCGCCAGCTTATTAAATAAGTTTATATTTGGTGTATATAACTCACAAGCACTATATCCTGTTAATTTGCAATGTTTAATTAAACACAAAAAAATACTAAACTTGTCACTAGTCATGCTAGTTGACTTCTCGTGACGTGTGCTGCCATCTCGTTACGAAGTACTTAAACTCTTGTCCAAGTGACGTTTAGAATGTCATCAACCTGCAATGTTTACTTTTAATGTTTTAACTTTAGAATGGTTTCTCAGCGTAAATGAAATAATATAAACAAACTACACATATTACATAATATTAGAACAGTCCCTCAAGGGCTGTCATAAACTGGCACCTGAAAACAAGGATTGTTTCTTGGTTTGAGAGTTCCCTTCTTTAGCATCCAGCATTGGTATATGGTCGAGGTTTAAAAAAAACTAACGTTGGTGTTTGCCCATAAGTCACCTCTCAAAACCATCAACCAGGCTTATAATTGCTATTAGTACAAGCCATTAATATTATAACAAACATAATATCGATTTAAAATATATCTAAATAATACGGATCCATCCAGAAAGTTTATTTACACATTACTAAAACATACTCTTGTAGCAGACCATGCAGAGGAAGGCAGACGAAAATTACCACACACCAGAGACATCTGACGGGTGTTTATGAATTATTACAACTAGGACCAAAGTGGACTCTTCCAAAATTTCAAATTTCTTCAACTTCTCCGCTCCGGCAGAAGTTCGTTGGTAAAACGACGCATCTTGTATCTGGGACGTGAAAAATAGGCGTGGCTAGCAAAGTTCACACTCTATTGTATCGTCAATTTGCCACGGACACGCTAAAATTTCGTTTGCTTCGAACTCATTGTGAACATCGACTTGTTGTCTACACAGAATCAGTGTATGTTCCTCACAAGTAACACACTAGGAAGTGTGGCTCTCTGCTTATAGACAAAGTGTGAAGCTCATGGTTACTATATCAAAATAGGGTGGCTACAGTGGATAACTGTACATACCCAAGCTGCAGTCAGAACAAAGCCCCATCAGAGAAGCAAGTTTTCTTAAAGTTTTTTTTCTCTCTGAGGGCTTCTCTGCCTCTACGAAAAGCGAACTAGCGTATATGAAGCTCAAAATGTTCTATCTTCTCCATTATAATATGTAAATCATATTGAAATATCTCTGTCCTAGTATCATGTCCAGTCCTGATGTTAATCTACATATAATCAAATACGCTAAACAAACATTATATATACATAACATACTAATATGTCGTCTGCTCCCTGTGCTACATATGCAAATCAAATAGAATGAATATGAAAATTGTTCTAATTAAAAGATTAAATATTCCCATAATATAGCAAAAATTTAATATGCAAATAATATATAAAAACACTGTTAATGTGCTGTTGACATTATTCCCCTCCTAAGGAAATGCAACCGTTAATTACTTAATCGTTGCATTTTCTCAGAAGTGGAGACAATACATTTTACGCAAACATCATACAAGAGCCGTATATTCCTAAAGTAAAACCAAATAATCCTAACCTACGTAAATATATTCCCACAATAATGAAAAAGAAAGAAAAAACTAGAAATCAATACAACATAAACAATACACAACCTATTTATATACAAAACAACATTCAGCGCAACAACTCTCTTCTGCCAGCGGTGGAGAGGTGCGACCGTGAGTAATGGGATCATTCAGCCTTCCTTCCTGGATGACGCGTTTTGTTTACATTTCCTCTTCTACGACGTCATCGGATCAGCTGGTTCCTGCTGAGGCGCGGCTTCGCGCTGAACATACCTCTTCAAGTGGAACACGTTTCTTTTCATTTTTCTTTCTTTCGTCTCAGAGATGTTAGTTATCTTATGGGAACGCTATTTTGAATACTGCGTACTGGACATTACTCGGAACCGACAATAATGCGTAATTGTTATTCACATGCATAGGAGACTACTGTGGCTTTATTTCACTATGTATCTTAACGAGACTTTCTTCACTCATCAACCCTGATGGTTGTGTTGCACACACACTTACGAAGCACACCTCTACTTCGTACCAACTAGCGATTTCTTGAATTATCTAGCTTATACCACCGTGCAGGAAACTCAATTATTTCTGGCTGTTTTCTTCTACTACAAATGCGCAGTGATCCATTCTACTTTGGCGCTATGACCAGCGGACTCAGATAAGAAGTGGGATGCTTCTTTATGATTCCCCACGCCATCCATCGATTAATAGTGTTCGTGACGGAAGTTCTGTGACGTAACGGGTACGGATACATTCGGGTCTTCATTGGTCGGTCATCGGTCACTTCTATTGTGTGTTGGTAGTCCTTTACCGTACCGGGCTTCTCATCAAAGATCTCCCTATGTTTGTAGAGCACGGCGTACAACTTCTGTTTCTCATCCCCACTTAAGTCAGTATACTTTTCGACGTGGTCTCTAATGTCATTTGGTGTAGCCTGGGTTCGAACCTTCGCCCACTCCTGTGGCGAGTACACAACATTTGCAAGTTCGGCTGCGGTTGGGAATTTCCCGTCGTCCAACCGGCTGCGCAGAGTAGCCAACTCTTGCTGGTGGCATCCATCTGCCGACGCTAGCGCGAACTGCGGCGTAGTCAGCGGTCCCATCCTCGACGCGCACATACTACTTACAGTGGGATTACATAAATCAACCATATCATCCTCGAACTCCCAGGATAATTTTCTTATAACGAGCTCTTCTTCTTCGACCTCTATGTCGCGAAAAGAAACTTCTATGTGGTGGGGTTGATTCAACAAAAGGACGTTCCTCTCATAGTCAAGTATTGCCCTACTTTCTACGAAAAACTGTGAACCCAAAATGAGTTCACGGTTGAGCCCTTTCACAATTATTGCTGAAGTATAGAACTCCTTTCCCGCAATAATTAGTTCTAATAACACCTGACCAATGATCGATGCAACGGAACGACCGAACGCAGAACTGACACGTATATTGGATGATTTAATAAACGCTGGTGGGGGGTCACGCTGTCGTATTGTTTCCCAACATTGGAGCGAGATCGCAGAGATACTTGCTCCGCTATCCAATAATGCCAGAACTTTGTTTTCAAACAAGCCTACTTCTACTTCCGGTAGTGTCACTAAATTATTCGTAGGTAGTTTCTCAGTTGACGTCTCTAAAAGATCTCTAAAAATCGCATTCGTCTCATCGAACAAATTCCTATCAATTTTAATTTTGTCCCCATTTTTTTGAAAAACATTATTTCTGAATGACGAATGTCGTCGTTTCCTCCACGATTGAAATGTGTGGTGCCAATAATTCTCTTACATGTATCACAGTCCTCATTCTCTAGTGTACCTATAATTTTCACATATGTCTCACAACTATTTTCTTCCTTTTCTTCTAATACATGACTATGTTCCACTACACTATTACGCATATTCCCAGTATAAAAGTTCGCCGGTTCTCCAAGAATATTCAGCACGCTAGTATTCATGGTACCGTCCTGAGAACATGCGGACAGTTCTCAGTTGCTCTGAATGCTCCCTGGGCTATTCGCACGGGAATTGCCAGGAGACAAGACTTGTCTCGTGGACTGAGTAGCCCTCTGCTCGTGAACACGGAGCTCGTTCACCTCTGCAGCATAGTCACTGTTTCGATTGTTGTCTCGCTGCTGCATGTTACCACGACCCCGGTTCGTACCTCGCCTTTGCCCTCTGTTGCTTTGGTTCCCTGTTCGAGACCCTCCATCGTCATGAGATCGACCATTGGAGTTTCTCGAATGCCAATTACCGTTTTGGTTGCTGTTTCGATTATTATAGCCTCTCCTGTTACCCCTAGCCTGATAAGGACCAGTGTCCCTATGGAACCTCCTGTTTCTCGTGGGGTTACTCGGCCTACTGTTCCTTGGTGGGGGGAAGAGCGCCCTGCTTCTTCTTCTTCTTCTTCGATTGTGAGGGCATTGATTCCCCTCCGGTTATTTGAATTCGGTGGCTGGTAGGTGGACTGTAGCTTACCTACTATACTAAGCAACTCATCTATAGAGCGCGGTTGCGAAGAAACTATGCACCTATAGATGGAAAACGGCAACTGTCTTGGTAACACCCTTAACAATACTTGGGGTGGCAAAGGGGGGTCGAGAATACTGTTAGTATGTAGTAACTCCAACAAGTAGTCTGTAGGTTTCTTGCTGCCCCGTGTCTCGAACCTCGAAGTTAGAATGGAGGCACGGAGGTTAGCTAGCTTCTCTTCGCTCAAGTAAGCTTCGTTGAAGTGCTTTACGAGGTCCTGATAGCTCCGGCACTTCCCTATCGTGACCTGCACTCATTGTCTTGATATCTCACGAAAACAGTGGGATGAAAATGCAAGGCGCCTCTCTTCAGGCACACCAGTCAAGTCAAAGTAATTTTCTAGTTCGACCAAGAAGTTGTGGGCCTGTACTTCTGATTCTGACCCAGAAAAAGTGGGAAGAGATAAATCTCTATGCAGTAGCCCTAGCGCAGATGCAACTTGACAGGTAGAAACGTTACTACTGCCATTGTTGTTGTTATTGTTGTTGGTGGGAGGGACAGCCTGCTCATCTGAACTCTCACGTTTCGAGAGCTCAGGTGACTGTCTCGCATGGCTTGGTCCAGCGACCGGCGTGTCAACTCCATCATGTGAAACAGAGGCTGTGTTTTGACAGCTGGAACTACTCTCTCGCACCGACTCCCTTAATAGTTCCAACTGTTCCTCCCATCTTATTTCCGCACGTCTTAACTTTGACTGCAAGTGCCCTACGGAGCTCTCCACGGTGGCCTTTACACGGTCTACTTCGTTTGACATAGCGGTAACATTCTCGCCCACTCTCTCCATGTCACCACGTAAATGGTTGACATCTCGAGAGACCTGCGCTAGATCCGAACCAGTTACCTCAGATATTTCACCTATCCTATTCTCAGTATTTACTTCTAATTGGTTCACTCTTTCTTCTGTGGCCTCGACAGAAGTTTTCAGTTCCTGGCAGGATGCTGTGATCCGTGACTCAAGAGCTCCCGCTGAGGAATCAATCCTGGCCCCTAGCTCTGAGACATTTTGAAGCATTTCCTGCCTGAAACTGGCAGTAATCTGCTTCTCGACAGCTTCTAACCTCTCTAGCATAACTCTACTAGAGTTCTCCTGCCTGTGAGCTATTTCTTCTAACGTCTTCTCCTGTGCCCTTTCTTGCTTCTCTAGTTTCTTCTCGTGTTTTTCTAACCTATCTGCAATTTCCAAAAGTGATTTCTCATGTTTCTCAGAAAGCTCCAAAAGTGACTTCTCCTGTTTCTCCGAAAGTTCTAAGAGTGACTTCTCCTGCTTTTCCGAAATTTCTAATAACGTCTTCTCTTGTTTCTTCTCTTGAGTCTCTAGTTTCCCAGAAATCTCCCTTAGCATGTTAAACAGTGACGCGAGACACGGGTCAGTAACGGTATTAGTGACTTGCGCTGAGGTGGACGGAATCGGTTCCCTAACCTGTTCCGGTTCGTTTACTCTTTCAGTGTGTACTGTACTTTCTCCAGGCGGAATTACTTCCTGGAGAGAAGTATTTACATCGCCTATTGCATCACCTACGGTGTCCTGAGGCTCCGACGGGAACTCTATAACCTGCGCAAATTCATCTTGTACAAAACTGTTGTCTGCGGAACCCTCCATTTCTCTAGCTTTTCTACGCGTTAAAACCATAAATGTGTTATACCAATAATAATAACAATAAACAAAAATATTCTCTAATGTGCCTAGCTGTTCTCTAATATATTATTCCCCTCCAAAAGCTCTAAAGATGTCAACACACTTTCAAAATGCACATAAAACACAGAAGCAATAACACAATTTACGCACCGATAAGCAAACACAAATAAATTTTAAACTTTCTGGATGGCTTCCCGCGACAACCTGAAAGAAAACATATACTGACTCGCGTCTGGCTTGTCCTAATAACCGTGAATCCGGTGGGTAATTTTCTTCTCTCGTTGGGGCATCATAATCCAAATAAACAGACAAATGAAAATTTTAAACTTTACTTTCTTGCCACAACGTTAACTATCCAAAACAAACTTTACAAGGGACATTTATACAAAAGTTACACTCAGGTTGGTGTGTGCCGTGCCCCACGCTGGGCGCCAAGTTCTTTGTGAAAGGGGGGAAGAATTAATGTATGTGATGCATAAATTTGAAAAATAATTAATTGACTAGAATGGTAATGTGGGAGGAAACATCACACACAAGCTAATAATTACTATGATAATGCGCACCCTTCCACTCACAAAGTTTAAATAAATGAAATTAGGTCAGTCGGTAGTCTGAATTCTTAATAACAAAATTTCGAAAAGATAATTTAGAATATATGCAGCATGAAACTTGCTTACAGGGATGCGCAGTTTTAACATCCACCCTGAGTGTGAAAATTACCCACAGTTACATGAAACATGCTCATCGTATTCACGGTTCGTGTTAAATTCCGGCATCTGGCCTGAAAGAAAACATAAGGACAGGAAATTTTAACACATACCTGACGGCAAAGCTGTCTGAAGAAAAGGGGAATCCAAAATTTCCGCTCCAATCCTTTTTAATGTGCTGAACGAACATTCCAATTATGCAAATACATTTTTGTTACAACGCACTCACGCGCAGACTCGAAGATAAAAAAATATTTTTAAAAAAAAATTTAACTTTTGAATTACACTTATAGTGAAGCGGAGCTCTCGCTTATAATACCGTTTGTGCACTCTATTAAACCACTTTCACCGATGTCTTCATTCTTGAAGTGTCCATCTATGTGTGTCCCGATTCTCCTGCAACTCAACGCTGATTCCTTCGGCTCCCTTTAGTTGGCGGCCAATGTTGTCTTGGGTTACCATATCCCCTCTTCTTCTGAATCTCTGGATCTCAGCTGTTCTCCTTCCGCAGGTGTCTGTCAGCAATAACATCTGGGTCTCTCTACTCCAGTGGCGGCTGTGAAGGCTGTCCTTCCGCATATGTTACTATTAATAATACATACTTGCACTGAAAGTTTTACTAATTCGCAGCAACACGAAAGCACTTAAATATTATAACTATTTACACGAAGGATGAGTACAAGGCTATAGACTTAGTCTCTTGTACGCGGGTACTCTGTGATCGAAACGAGCTGCGATGTATAGAAACATTGGTCACGGGCCTAAAAATGTCTGGCGCACTAAGTTCGTCAGGACCAATAAATTAGTACTTTTTAATATTCACTACGAATAAAATAAGAACATGCTCTCCTGAGCTTAGTATATGATCCCCATGTCTAGATTCTGCAAGGCACTTCACCGGTTAAGATAAAAACTGTCACTTCAAACCGGACTTGCCGCAACACGATGTGTATACCACCAAGACCATGAAACAACTGTCTCGAGTGTTATCCACTCTTTGGTTTTAATCCAAACGGAAGTTCATTGTCTGTTTGAACTCCGCGTCGGGTCAAACCACTTTCAGCCACTTCTACCAAAATAGGTAAGGTAGGTTTCACCCTCACAGGAAGCCTTCCTGTGACCTACTTAGCTTTTAAAATCAACAAGTTGGTTTACTTTTCTGCGTATTGTAGCTCTCACCAATTAAACTGTTTTATGTCACTATATGCGTTCGCCAGCTTATTAAATAAGTTTATATTTGGTGTATATAACTCACAAGCACTATATCCTGTTAATTTGCAATGTTTAATTAAACACAAAAAATACTAAACTTGTCACTAGTCATGCTAGTTGACTTCTCGTGACGTGTGCTGCCATCTCGTTACGAAGTACTTAAACTCTTGTCCAAGTGACGTTTAGAATGTCATCAACCTGCAATGTTTACTTTTAATGTTTTAACTTTAGAATGGTTTCTCAGCGTAAATGAAATAATATAAACAAACTACACATATTACATAATATTAGAACAGTCCCTCAAGGGCTGTCATAAACTGGCACCTGAAAACAAGGATTGTTTCTTGGTTTGAGAGTTCCCTTCTTTAGCATCCAGCATTGGTATATGGTCGAGGTTTAAAATAAACTAACGTTGGTGTTTGCCCATAAGTCACCTCTCAAAACCATCAACCAGGCTTATAATTGCTATTAGTACAAGCCATTAATATTATAACAAACATAATATCGATTTAAAATATATCTAAATAATACGGATCCATCCAGAAAGTTTATTTACACATTACTAAAACATACTCTTGTAGCAGACCATGCAGAGGAAGGCAGACGAAAATTACCACACACCAGAGACATCTGACGGGTGTTTATGAATTATTACAACTAGGACCAAAGTGGACTCTTCCAAAATTTCAAATTTCTTCAACTTCTCCGCTCCGGCAGAAGTTCGTTGGTAAAACGACGCATCTTGTATCTGGGACGTGAAAAATAGGCGTGGCTAGCAAAGTTCACACTCTATTGTATCGTCAATTTGCCACGGACACGCTAAAATTTCGTTTGCTTCGAACTCATTGTGAACATCGACTTGTTGTCTACACAGAATCAGTGTATGTTCCTCACAAGTAACACACTAGGAAGTGTGGCTCTCTGCTTATAGACAAAGTGTGAAGCTCATGGTTACTATATCAAAATAGGGTGGCTACAGTGGATAACTGTACATACCCAAGCTGCAGTCAGAACAAAGCCCCATCAGAGAAGCAAGTTTTCTTAAAGTTTTTTTCTCTCTGAGGGCTTCTCTGCCTCTACGAAAAGCGAACTAGCGTATATGAAGCTCAAAATGTTCTATCTTCTCCATTATAATATGTAAATCATATTGAAATATCTCTGTCCTAGTATCATGTCCAGTCCTGATGTTAATCTACATATAATCAAATACGCTAAACAAACATTATATATACATAACATACTAATATGTCGTCTGCTCCCTGTGCTACATATGCAAATCAAATAGAATGAATATGAAAATTGTTCTAATTAAAAGATTAAATATTCCCATAATATAGCAAAAATTTAATATGCAAATAATATATAAAAACACTGTTAATGTGCTGTTGACATTATTCCCCTCCTAAGGAAATGCAACCGTTAATTACTTAATCGTTGCATTTTCTCAGAAGTGGAGACAATACATTTTACGCAAACATCATACAAGAGCCGTATATTCCTAAAGTAAAACCAAATAATCCTAACCTACGTAAATATATTCCCACAATAATGAAAAAGAAAGAAAAAACTAGAAATCAATACAACATAAACAATACACAACCTATTTATATACAAAACAACATTCAGCGCAACAACTCTCTTCTGCCAGCGGTGGAGAGGTGCGACCGTGAGTAATGGGATCATTCAGCCTTCCTTCCTGGATGACGCGTTTTGTTTACATTTCCTCTTCTACGACGTCATCGGATCAGCTGGTTCCTGCTGAGGCGCGGCTTCGCGCTGAACATACCTCTTCAAGTGGAACACGTTTCTTTTCATTTTTCTTTCTTTCGTCTCAGAGATGTTAGTTATCTTATGGGAACGCTATTTTGAATACTGCGTACTGGACATTACTCGGAACCGACAATAATGCGTAATTGTTATTCACATGCATAGGAGACTACTGTGGCTTTATTTCACTATGTATCTTAACGAGACTTTCTTCACTCATCAACCCTGATGGTTGTGTTGCACACACACTTACGAAGCACACCTCTACTTCGTACCAACTAGCGATTTCTTGAATTATCTATCTTATACCACCGTGCAGGAAACTCAATTATTTCTGGCTGTTTTCTTCTACTACAAATGCGCAGTGATCCATTCTACTTTGGCGCTATGACCAGCGGACTCAGATAAGAAGTGGGATGCTTCTTTATGATTCCCCACGCCATCCATCGATTAATAGTGTTCGTGACGGAAGTTCTGTGACGTAACGGGTACGGATACATTCGGGTCTTCATTGGTCGGTCATCGGTCACTTCTATTGTGTGTTGGTAGTCCTTTACCGTACCGGGCTTCTCATCAAAGATCTCCCTATGTTTGTAGAGCACGGCGTACAACTTCTGTTTCTCATCCCCACTTAAGTCAGTATACTTTTCGACGTGGTCTCTAATGTCATTTGGTGTAGCCTGGGTTCGAACCTTCGCCCACTCCTGTGGCGAGTACACAACATTTGCAAGTTCGGCTGCGGTTGGGAATTTCCCGTCGTCCAACCGGCTGCGCAGAGTAGCCAACTCTTGCTGGTGGCATCCATCTGCCGACGCTAGCGCGAACTGCGGCGTAGTCAGCGGTCCCATCCTCGACGCGCACATACTACTTACAGTGGGATTACATAAATCAACCATATCATCCTCGAACTCCCAGGATAATTTTCTTATAACGAGCTCTTCTTCTTCGACCTCTATGTCGCGAAAAGAAACTTCTATGTGGTGGGGTTGATTCAACAAAAGGACGTTCCTCTCATAGTCAAGTATTGCCCTACTTTCTACGAAAAACTGTGAACCCAAAATGAGTTCACGGTTGAGCCCTTTCACAATTATTGCTGAAGTATAGAACTCCTTTCCCGCAATAATTAGTTCTAATAACACCTGACCAATGATCGATGCAACGGAACGACCGAACGCAGAACTGACACGTATATTGGATGATTTAATAAACGCTGGTGGGGGGTCACGCTGTCGTATTGTTTCCCAACATTGGAGCGAGATCGCAGAGATACTTGCTCCGCTATCCAATAATGCCAGAACTTTGTTTTCAAACAAGCCTACTTCTACTTCCGGTAGTGTCACTAAATTATTCGTAGGTAGTTTCTCAGTTGACGTCTCTAAAAGATCTCTAAAAATCGCATTCGTCTCATCGAACAAATTCCTATCAATTTTAATTTTGTCCCCATTTTTTTGAAAAACATTATTTCTGAATGACGAATGTCGTCGTTTCCTCCACGATTGAAATGTGTGGTGCCAATAATTCTCTTACATGTATCACAGTCCTCATTCTCTAGTGTACCTATAATTTTCACATATGTCTCACAACTATTTTCTTCCTTTTCTTCTAATACATGACTATGTTCCACTACACTATTACGCATATTCCCAGTATAAAAGTTCGCCGGTTCTCCAAGAATATTCAGCACGCTAGTATTCATGGTACCGTCCTGAGAACATGCGGACAGTTCTCAGTTGCTCTGAATGCTCCCTGGGCTATTCGCACGGGAATTGCCAGGAGACAAGACTTGTCTCGTGGACTGAGTAGCCCTCTGCTCGTGAACACGGAGCTCGTTCACCTCTGCAGCATAGTCACTGTTTCGATTGTTGTCTCGCTGCTGCATGTTACCACGACCCCGGTTCGTACCTCGCCTTTCCCCTCTGTTGCTTTGGTTCCCTGTTCGAGACCCTCCATCGTCATGAGATCGACCATTGGAGTTTCTCGAATGCCAATTACCGTTTTGGTTGCTGTTTCGATTATTATAGCCTCTCCTGTTACCCCTAGCCTGATAAGGACCAGTGTCCCTATGGAACCTCCTGTTTCTCGTGGGGTTACTCGGCCTACTGTTCCTTGGTGGGGGAAGAGCGCCCTGCTTCTTCTTCTTCTTCTTCGATTGTGAGGGCATTGATTCCCCTCCGGTTATTTGAATTCGGTGGCTGGTAGGTGGACTGTAGCTTACCTACTATACTAAGCAACTCATCTATAGAGCGCGGTTGCGAAGAAACTATGCACCTATAGATGGAAAACGGCAACTGTCTTGGTAACACCCTTAACAATACTTGGGGTGGCAAAGGGGGGTCGAGAATACTGTTAGTATGTAGTAACTCCAACAAGTAGTCTGTAGGTTTCTTGCTGCCCCGTGTCTCGAACCTCGAAGTTAGAATGGAGGCACGGAGGTTAGCTAGCTTCTCTTCGCTCAAGTAAGCTTCGTTGAAGTGCTTTACGAGGTCCTGATAGCTCCGGCACTTCCCTATCGTGACCTGCACTCATTGTCTTGATATCCCACGAAAACAGTGGGATGAAAATGCAAGGCGCCTCTCTTCAGGCACACCAGTCAAGTCAAAGTAATTTTCTAGTTCGACCAAGAAGTTGTGGGCCTGTACTTCTGATTCTGACCCAGAAAAAGTGGGAAGAGATAAATCTCTATGCAGTAGCCCTAGCGCAGATGCAACTTGACAGGTAGAAACGTTACTACTGCTATTGTTGTTGTTATTGTTGTTGGTGGGAGGGACAGCCTGCTCATCTGAACTCTCACGTTTCGAGAGCTCAGGTGACTGTCTCGCATGGCTTGGTCCAGCGACCGGCGTGTCAACTCCATCATGTGAAACAGAGGCTGTGTTTTGACAGCTGGAACTACTCTCTCGCACCGACTCCCTTAATAGTTCCAACTGTTCCTCCCATCTTATTTCCGCACGTCTTAACTTTGACTGCAAGTGCCCTACGGAGCTCTCCACGGCGGCCTTTACACGGTCTACTTCGTTTGACATAGCGGTAACATTCTCGCCCACTCTCTGCATGTCACCACGTAAATGGTTGACATCTCGAGAGACCTGCGCTAGATCCGAACCAGTTACCTCAGATATTTCACCTATCCTATTCTCAGTATTTACTTCTAATTGGTTCACTCTTTCTTCTGTGGCCTCGACAGAAGTTTTCAGTTCCTGGCAGGATGCTGTGATCCGTGACTCAAGAGCTTCCGCTGAGGAATCAATCCTGCCCCCCAGCTCTGAGACATTTTGAAGCATTTCCTGCCTGAAACTGGCAGTAATCTGCTTCTCGACAGCTTCTAACCTCTCTAGCATAACTCTACTAGAGTTCTCCTGCCTGTGAGCTATTTCTTCTAACGTCTTCTCCTGTGCCCTTTCTTGCTTCTCTAGTTTCTTCTCGTGTTTTTCTAATCTATCTGCAATTTCCAAAAGTGATTTCTCATGTTTCTCAGAAAGCTCCAAAAGTGACTTCTCCTGTTTCTCCGAAAGTTCTAAGAGTGATTTCTCCTGCTTTTCCGAAATTTCTAATAACGTCTTCTCTTGTTTCTTCTCTTGAGTCTCTAGTTTCCCAGAAATCTCCCTTAGCATGTTAAACAGTGACGCGAGACACGGGTCAGTAACGGTATTAGTGACTTGCGCTGAGGTGGACGGAATCGGTTCCCTAACCTGTTCCGGTTCGTTTACTCTTTCAGTGTGTACTGTACTTTCTCCAGGCGGAATTACTTCCTGGAGAGAAGTATTTACATCGCCTATTGCATCACCTACGGTGTCCTGAGGCTCCGACGGGAACTCTATAACCTGCGCAAATTCATCTTGTACAAAACTGTTGTCTGCGGAACCCTCCATTTCTCTAGCTTTTCTACGCGTTAAAACCATAAATGTGTTATACCAATAATAATAACAATAAACAAAAATATTCTCTAATGTGCCTAGCTGTTCTCTAATATATTATTCCCCTCCAAAAGCTCTAAAGATGTCAACACACTTTCAAAATGCACATAAAACACAGAAGCAATAACACAATTTACGCACCGATAAGCAAACACAAATAAATTTTAAACTTTCTGGATGGCTTCCCGCGACAACCTGAAAGAAAACATATACTGACTCGCGTCTGGCTTGTCCTAATAACCGTGAATCCGGTGGGTAATTTTCTTCTCTCGTTGGGGCATCATAATCCAAATAAACAGACAAATGAAAACTTTAAACTTTACTTTCTTGCCACAACGTTAACTATCCAAAACAAACTTTACAAGGGACATTTATACAAAAGTTACACTCAGGTTGGTGTGTGCCGTGCCCCACGCTGGGCGCCAAGTTCTTTGTGAAAGGGGGGAAGAATTAATGTATGTGATGCATAAATTTGAAAAATAATTAATTGACTAGAATGGTAATGTGGGAGGAAACATCACACACAAGCTAATAATTACTATGATAATGCGCACCCTTCCACTCACAAAGTTTAAATAAATGAAATTAAGGTCAGTCGGTAGTCTGAATTCTTAATAACAAAATTTCGAAAAGATAATTTAGAATATATGCAGCATGAAACTTGCTTACAGGGATGCGCAGTTTTAACATCCACCCTGAGTGTGAAAATTACCCACAGTTACATGAAACATGCTCATCGTATTCACGGTTCGTGTTAAATTCCGGCATCTGGCCTGAAAGAAAACATAAGGACAGGAAATTTTAACACATACCTGACGGCAAAGCTGTCTGAAGAAAAAGGGAATCCAAAATTTCCGCTCCAATCCTTTTTAATGTGCTGAACGAACATTCCAATTATGCAAATACATTTTTGTTACAACACACTCACGCGCAGACTCGAAGATAAAAAAAATATTTTTTTAAAAATTTTAACTTTTGAATTACACTTATAGTGAAGCGGAGCTCTCGCTTATAATACCGTTTGTGCACTCTATTAAACCACTTTCACCGATGTCTTCATTCTTGAAGTGTCCATCTATGTGTGTCCCGATTCTCCTGCAACTCAACGCTGATTCCTTCGGCTCCCTTTAGTTGGCGGCCAATGTTGTCTTGGGTTACCATATCCCCTCTTCTTCTGAATCTCTGGATCTCAGCTGTTCTCCTTCCGCAGGTGTCTGTCAGCAATAACATCTGGGTCTCGCTACTCCAGTGGCGGCTGTGAAGGCTGTCCTTCTGCATATGTTACTATTAATAATACATACTTGCACTGAAAGTTTTACTAATTCGCAGCAACACGAAAGCACTTAAATATTATAACTATTTACACGAAGGATGAGTACAAGGCTATAGACTTAGTCTCTTGTACGCGGGTACTCTGTGATCGAAACGAGCTGCGATGTATAGAAACATTGGTCACGGGCCTAAAAATGTCTGGCGCACTAAGTTCGTCAGGACCAATAAATTAGTACTTTTTAATATTCACTACGAATAAAATAAGAACATGCTCTCCTGAGCTTAGTATATGATCCCCATGTCTAGATTCTGCAAGGCACTTCACAGGTTAAGATAAAAACTGTTACTTCAAACCGAACTTGCCGCAACACGATGTGTATACCACCAAGACCATGAAACAACTGTCTCGAGTGTTATCCACTCTTTGGTTTTAATCCAAACGGAAGTTCATTGTCTGTTTGAACTCCGCGTCGGGTCAAACCACTTTCAGCCACTTCTACCAAAATAGGTAAGGTAGGTTTCACCCTCACAGGAAGCCTTCCTGTGACCTACTTAACTTTTAAAATCAACAAGTTGGTTTACTTTTCTGCGTATTGTAGCTCTCACCAATTAAACTGTTTTATGTCACTATATGCGTTCGCTAGCTTATTTAATAAGCTTATGTTTGGTGTATACAACTCACAAGCACTATATCCTGTTAATTTGCAATGTTTAATTAAACACAAAAAAAATACTAAACTTGTCACTAGTCATGCTAGTTGACTTCTCGTGACGTGTGCTGCCATCTCGTTACGAAGTACTTAAACTCTTGTCCAAGTGACGTTTAGAATGTCATCAACCTGCAATGTTTACTTTTAATGTTTTAACTTTAGAATGGTTTCTCAGCGTAAATGAAATAATATAAACAAACTACACATATTACATAATATTAGAACAGTCCCTCAAGGGCTGTCATAAACTGGCACCTGAAAACAAGGATTGTTTCTTGGTTTGAGAGTTCCCTTCTTTAGCATCCAGCATTGGTATATGGTCGAGGTTTAAAAAAAACTAACGTTGGTGTTTGCCCATAAGTCACCTCTCAAAACCATCAACCAGGCTTATAATTGCTATTAGTACAAGCCATTAATATTATAACAAACATAATATCGATTTAAAATATATCTAAATAATACGGATCCATCCAGAAAGTTTATTTACACATTACTAAAACATACTCTTGTAGCAGACCATGCAGAGGAAGGCAGACGAAAATTACCACACACCAGAGACATCTGACGGGTGTTTATGAATTATTACAACTAGGACCAAAGTGGACTCTTCCAAAATTTCAAATTTCTTCAACTTCTCCGCTCCGGCAGAAGTTCGTTGGTAAAACGACGCATCTTGTATCTGGGACGTGAAAAATAGGCGTGGCTAGCAAAGTTCACACTCTATTGTATCGTCAATTTGCCACGGACACGCTAAAATTTCGTTTGCTTCGAACTCATTGTGAACATCGACTTGTCGTCTACACAGAATCAGTGTATGTTCCTCACAAGTAACACACTAGGAAGTGTGACTATCTCTGCTTATAGACAAAGTTTGAAGCTCATGGTTACTATATCAAAATAGGGTGGCTACAGTGGATAACTGTACATACCCAAGCTGCAGTCAGAACAAAGCCCCATCAGAGAAGCAAGTTTTCTTAAAGTTTTTTTTTCTCTCTGAGGGCTTCTCTGCCTCTACGAAAAGCAAACTAGCGTATATGAAGCTCAAAATGTTCTATCTTCTCCATTATAATATGTAAATCATATTGAAATATCTCTGTCCCAGTATCATGTCCAGTCCTGATGTTAATCTAAATATAATCAAATACGCTAAACAAACATTATATATACATAACATACTAATATGTCGTCTGCTCCCTGTGCTACATATGCAAATCTAATAGAATGAATATGAAAATTGTCCTAATTAAAAGATTAAATATTCCCATAATATAGCAAAAATTTAATATGCAAATAATATATAAAAACACTGTTAATGTGCTGTTCACAAGCAGCAAACTACAGACTACAAAGGCGGCAACATAGGACTATGAGCACATATTCCAACTCCTATTGAACATAGTAGAGCAGTGGTTCGCTCTCCACTTGTGAGTGGTTTCCTTACCAGCTTTCACACACACACACTTGGTGGCGCATGCGCAAAATGCTCCATTTCCTGTTCCAGTTCCAACTCCTGCTCCGGTTCCGAATACACAACACAGGAGAAACTGGAGCCGACTACGAACATAGCAAACGATTTAAGATTACGTAAGAAAGGCTACGCAACACATATTCCAACTCCCAGTCTAGAAAAGCTATGACCACTGGCAGAAATGAAGAAGTGGCCCCGTTTTACCTACTCACTCTTTTACGACGAAAATAGTGAAGCAGAGATTAAAACACACACACACAAACTCATGGATTATGGAGCACTTGGTAGCGTATGCCCAATAAAGTTACAGTTCCAATTTCGGTTCCAGTTTAGTAGAAACAACACGCATACGCAGAAACATTACAGTTCCGGTTGTTGTTTTTTAATTTCTACTCTGGTCCCGACCCCTGTTCCAATTACACACAACAAGCAGAGTACGAACATAGCAGAACGAGTGTGTTTTGTGACCTTTTACAACCACGTTTTTTAAAAGTTATGAAGTCGGGCAGTTCTAACTGGTAACGGCAAGAGACGGTCACGCAAGAGAAAAGCTCCTCCAATTGTAAAGTTTTGACCAATTGTAAAGTTGTTAAATTTTAAACATATACACGATATTTTTTCATAATTTTCATAATAGTTTTGAATGTTATACCAATGAATTTGATTTCTATACCAATGACAAACAGCTATTGAAGCAACTACAAATCCTGAATATCGCCCTGTTTCTACATTAACCTCAGTAGGATCTATTGAATTTGTTCTTCCGGGAGAAACAGGTGAATTTATTCATCCTGATATCTATATCTTTATGTACGCTGTAAAATTACAAAAGCTGATGGTATAACTTTAACTCAAGATGATACTGTTGCACCAGTAAATAATTTCTTACAATCTTTATTTAGTCAAATTGATATTTCTTTAAATGATAAATTAATTAGTTCTTCATCAGAATCTTATCCTTATCGTGCATATATTGAAACATTATTAAATTATTCTTATGATGCTTCTGAAACACATTTAGCATGTGCCATGTGGCATAAAGATACTGCAAAATATTTTAATAAATTAGTTAATACAAATGCTGGTTTTCAAAAAATACAAATGCTAATAAGGTGAAAAATAGTAAATTTTTGAGATGTATGGACGTCTTCATACTGATATTGTAAGTTTAGATCGTATGCTACCTAACAAAGTAAGTTTATGTGTAAAACTACACCGTATTAAAGATAATTTTTGCTTAACGTCTCCTGATAATACAAGTTATAAAGTTGCACTTGAGGAAATTATTCTTCATGTACGACGAATTGATGTAGCTGCAGATTTAAGCTATGCAATTAAATACACGAATGGGTTCGGAAACCGCCAAGTTGCCTCTGACGAGAGTGGAGACAAGATCTTATACTATACCTGCACGAGTAAAGTCTTACAACATTGATAATCTCATCTTGGGTAATATTCCTAAAAGCCTTGTTATTGTTTTCATCTCCAACACAGCCTTCAATGGGAAATCACATCTTAATCCCTTTGAATTTCGAAACTTTAACGTTAACAAAGTGCTATTATAAGTCCGCTCAAAATCATTTCCTCCCAAGCCCCTCACCTCTGATTTTAATAACGATTTATACCTTCTAAGTTACTATACTTTGATTTCAAGTACTGGTATATGTTATTAAAATTATTCACATACTGTTACTCCTGATGAGTATCCAAACGGATATCTTTTGTATGCTTTTATTCAATCTCCAACAGGAATTTTAGGTGATAACACGTGGGATGTAGTACGCGATTCCCATGCAAAATTTAAAAGTATCATTTTCAGAAACTTTAACTGAACCTGTTACATGCATTGTGTATGCACAATTAGATTCTTTAGCACAAGTAGACAAAGAAATATTTATACTGATAACACCTAATTTATTCAGTTGAATACGATTAGGGTTGTTGTACACTTCTCAGCATATCACGATAAAGAAGATGAGTTTATTGTAAAGGAGCTAGCCATTGTAAATCTTAACGTTCCCTTTCACCAAAATTGAATTTTTAAACCACCATTTCCTTTAAATAAGTTAGCTGAGCCGATCATAACTATAAACAAATATATACGTGAGAATGTGTATGGCATTACCTGGCACGAAGTCGATGTAGAATATTCACATCTTAAGGAAATACTTCAAACATATTGTTCAAATACTACAACCATATACACATACGGAATAACTAGAAAGTGTTTTCTTCAAGAAATTCTTCAAAGAGAAGTTATAAATTTAGAAGAAATAAACTGTCCAAAGTATATTGCATTAAGTTTTCACGTTCAACGGTGTGCACATAATAAGCACCGTTTCGGACAATATTAGGTGCACTGTTCATGAAGCATTACTATATAGTTAATATGTGAAAGTATGACTATGTGTTACATGTGAATATCAGTGATAGTTACATACCTACTACGATTAAAAATAATAATCTTCATCATGTATAGTGACGAATTGTTAAAAGCGTTACTAAGTGATAAAGTGACTGGTGCAAGTGTTACTGGAATTTACCCTATTGACAGACTTCTTGTAACGGTAGAACCTCCTGCTGCAGTTATGATTAATCTTCATACATGTGATACTGCTGGTTCGCATTGGGTTGCAGTGTACATCGATAAGATAAAACATGGCTATTACTTTGACAGTCTTGCTATGGACATTCCCAAGGAAATAAACTTTTTATCAAAAAATACTAAAATGTACTTTACGAATAATCATCAATATCAACATGATAATTCTGTATTGTGTGGATATTTTGTTTTATTCTTTTTGCATCATATTATTCGCACTCATTCATTTCAAAAGTGTTTAAAAATCTTTAATAAGAAAAATTGAAAAAGAATGATGATATTGTTTATAAACATGTAAACAAATTTTTTCAAAGAAGAAAACACAATTTTTATATTTTTATTATATATTAAAATTTTTATCATATATACAATTTTTTGTTTTTTAAATTTTCAATAATTTTTTAAAACACATCCCTACATTTTATTTACAATTCCTAAGAAAAGACATTACAATCTTGATAATGCATTAGTTAATGCTGTTGATCTTTCATATTTCCACCAAAAATTCAACTATTATGCATTACGATATTCACATCCTGACTTCTTTACAATATTTGTGTGAAAAGTACAATATTCATTGAATGTGTTTCCACATAATTCACTTAATGAAGGACAATGTTTTGTTTCTAAATCAATGAATTATCTAATAGAAATATTCTTTTAATCCAAAGAGATTTCTCTAAACCTTTACAACAAAGGATTGAATTCTTTGAACATAGTTGATATACAAGGTTTCGTATGCATGATACAGTATATCCAGTTTTGCTATTCCATTTCAAACCGTGTAAATTTAAAGTTAACTACTCAATTTGTTTTTGACAACCAAATGATAATAAATTATAAACTATTGGTGATTTCGCCAAGCAATCGAAATTTACTGTATCATCGCATTCAGTTAAACAAAACTTACGAATGATAAATTCGTTATCAGACATTTTAAAACTTTGAATATCGATAATATGCTGATTTACACAGGGTGAAATTTCATTTGTGTGATGAATGAAAAACGGAATAATCTGTCCAACAAATTCTGTATTTTTTAAAAGATCACAAATTTTACGCATAAACCATATAAATGAGATTTCAGTATGTTCTTGTTCAACAACTTTAAAAAAGTTCACTAAAAGTTTTATCAAGAGATAAGTACTTCGTTGCTCGAAGATTTAATTTGCATTCAACTGGATTATTGTTACGTAAGTATACTTTTATAGTTTTAATACACAATTCACATCAATGATTTCATCACTACATAACATACATGAAACACTAGATCTATTCAAATATATTTTTTTTCAATCTGGAATGTCCGATTTCCGTCTGTCTTTTCTTATGGAAATGTCCACTAATTCCGGAAGATAGTCTATATCACTTAATAATTCCGCATACGTTTCACAGAATTTTTCTCTTGTTAATATTCCAATAATATGCGTGTTTGCATAGAAGTAAAACACATCTTCTTCAACACTAGGACTTGCTATACTCCAAGCACGGGTTTCCAGTGATTTTGGTTGTACATTCATACAATTATGCGCAAAATCATGAAGAGATCTTTCTCTACATTCGTCGCATATTAATGTATCATTGAAAAGCCATTTTTCAATTGCCTTCTTTATACATTCACGATCCACCTTTTGAATATTACAACAACAATCTAAACCTCAAAATCGTGATGTTCTTGATAAATACAACTGCAGATGACGGTAGGGTTGGTGAAACTGTTAGCACTGTTCATTCTATTGCATCAAAATCATATTCTTCATCTGACGATGATTCATATATTTCTGTTTCAGCATCAGATATTGCTTCAGTGTTAACCTCGTAGGGTTCTTCTTTCTGAAAGAGATGCATGATGTCTCTCTATATATTTTCCGCTATAGCCCGTATTTAAAGTATTTTCATACCCACAAGGTAATCACGTGTTCCACATTTGTGGCCCACACTTCTTCTGTACTGCCAATTAGCATAGGGGCATGTTTAAACCTAACCCGACGCCAAACTTGATTTTATTACTTTGTCGGCACTCTGTGATGTCTACCCGACACGCGCCAGTTTTCTTTCGTATTTGTCTTCATGTTTTAACACGCACCTCTTACCCGACAACGCCAACTTCCACTCTCGCCTAACCTGTTTCCAAAAAGCGCGCGAAAAGTTCATGTCTTGAGTTCACCAGCGAAAGACGTACGAGAACCACGCTCTGTATATGTACTCCGTACACAAGCTTTTAGCACGTTCACACAGTGTTCGAGTAATCATTACGAGAGAATAAAAGATAGGATCCGTCGAATTAAGAAGTCCTGCATGAATAAAGTTTATTCCCTCCACCATTTTAATATGATCACAGCATAACTGTTCTATGGAATATGCTTAAGCATGCCATTTGGGAAAAATAATATGATCAAAACCAATTTTCCATTTACATTGCCAAACCCTTTAAAATATTAAGTCAGCTTCTGTCATATTGAAATTGTATTTAAAAAATCGCATGCGAAGGCGAAGATGACGAAAGACTGGAGCGACTTCTTGTACAAGTTTCGTAACGAAATGAATTCATCAGTATCATACTTCAGTATCATAATTTCTTTGTCATAGATGAAGAATGCAGAATTTGCAGTTTTTCTTTATGACATCATTCAGCCTCTGTCATATTGCATTCTCTCTCTTTAAATTATGTTACTGGTGCTTAGTTACTAAGATATCAGTCCTGCGTTTGTAACATTGAACTTGTCATTTACTGCAATAGGGATTACCGTGTTACCTAGTGATGCTATAATGTTGCATTGAATCCAATTTTTTCTGGTGCAAGAGGTTTTCAGTTCGATTCCTTTAGAGTGCTTCCCGTCGTTTTCATGGGATTATCAGTGAAATCATGTTACTTATTTCATGAGAGATCTTGCCAGTAGTGAATGATGCTACATTGAATTCAGTTTACTATGGTGGAAGAGCTTCCCTCATAAGATTGTAAATGAAGAAAGAAAAAACTGTTACGATACCATGGTTCGGCTTTTCTTGTGTAAAAGAAATGAACGATTTATCGTTATGATCTGATATTGTTTTGTACCGTGGTGCTGTAATGCGAGTGATTTGTATTAAATAACATTCATAAGGAGATCGATTCCGGCTGGAAAACAATTTCATAAAAGTGTACAAGTGCGAACATCTAATGCGAAAAGGGTTCTAGTTTGATCCTGCTGACGCTCACTATTTTAAGTGAAGTTTTGTACGATGAAAGTACTGCACGAACAGTCTGTGCCTACTGCTAAAACTTAATTACATTTTCATTGAAATCAAAAAGTAATATATTTGTATTCAAAAAATGTAATCAGTATGTAATAAACAACATTGTGTGTTTGTGTGTGTATCGTATGTGTATGTGTGTGTGTGTGAGAGTGTGATGTTAGTCTAAACAACAGTCTTTCATGAATGGTTTTTAAATTATAGTTGTGGTATCTGCTCCCCGAGAAAAAGCTGAGGCCTGCAAAATGATCTTCCTCAACTCAGTGACCTTGCTTATCATTATCGGTTTTACGTCGTGATGACTCAATGACAGAGGTGTATAAGGTCGCTGGTTCGATCTTAGCTAACGCCAAGTTGCTTTGTAGTGAACAAAAAGCCGTGTGCGCGAGTTTTCTAAGGGTTCTCCCCACTATATTTAATCCATCATTACATTTATTTCTCATAATCATCGTCTTCTTTAGCCTAGTTAGCATAACCGTAAGACGTAAAACTCAAAGATTTAATTTCATTTCTCTGAACCACTACGAGTGTTTTTTGTTCTCTTGACAGTACCGAGGACGTAAATCTTGTGTTCCTAGACTGCATAAGACGTGAACGATAAAATCTGAACCACCATAAATGTCTTATGTTGTCTTAACAATATCGAGGCTGTATAGGACGTGGACCTACAGTTCAAAGTGAAATTCGAACCATCATAAATGTAGCTATAAACACCAAATATTTGTTTCTATTTTACGTATAAGATGGAAAGCGTTTATGACCTTTGGCTGTATAAGACTTGAACGTACTTTTGTGGGTTGTGTACTTAAACCCGTAATAATAACGCCAAAAATCGAACCTGGACTTAGCCCCTGAAATCTCAAATGGGCTTAAGGAAAGATTTTTTTTATTGTAATGCATTCAACCTGGAAAATGCTGATTAGCACCTTGTCCTTCAAGTGAGAAGAGTGAGAGGCAAGGAAATACTTCCGTGCTTGACGTCACATGAAAGAAATTCTGTCCATCTTAGCATTTTGTTCGTTCTGTGCTTTGATCAGTAAGCTGTTATTCGTTTCATACAAGTTCAAGTGTTAGTGTGGCTAATATTTATTAAATCACATCTTAATGGTCGCTAAATTACGTAGTATTTCATTCCTGGTGATCGAACAGGCTATGTCCAGAAAAAATGGTCACGGCTATACAACTACAACAAGATTGCTTTCATGAGCTACGATGTGAAATCAGGCTATGGCTGGCCAACGGGTTCATTATATAAACGAACTCAATCGTTCTCAAGACAATATAAATCTTAAACCGTAAACTATGTTACATTACTAAAAGTTACTGCTTACCAAAGATCTTTGGCTAGCGAAACGATTTGTGAGTTAGGGTTGACTAGATAGTTTGTCTTGTGAGATGAGCTTGAGAGTTCATTTCAATGTTCCGTTACGAAATAAATGACAAGCAATGACTAGCCAAACGGTTCATCATCATATATCAAATTTAATCCTGAATACTTCTCCAAGATAATTTAAATTCAAATCAGTAAACCAAAAGCAGTTAAACTGACTGCACTTTCAACTTTAGCAACAATTCACAATCTACGATGTAATCTGTTTAGGTGATCAATTTCAATCTCTGTTAAAATTTTCGAAAAGTTTGAGTTTGATAATTGTAGTTCGAAAATATTTTTAATACGAAACATGAGTTTCAAATTTTAATTTTAAAACTTTCTGAGTTCGAAAATTTTTAGTTTGAACTTTGAGTTCGAATTTTTTAGTTCAAAATTTTAGATCGAAAACTTTTAGTTTGTAATTTTGATTTGCAAGTTTTAAGTTTGAAACTTTCTGAGTTCGAAAAAAATTGTTTGAAAATTTGGTTCGAAAAGTTTTTAGTTTTCAAATTCGATTTGAAATCTTGTTCGAAAATTTTAAGTTTAAAAAATTTCGTTCCAGAAAGTGATTTTATTTTATTAGTTTTAAAATTTTTAGATTTTCAAAATTTGTTTTCAAAATTTTATTTGAAATCTTTTAGTTTAAAATTTTTGTTTGGCATTTTCTGTTTAAATTTTTATTTGAAAATTTTAGTTCGAAAAATTTTTCGTTTTGAAAAGTTTGTTTAAATTTTTTTAGTTTGAAAATTTTTAGTTTTTCAAAATTTTTAGTTTTTCAAAATTTTTAGTTTTGAAAATTCTTGCACTCAGTGAAACCGATTCGAAAAAGAATCGGAGCAGTTTAGATTTTCAAGATCTGGCAACATTGTTTCCATCAATGAAGCGCTTACTGATCAACAAACGCTGAGATTTTAAAAAAATCGCTCGAACAATGAACTAACCCGATTTAAGCAAAGAGTCATCTTTTTATTTAATCCACGAACGGAAACGAGAGGTCCAAAATCACATCATCCCATCCCTTTTATCCTTCTCAAAGAATAAATATATCCTTTCAAAGTAAACCATTGACAATTAAATACTGTATATGTTTAATATGCAATAACAAAAGAATGGCAATGATACTGACAACGAATACGCAAACACATGTAATACAATATAGCTGACGTTTGCTTCTAAATATATGATTATAAGCCAATGCACGAAGAAGCTTTTTTAAACTTTGTATCATTTTTATTTAATCTGCGAACAAAAACGATATAAATTAATGAGGCCCGGAATAGTTCCTCCTTTACACTTCTCAGAGATATTCAATAAACGAACTGACATTACACTCTTCGTAATAGCAGATTCTGCAATTTCACAACAAACTCGTATGCGTAACAAAGAGCAGAAATGCTTAATGTAACATAAAATGTCCATGTTCTTTTCATACGTAAAATTGCTCACACCGAATGGGGCATGGTGGCTCAGCGATTGTCTCTAATGTGTGATGTCCCTGCTTCAATCCGCAAGCAAGTAAGTTCATGTTTTTTTTTCCTGTTTCGTCCTATCATTTCTCATCATCGTCGTCTTCCTTAGCCTCGAGGGGGCGTTCAACTCAACATTTCCTGAAACTAGCACCAAGAATCGAACTCGGGACGATTGCAATGTCTATAACGTAGTAATCAACACACGTAAGGTATCCATGTTCACCCCTAAAGCGGAACAAAATGGATCACAAGTAAATATCAAATTTAAGGAAATAATCTTAAGTACATCTCCAAATAATCATTTAACGTAATAAGGCTCCAAATTCAATCATTGATAATCATCAAAGGAAACGGATTATACATATAAGGTAAGAAATAAAGATAACAATCTCCAAAATTTTATACCCATAAAAGGAAACAAAATAAACCCCTCAGTGAAACTACCCCATAAAGGTAGAGCATGGCCTAACATCACGTGACCCCATAATGTAATCCTAAAAGCAATGCTAAGGTGCACGGGAACATCAAAGGGAACAAAAATAAGGTAGGCTATATATACACCCTATAAGGTTTAAAAAAAAGGAAATAACATTCTTCAAATTTATACCATAAAAGGAAACAAAATAAACCCATAGTGAGACTACCCCATAAAGGCGGGGCGTAAAACTATGTAAGCTAGAGGGGCTGTGGCGCAAAATTTCAGCGGGCGTCACACTCCAGGGGCTCAAAAGTTAAAATCAGGTAACACAAAATAAGCTATACATACACCTGTACTCCATCATAAGGTAACAATCTCCTAATTTTATGCCGCAAAAGGGAAAAAAATGAACAACCTACCCCATAAAGGCGGACGGGGTGTGGCCTAGGGGCGCCGGGGGTGCAAAAGTTAAAATTATATACAGCAAAGTAAACTATACATACACCTGTATTCCATTAAAAAGTGACAATCTCCAAAATTTTATGCCGTAAAAGGAAACAAAATCAACCCCCCTCGGTAAAACTACCCCATAAGGGCGTGGCCTAACACCACGTAACCCAAAAAAGGCATGGCCTAACATCACGTGACCCTATAACGTCATAGCACGTAATCCCAAAAATGGGCACCGGTGCCCGGGGGTGAAAAATTTTGGCGGCGGCGGCGCTCGCCACGCTCCAGGGGGCGGAAAAATTTGCCTCAGGTGGGCGAGTACTACTGTTAGTCACTGGAGCAGGATTAAGTTCTCCGTAAACCATATATATATATATATATATATATATATATATATATATATATATATATATATATATATATATATATATATATATATGTGTGTGTGTGTGTGTGTGTGTGAATAACGAGGCTTATGCTATATTATTAAATGGTGTTATTTTTAATCTCTGCTGTGCTATGCTGCCATTGTCTTTTTTCTACATCAAGAGAAATGCTCGTAAAAGAGAACGAGTACTTCCCTAATGTTATATTAATAGGTGAAAAAATACTACCGGCAGTGTCATGGTCGTTCTGCTATGTTCATAGTCTTGCTGATGTGTGTATTTCGAATCGTAATATTTCTGCGCATGCGTGTTCCTGTGTGGTGTTCATAGCCGTAAAAGGCTACTCGTTGCGCGTAGTCTGTCCCAGAGGAACCGGAAAATGTACTGGAACCTGAATCGAAACAGGAGTCGGAGCAGGAATCGGAACCGGAAATGTTTGCGCATGTGCAGTAGGTTTAAAAACTTCCCCCAAGTGCCACCACTAGGGATGCGCACGAGTCGAGACATGTCTCGAATCTCGACTCGACTCGACTCGAATTCGAGTCGAGACACACGTTGTAAAATTCGAGACGAGTCGAGACAAACGTATTTCTCGACTCGAATTTTCGAGTCGAGACACGAGTCGAGTCGAGACAGTTCATAAAAATCTCGACTCGACTCGAATGTCTCGAAAATCTTTCTATAATTTTTAATATTATTTTTAAGAAAGTACTCATTTAGAAACACTCGGCACGAGAATTTCGGAAACTTCAGGACTTGTCAAGTGTTCGTGGAGTGCTGCGGTGGGTGTCTTCAACAAGTGGTGAAACCAAGGGGAAATGACGTTCAAACGTCGAGGTGTGGGGCGCCCCCAATCTCATTACAAATGTCGGACGTTGTAGGCTGAGCAGACTGGTAAAACAGGACAGGCAGCGAACTACGTCGGAACTAACATCAGAGTTTAATGCTGGGCCAAGTACAAATGTGTCTGACCTAGTGTTGTAAAATTTCCGGAAATTTTGACCCTATTGGTAAAAAACAGGCTTTTTTTCGATTTCTTTCCGGAAACATTGGAAACATTGAAAAAAATTTAAAAATGTTTGTATTAGGTTAATTTTACTAGTAATGATATCTTTTTTTCAAACGCGTGAAAAATATAAGTTCAAAAATTTCAATGTTGCGAATATTAAAATATAGCACTCGAAAATAAAACTATTCCAATTATTATCTGTATTAAAATACTGGATTTACGCGTATATGTTTGTCTTACTGAAAAGTTTATATGTTTGTCTCCAGTCCTTTCGACAATGAGATATTGAACCCACAAGTGCTAGAAACGTGCCATTTTCATTGGTCGATTCCAAATTTTGAGTAAATTGTCCAGTTCTAATGAATATTTAAAAGACATGGCCATTAGTTCTTTATTAAACTTTTAGGGATACACTGGAGTATTGATTTTTTTTTAAAGTAAAACTCATACCCTACGAATTATATATTCCAACATCACATAGATGTATATAGGGAGTTGTATATCACTCAGGTGTTTGTTTCTTCATGACCAAATGATAAGAAAACGAAGGATAACCATTTCTCCAATCTCCAGGATCTTCATTCTTTGGAGAGTTTTCTTTAATGAACTCCGTATATAACTGACATAATTAATTGTGTATGTAATTTATTTACTTATTACATAATGCATGCAAAAAGAAAGAAAACACTGGTCATATATGAATTAGAAATTCCAACCACAAGTCGGCTCAAATCTTGGAAACAGTGCGAGATATTGAAAAAAAAAATAGTCGAAAAAATTTCCCCTTTATGATATCCCTTGCCGATTTTTATGAAGGCGTTCTTCACTTGTATCTGTAAAGGGACATATACAGATATGAGGAATGACAAGGAGATCCATGCTCATATGTGAATGAGCGCTGTATAGAGAGCGCAGGTTCACCTAGTTGAAAATTAATAGTCTGCACATATCCTTTATTCGTGGATGTGAATTAATTACAGAAGTTACACTTACATACAGTTACATGCATTAATTACAGTTACATACAAGCCTACCAATATGAAGTGTTCTGTTGCAACAAATAGGTCTCTTAAATAAAACTGAGTTCTCAATATGCTCTTTGGTTTGGTGAAGTTTTGTTAATTTTAACCAAATTACTTCTTAAGAGAAAGAGCAGTAGGCAAATTTCACTAAAACTCATGCACTAAAACATATAATTACTATTATTTAATATTTTAATATAGACACATATAAACTTTATGTACAAAATCCTCTTTGTAAACAAATACATGTTTTCTAGTGCGACAGATCATCTATTACAATCAAAATGAAAGTGACTTTGTTTCTAACTTAATAACTTTTGAATCATCAGACCGATCTCGATAAAATTTTCAACATAGATGAGGTTCGGGATGGTTTTTATCATTTTACTTTGAAGGTGCAACTTGAGGAAAGGAAAGAGAGAGAAATGACATATTAGTGTCGAATCCACAATTTTCGGGGTCGCTGAAATGAACAATGACACTTCCGATGCCATTTATTCAAAATTTAGCCCCACAACTTGGAGGAGGGAGGAGATAATATATATATATATATATATATATATATATATATATATATATATATATATATATATATATATATATATGGCGATTTTTCTGTAAGTACGCAACGGTACGACATACTGGCACCGTTTAATGTTAGCGGAATATTTCCTTTTCTGTCTTAAAAGTGGGTTGACAAGAAACTTAAAAATAATACCAAATAGTAAATGTAGAGGTTTATTGAAAATCAGAGTCTTTTTTTTTTTTTTTTTTTTTGCTTGTTTGTTTTCTTTTTCCTTTTTTCTTTCAGGAGAAAGAGCTGCGAATCTGTTCCTTCAGGGATCTTTCCTTTGCTGGTACGCCTCGCGCTTCCCACTGTTCACTCCTTTTTCGCACAGTAATATAAACCATAAAGGCTCTGGACCGACCAGATTTTTTTTTCTGAAAAGACTGATGTCTCCCAACAAATTTGTTTGTCGCTAATTCAATGGCCATTAGAGATGGAAAGTTGAGGGTTGAATTCCTGAGATAAATAAAGTGGACGGCGAACAAAAGTCACTCTCTCTCTCTTTTCATTCTTACAAATGGGCATTCAGTAAATGGAAATGTGCATTCAAGATGCAACATTCAACTATCAATACAAGCCGTTTTGTTTTGGCCACGGGTGCAGTCCAAACCACTCTTTCCTCTACCAATTTTACAATTTAGGATTTAGTTTCTTACGGGATGTGTAGCCTACCGAAGGACCACACAGATGTTATCGAAACTATTCTGCTATTGTACGCTTCTTTGGATATCGAAGCCCGCTCACTTTTGTTACTTGCCGACACGTTGAGTAAAGCAATTTAGTAAACCAAGCTTACTGTCTAAAATCTAAGTTTTTTTCTTCTTTTCCGCATTGAAAAGCAACTTCAACTCGTCGCGCTCTCGAGTTTGTGCTCAATTCCAGGTGGAAAAAATTGAAGCTCCGACCACAGCGGCTCAAGAGATTCTGTGAATCTGAACATTTTGCAAGCGGCTTCGGTTTCGGGGACACTAAAACGTCGTGGGATGAATTTTCAGCAATTAAGTATCTTTCATTTAGTTGGTCGTGTGATTTGTTGCGTGGTGTGGCAGATAAAAAAGCTGTAAATATTTTCGAATTATGAAAATTTTAATTGAATCTTAAACGTACGTATAAGTGTGTAGTGTGTAGAGGAACATCGAGTAGTTATCTTCAGATGTGACAAAAAATATAGTCGCTTTTTTAAAATTGCCAAGGACCATGTAAGTACATTTTTTATTATATGAACCATGTTTTAAAATATTATGCTGTCTTTTCGTAATTTACGTTGCTGTCTAGAATAGTCTATGAAAGGTAGATATTTCAAGAGGGACGAACGCAGGGAGTGAAATTTGGGGATCCGAACCCCCCGAAATCCTGATTTTTGTGCAAATTTAGCCTAATTCAAGGGGAAGTTTACAAATTTTAATATACTTTATCCTCAAATTGAACTTGAACCCCCCAAATACCTTTGACCCTTCCGAAATAAATAGAGGGCGCGGTGTCTCAGTGGTAGAGCGTTCACCTCCGATGCTTGGGGTCCCTGGTTCCATCCCAGCTAGCGCCGTGTGGACTTTGTGGTGGACAAACACCTAGCTCGTGGGTTTTCTCGGGATTCTTCCGTTTCCTTCCACTTTCTTCATTCCACCATTTCATTCGTTTCTCATTATCATCGTCTCCTTTAGCCTAACCAGCATAACCGTGGGATGTAAAACTTGAAGATTTCATTTAATTTTTCTTCCAAAAAAATTGCTGCGTACGTGCTTATATTTCAATTATCTTTTATGAAAATGCTGTTCTACTCAAAAGTGTAGGGTTTGAAGTCTGAATATTGGGAGCTAATTATGCTATAAAGGTAATTGAAAATTACCGACATTATTGTTGAATTAATAGTTTTGGGGCTTGATAAGTTCATTGATGGCAGTTTTGGTGCCCTTTATGTCCAAAATGAAACGTATTCTCCCCGTGCAAGGTATTAGGCTAGTGTGTAATAATAACGAACGGAAGTTTCACATATTCAAACCTTTAATATATTTCTCGCAGCTCAAATTTACTCACTTGTGCGGTATATCTGTGTATGTATAAATAAGATCATATCTCTTTTTGAGTTATTCGAAAAACATACAAATAATAAAGAGGGAGGATTTTATCAGAAATCCGAAAACTAAAAAAAGTAAAATTAATACCTGTTGCGTTAAGTATTTTTCCTGTTAGCAAAATACATTGTGTAATGCTGCAAACATGTTACAGCAAGTAAGATTACTAGCATCAGACGAAGAAATAGTTTTTAAATTATATTTTCCGGTTTTTGTTAATATTTCCGAACAAATTATTTTTTATTAATGGCTTCAAAATTTTTGGAAGTTTTACCGATCTCGATAAAATTTTCAACATAGATGAGGTTCGGGATGTTTTTATTATTTCTCTTTGAAGGTGCAACTTGAGGGAAAAGGAGAGGGGAAAATGACAGATATTAGTGTCGAATCGATAGTTTTCGGGTTCGGTGAGATGAACAATGACACTTCCGGCTGTTTAAATCCAAATTCAGTCTCATTAATACTCTAAGGGGGAATGGTGACATGGAAAAATAATTGAAAATTACCGATATTAATGTCGAATTCATAGTTTTGGGGCTCCATAAGTTTATTGGTGACAGTTTTAGTGCCCTTGGTGTCCAAAATGAAACGTATTCTCCCCGTGCGAAAAACGGGTATTCTGCTAGACTGTAATAATAACCAATGGAAGTTTCACATACTCAACCCTTTAATATATTTCTCGCTGCTCAAATTTACTCACTTGTGCGGTATATGTGTGTATATGTAAATAAGATCCTCTTTCTTTTTGAGTTATTCGAAAAATATACAAAGAATAAAGAGAGATTTTACCAGAAATTAGAAAACTAAAAATTAGAATTAAATCTTGTTGCTTTAAGTATTTTTCCGTTAGCGAAATACATTGTATATACAGTAGGACATCGATAATCCGAACGTCAAAAATCCGAACGCGGTCCCTAGAAACTTTTTACATTTTGTCTTAATATAACGCTAGCAATAAACAAACAATAGTGTGTCCGTCGACGTTGTGTGAAGTCAGTGTTTTTACAAAAGTTCATTCATACGTAATTGTCATACATATTTTTATTTTTTATTTTCTCTTAGGCCTATAAGTTTTAAGTGTGACTTACAAGATCAGTGTAATTTAGTGTACGAGCAAGTTCTTCAGAAACATTAAATGTAAGTAGCCTTTCGTACGGCATTGCAATTAGTGTATATACTGAATAACCACTGTATCGATAGAAGAATGTACCGTACAGTATATGTAAGCCTAAATGGCATTTTCTTGGTCATTTTCGAAAATCCGAACTACCTGTCATCCCAATTAGTTCAAATTTTCGACTTCCTACTGTATATGCTGCAGACATGTTACAGCAAGTAAGTTGACTAGCATCAGGCCAATAAATAATTTTTAAATTATATTTTCCTGTTTTTGCCAATATTTCCGGACAAATGATTTTTTTAATGTTTCAAAATTTCCGGAAATTTTACATAGAACAAGGAAGACATCTCTATAAAATACATGCTTGATTTAACATACTAACTAAAATGATTCTGGCCCTGTTATTTTAACACTTCCCTGTCATCAAGGGGGAACTTCATAAGATTGCTCAAGATAATTAAAGCGTCTATACTAATTAAGCTAACTAGGACTATATTTTAGTTTATTTTGTTGTCATAACTCCGTTCTATCACGGTGCTAATTTTGAAGTGTTTGGATAAGTTGCGCACAAAATTTCCCTGTTCTAATACAAGAAACATAAGTACTCAATTAGCTTAGCTCTAAACTAGTAAATACAAAATAGATTTAATTTTGAAAGCATAATATAAGAAAATATTCGAAAATTTCAATTTTACCCAAATTTTCCGGTTTTTTTTTTTTTGCAAGTTCGGGAAAACCATAAAAAACTGTTTTTTTTTAAACCCAAAATGTTCGTTTTTTCCCAGGCTTTCACAACACTAGTCTGAACACGCAGTGCACCGAACACTCCTAACAATGGGCCTCCGCAGCCGACGACCCATTCATGTGCGAATGTTAACACCACGATATCGGCAACTACGACTGAAATGAATACGTGACCATCGCTACTGGACCCTGGTATAGTGGTAGAGCATTGCATTGTCTGATGATCCCCGATAACTTCTTCATCATGACGATGGGGTGGTGCGAATCCGTCGTATTCCAAGGGAACAGCTCCTTGACACCTGTACTGCGGGACGCGGCTTAATTATTATCTGGGGAACATTCACGTGAGCATCCATGTATCTAGTAAGGCAAGAGCAAGGCACCATGACAGTCGAGGCGTATCGCACAATGCTTGCAGACTACGCACACTCCTTCAGGATGACCATGTTTCCCAACGGTAATAACATTTTTCGATAATGCACCATGTCACAAGGCCAGGAGTGTGATGGGGTGGTTCGAGGAGCGCAGAAGCAAGTTCGAAGTGGTTCTGGCCCCCCAACTCGCCGGATCTGAACCAATTGGACACATCTGGTATGTGATTGAACGTGACGTCAGGGTGCATCACCCCTTCCCCGGAATTTACGATAATTAGGTGACCTGTGTCAAGGCGTGTCGCCGTTGTTATCCGTGCCAAAGGTCGACATACTGACAATTAGGTAGGTAGTCATAATGGTCTGGCTGATGTGTGCGTATATTTTAACTCGTATATTTTGTCTCGACTCGAATTTCGAGACGTCTCGACTCGAATTCGAGTCGAGTCGAGACAGAGACTGTCGAGTCGAGACAGAAACATATTTTCGAGTCGAGACAGGCTTAAATCTCGATTCGACTCGACTCGTGCGCATCCCTAGCCACCACTCTACTCACACTCCCATCCTGATCCCTCCCACTCAATTTGTTCCTCCATTGTCCATTCTTATTATCCTAAATGGTGGACTAGGGAATGTCAGCAATAGATTTTTCGAAGGCGTCAAGGCCGTAAAACATACTTCGCCACTCGCTGCTATTCTAACTCCCTGCTATATCAACAGACCCAAGCCATTTCGACCCGTATTCTTCAACAACGCTGTCGTAATGCCTGGAGACAATTTTATTCAAGCCTTCGTTGTGGTTCCTCTCTATCCGCCATTTGGAAATTTTACCGGTCCCTTCGTAACAAGACGTATCGTCTTCTCTCTGGTGAATCCATTTCTTCTCCCTGGCTCCATCAATTCCATTCCCAATTAGCCCCATCCACGTGTCTCTTCCCTCCTCTCTGGCTTTCTTCTCTTTATTCCCTAGAACCATCCAGCCCTATCCATCTTCCTTTCACAATGTCTGAACTCACTCTAATCTTATCCTACAACACCTTCCTGCAACGTACCAGCAAGTCTTACTAACCTTATATAACACTGTATGGTCTTCTGAACGAATTCCCCCTCCGTGGAAAGACTACCTTATTATTCCCATCCTTAAACCCACAAAAAAAACTTGGTATCGGTGAACATTATCGCCCTCTCCTCATGTCTCTTAAAGGTCTTCGAACATCTCCTGAAACAACGCCTCCAATCGTTCTCTGAACACGACCTTTTATTTTACAAACAACAATACGGTTGTCGCCTTTGTTCCAGTGTTTCCGACTGTCTTTCCGTTCTTATATCCGATATTTGGCTTGCTTTTTCCCGTACCTAGTTGTTTTTGCCGTATTCATTGACATTTCTCAGACTTATGACTGCTCCCATTTATGACCTCATAGATATATTTTGGCAACAAGGCATTCCTTCGAAATATCTCCGTATTATATACAGCCTTCTGGTCTAACGTACCTTGCATCTTCTCTTCGGTTCTCAACTCTGATGGTTGCACCACTTCTCTAGGTCTTCCTCAAGGTTCTGTATTATCTCCTCTTTTATTCAATCTCTTTGTGACTCCTATTCTTCGCCAAACAAATAACATTGTACGGGTTCTTTCTTTTTTTATTGTGATGATTTAGCCTTCTATATTCCTTCTTCCTCCCTTCAACTTGCTATACCCTAACTTATTCCTGCTCTCACTACATTTTCCACCTGGTGTTCCAATCACGGCTTAAGAATAAATTGGAACAAAACATCCTTTCTCGTTTTTACCCGCAAACGCACTCCTGCCCTACCCTCCCTTACTTTTACCGATATTACCCTTCCTTGCCGTCCCTCTGTCAAATATCTCGGAATCGTCTTAGACGCTTCTTTACGTTGGATTCTCCATTATCAACTTTTACATCAAAAAACGTCTATCCTTCTTACGCTTAATTCGCTCCATTTCCACTTCTACTTGGTCTACAGATTTCCGTATTCTTCTTCTGTTATATAAACATGTCTACTTACCTATTTTAAAGTATGGTGTTTGTTCTTTTTCTTTCTCTTTCTAGGGTCTTTCAACGATTCCAATCTCTTCAATATTCTACTCTCTGCCGTACTCATAGCCTTCCTACCACCAATGCTGCAACAGCGCTTTATTCTGAGACCTGAGTTCCTCCCTTAGCAATTCAACTGAAACACGTCTCAGACAAATTCTGTCTTCAACTATTCCAACTTACCCGATCCTCTATCCTCCCTAAACTCACTGCTCCGTACCTTCATATAGCCCCCAAACGTTTTCCATATCTCGCATTTCTCCCTTGCATATACAAAGTTACCTTGACCTTGCACCACATCTGTTACACATCCAGCGCATGTATACTCTCCCTTGTTACTTCCACGCCTATCCTGTTTCTTCCCAATCCCTTTCTATTATTTTCCCCAATACCCTCCCGCCCATTTTTCCATTCCCGCCTCTTATCAACATCAGTTCTCCCTTTCAATTCCTCCTCTCCCTCAGCACACAGTGCATTTGTACTGCGACAGTTCTGGCCAGGGCTTGCATTTGGGATCAGCCTTTTACGATTCCTCTCTTCAGCAATGTTTCAGCTTTAAACTGCCTCATTATGTCACTACTTTTCTCACTGAAGCTTATGCCATATTTGCGACTCTTCTTCGTTCTCTTCAGTATCAGTATCCATGTATCTGCATAGCCACTGATTCTAAATCTGTCCTACAATCCCTACAATCTTCCCCCTGGACTTCGAAATCCTTCTGGATTCTTTCTGAAATTCGTTTCCTTCTACACCGTCGCACATCCCTCAACGTTACTATTTACTTAATCAGGTATAAAGATCATGCAAGTATACTCGGGAATTCCCTAGCAGATTCCGCAGCCCGATTCAGAGCTCTGCACGGCACTCCCATTGATTTTTCAGTCTCGCATATTGACCTTTTTTCACTACTAACTACGCTTAATTATCAACGATAGACTGCTTAAAATGCCTCATGTACAAAGGAACGTTGGTACTGGTGCCATCCATGTTCTCTCCGTTCCACATCTTGGTTTTTTCATCATAATTTCCTTCCCTCTTACCTCCATTTTCTTCTCCGTAACAGACTTCACATTCTATATACACCCCAACGCTTATACCTTCTTCGAAAACGCACAACTCCACTTTGTAACTGTGGTCTTGATAATGGCTCCATCAATCATCTCATTTTCTCTTGTCCTCTCTACCAGCAATATCGCCCACCATTTCTCGCCATTCTCTATAAATATCATGTTTCTAGTCTATGTACTATCGATTCGTTAATTTTCACCCTATCTCCACCTGTTCTTAATGCCTATTATCTCTATTTACAAAGATCTATGTTATTTCGCATTTCTAAAGGTTTATCTCATTCTTCCATCTTTAAAAAAAACACCAATTGTAAATGAAGGGAGGGCGATCTTGGAGAACGAGATGGAAGATGTTGTTACTGATATGAATCTGGTGAATTGTGAATACATTGAAAGCTAATAGTGAATCGAAGTGCATTTAAGTGTTGGCTTTTGCTAAATATTATGAACAAAAACTTATACTGTTAGCAAAAGTAATATAAGCACCTTATTATTCTGGTTAAGTCAAAATAAGTGTTGAAATTGCAAGGCAATCGTTCAGTTAAAAGATTGTGTGTTGTTTACAAACTTACTCAATTTTTACTTTAATATTAATTTTAAGATATAATTTTAAGTTATAATTAGCATGACTCTTGCATGAACTTTACCTGATCTACCTTTAAAGTAGATTAATAAGTTTTAGGTTAAGTTCTTGTTTCAAATATGGATGAGAATAATCATTTATCATCAACAGAAGCTTTTGATTCGTACATGTTGAACAATATGGCGGATCAGATAGATAATATGTCAGTAGCTGAAAAGATTGTGGTTTCAGAACTAAACCGGAAACTACCAGTATTGTCAAATACGGGAAACAATCTTATCTACAATTCCAATCCTAAACTAAAAAGTAAATCATTATTTGTAAATCAAAATACGAACTTTACGCAGATTGAATCTAATAAGTACAAAACATCCCACTTAGCACCATATTACGTTTTTATAAAATCAAAACATGAGGAACGGGGCAAGAAACACATAATGCCAATTAGCTGTAAGCTATACTTTGCGGAAATTCCAGGTAGAGAAAAAAATAAAGACATAGGTAGAAATCTTCTTAAAGTTCAATTCCGTTCAGGCGAGGAAGTAAATATTTTTTTTTAATGATATATCAATACAATATAAATGGAAAGCATTTATACCGAATCATATGATCTACACTACGGAAGTAATTAGTGATATTGATACTGATGTTACAATGGATCAACTACTAACAGATATTCAGTATGATGTTCCAATAACATCGGCGAGAAGAATACATAGAAAGGATACCAATGGCGAAATTCAACCGACCACAACAGTCATTGTTACATTTAATTCACAACAATTACCACTAGATGTTAAGCTATATTATATACGCAGGAAAGTTGACACATATATTCCCTTTATAAGACAGTGTTTAAATGGCTTTTACAAATACGGACATTTAAAACGAAATTGTCGTTTAAATAACACCATGTAAAAATTGTGGCGCTGTTCATCCATTTGAAACATGTACGAACCCAAGCAAATATATTAATTGTGGTCAACAACACATGGCAGACAGCATTGATTGTCCCGAGAAACTGCGACAAAGACAGATAGTAGAAATAATGGCAATAAACAAAATTTTCTTGAATGAACCAAGTAAATTAGTAAATAAAAATGATAAATCCAATCCTTCATACCAACTTTCTCAGGGAGTATTCTCAAACCCTATAGAAAATAGAGAATATCCCAATCAAATGAAAGCAAACACAACATATGCTAGTCTATTATATAATACATATACCCCTCAAGTTTTACAACAGAAAACCAATGTTAGGGATTCACCTCCGAAAAATAAAAGATGAAATATTGATGATTCACCAAATCTAATTTCCCTCCCTCTTCGGAATAAAACGAATGTTGGGAATGAATTTATCAGTAAACGACTTAAAGATCGTTTGTCACAATCTGAACATTCGAAATTTAATGAACTAGCTACAACTAATGTACATAAGGAAAATCGCTCCACCAAAAGGAAACAACCGTTATCCGAAATAATTCACATCACGAATCAGTGATAAGAACTTCTTTCATCAATAAAAGTCAGAAGATATTTTTAGAACCAAATAGAGATAAACCCTCAACTTCATTTCATGTTTTGCCCAAGACGGAAGGATTAGATACAATTACCGACATTAACAACAAATATGAAGATGCAATTAGAAAGTGCTTATCCACTTTTTGGTAGCCCTTCAGCAAATAAATTTGATACTCATTTAGAGTCTCTATTAGCATCTTTATATTTTCCTGTAAATTTAAATTAGGATGAAACAGAATCAATTTAATAGATTCACAATAATTCAGTGGAATAGTCAGAGTGCCAGGGGTAAAATCCATCATATTCATAATTTACTTCAAATTTATCACCCTGACATAATTTTACTTCAAGAAACTTGGTGCAATACCAAGTTCACCTCAAAAATAAAAAAATATACAGTTGTCCATCAATACAGAACAGATAATTATGGAGGTATTGTTATTTGTCTTAAAAATAAATACTCATATTCTACTTTTACACTTCCAAATACTACTAATTCTCCACATATTCAAACGCTTGGAGTCATTGTTAACAATATAAAATTTCTTAATATTTATATTCCACCTAAATCTCACATAGTTGATAATTTTTGGGATCCATTACTAAATAACAAATTAAACATAAATTACATTGGAGCAGATATGAACATACATCATGTCATATTTGGCTCAAATCTCACAGATTCAGCTGGGAAATTATTTCTATCGAAATTAGCAGGCTCTCAATATTTCTATTTAAATAATGGAGCTCCCTCCACAATTTCTTCAACAGGCTCTAGCAAGGTGTATAAAATAAGGCTCTATCACACCACTTCTAACATTAACAATGAATAATCACTATATCGAGACCGAATGGTGGATAAGTTTTACATCATGCGATAGTAACCACTTTCCAATATTTTTTAATACTCATTTATTTCCTTATTCAGATGTAAAAAAATATGCAGTACAATTTGGTTTTTAAATCGAAATTACAAAAGACACATGAAAAAATAAACTGGAATGAATACAAACATATATTGGATGAAAAAAATTTTAATACCTCATCTGAACACATAATTATCATCCTGCACAAATCTTTACTTTCATCAAATCAACAGTATATACTATTACCAACCATACTACAGTTACATCCTTTAATCAGGTTCAAAAGAAAGATAAAATTAAGCAAAGACTCGCATGGTGGAATCAAGTCTGTCAACAAAGTATAAACAATGCGCAAAAAGATTTTCGCACCTTTATTAATAATCCATCCAGGGATAATTTTCTCTATTTTTGTTCAAAGAAAGCTCAATCAAAAAGAGTAATACAACATAACAGAAGACAGAGTTGGCAGGAATTTTGTAATAAAAATTTCTAATACAGATACACTCCAGCAACTCTGGTATTTTTGGAGAAAGTACACAAAAAACATGTCTAATCAGAATACACCATTATATTTTCGACAATTAAATTGGATAGATAAATTTCATCAAAACTTATCACCACCTTTCGTTAACAATTCACGTCTTCTATTACAGAAACAACTTTTCCATAACCAAAACGCAGTATTAGATGAAGACTTCCTGAAGGAGGAATTAGAAATTGTACTTAAACATATAACAAAATCAATTTCATCTGGGATAGATGGGATGATATATTTCCATTACAAAAAATTAACAGTAAATGGTCTCAAAATACTTCTACAATATTTTCATAATATATGGAATACCAACGTTATACCAAGGGAATGGAAAAAGGTTCTAATTATCCCAATTCCAAAAGCAAAACAATCAATTGGCATAGCAGAGAATTATCGTCCGATTTCATTACTCACACGTGCATACAAAATATTTGAAAATCTCATCCTCAATCGATTAAATTGGTTTTTATAATATAATCAAATTCTGCATAGTAATATAACAGGATTTAGAAAAAATACTTCCACCTATGATGCTTTAGGCCCAGTAATATTAGCTATTTATTATTCTTTTTTATACAAGGCAATATCTTTTAGCAGTTAGCATTGATCTACAAAAAGCATATGACTCCGTAATCTTAGATATATATTAGTAGATAAATGATATAATCTAAAGATACGGAGTAAAATTATTCGTATAATACATAATTTAATTCATAGAAAAATTTATATAAAATTGGGAATACATACAATACGTCTCATACTACATCATTAGGGCTCCTACAAGGTAGCAAATTAAGTCCTTTACTCTTCAATATATACAATATATATATATATATAAATGATTTATTTAAACTAAACTCTGAATAAATACAATTAGTCTCGTTTGCTGATTATATTTTAAATAATACACTGGCCACTGACTTGGTGAGTGGGAAAAAATTTTCTTCAATCATTAGCAAACTGGACCCAGCAAAATGGATTACAAATAAATAGGAGAAAAACTAAGTTTATAATTTTTCACGCAGGAAATCGATACCTATAACGTCAATTAATATACAAAATAATCAATTAAACGAATTCATTCAATAATATATTGAACGAATCTCATATCAAATATCTGGAATTAATTTTAGATAAAAATTAAACTGGAATCAACATTTATGTCATCTTTCACAGAAAGCTATTAAATACTCAAAACTTTTTCAGTGCATAGCATCAAAGAAATATGGTATTAATCCATTCAGCTTATAAAATATAGTGAAACAAAGTGTTATGACAAAATTTATGTATGAAGGAATATTTTACTCTAATAATGCTAAACAATTTTATAAACGATTGGAAAACATCATTTATGATTTGCTTAAAATTATTTTCTCACAACCAAGATTCTGTCCAAGACAAGCACTTTTAGAAGAAACCAATTCAATACCAATAAGTATATTAATACAAAGATCGGCAAAAAGATTCATTTTAACAAGATTTAGCAGTACATCTTCATTAACGATTAATAATTTAAAATATATTGAAAATTAATTCAATAGAAAACAGATACCATATCTCAATAATCGGCCGTGGATTTATCAGCCATATAGTGGTTTAAAATATTTAATGCCATATATTTATAAAGTCCCTTTCCTACCATGTTTTAGCTGGTAATATACAACTAATTTAGTCAATATTAAAGCTAACATGAAAGCTAACATCAATATTAATGTCATGAAAATAGATAATCCAGAACTTCGTACTAAAATATATAGAAACATTTGGGCAGAACAAATCCGAAATGCTGTCTTGATATATACAGATGCATCCAAATATCCAGATATTTCAGTGGGAGCAGCAATATTCATTCCATCTAAAAACGTAGTCTTAAAATACAAATGACCATCATCAAATATCACGATGGCAACAAAAACAATAAACTTTTTCCAGGACATTCTTACTGGGAAGTAATTGAAAATCATTCCCAAAAACTCAGAAATTTTAATAATCATTGGTCAAGAAAAGAAATAACAACATATAGAATTATTTTAGGTACAGCACTTACTTCAGCAAATTATTTCAAAAAAAGAGATACTTATCAGTGTTGGTGTGATAAGGGTGTAGGTAGTGTTAATCATCTTTTATTAGAATGTAGTTATTTACAAAACCAGAGGTTAATTTTTCTTCAAAAGTTAAGTTACTTTCTTGGAATGGGTCCATTTTCATACAAATACATAATGGCAACTTATAATTGGAAAGCAATACGAACCATGATACAATTCATTATCCATAACGGTATAAATTTATAAATTTATTTTTAAAAATTGGAAAAATAAATTTTATAAATTAAAATTGTAAGAAGGTATATATATATATATATATATATATATATATATATATATATATATATATATATATATATATATATATATATATATATATATATATATATATATATATATATATATATAATCATGTTAAACTAAATACTAATAAAGAAGATAATCTGGAAAAATACTCATTCACCCGAAGAAAATAGTAATTTAAGTGGAAAAAGCTAAGGTTTGCCTAACAAATTCAATACTTATAGCCTATTAAAACTTTAAATAAGTTGGAGACTATAGCTGTAAGACTACTAATAATGAAGAAGAAAGAAAGAATATTATCTTCACAATGTACGAAGATTCTGATTAAGAAGAAGAAGAAAAAAGTGCAAGGACAGAAAGGTTCGCCAGTTCCGTAGTATGGATTGTTCATGTAAACAGAAGGTGTATTAAGTAAATTAGATCTTCCTGCGGCAGGTAAACGAGTGTTCTAAGTAATAATAAAACCTTGGGTGCAGTTTTACTATCCGGATCCACAGATTGAAAAATGTACAGAAAAATTTGGCAAGTCTTTAATTTGCCCATTTTATGTCAAGAACAGACCCAATCAACCCCTGCGGAGCTTCCAACTCGTTCCTACTTCTACGCCTAGTCCTCCTCCTACTACTACTAATACTGTGTATCTGTATAGTAAAACTGCAGGAAACTTTTTCTGTGTAGACCATTACTTGAAAGAAGCTTCTACCGTGTATTTGTGGTGTGCTTGTTCAACGGTAAAAATTGTTCAGTTTATCGAAGATTTAGTTAAACATGACATGCAGTTTCTTCCACATATAAGCAGTAAGTGTTTTGTTTGGTGTTGAAATCTGGTAGTACTAGTATCACTATACAAATACTAATAGTGTTCTGGTATGGGAATATATTGTTGATTGCTAGTATGCTTTCATGGCGTCAACAGGCATTGCAAAATATGTACCCAAAATGTAAATAAAAGTCGCCGGATCATACAAAAATGAATATTGAACTAAACAAAAGGAATATTGTTTAGTTTCTTCTGCAAACTACAAGGTTGTGATCCTGGCTCACTTGTTAGTGATTATTATTACAAATACAATGTAGACGTATGGCATAAAAACTAGTGCATAAAACACGAACCAACTTGTGCTAGGTGGCCACTAAAAAGCACGAATGCTATCTAAAAGGGCAGGCGCACAAGCGAATGAGTGCTTCCGTAGGGAGCAGGCGCGTCAGCTGTAGTGGGTATACGCATTATCGGGTATAGTGGAAAAACACTTTGTTTCAAAATATATAGCTTACGTGCTGCATAGCTGTGAGGAGATACTAAATGCCATCCAAAAAAGTAAACAGATTCTATTAGGTTTGGTTAGATGTTCCTCTTCTTTTCTGTAGTTTAAATTCGTTTCCACACTTGGGGCCGCGGTGGCTCAAACCCTGCTTCCGCCAAGTGAACTTTGTGGTGGACAAACACCGTGTGCGTAGGTTTTCTCGGGGTTCTCCCGTTTCCTCCCACTTCCTTAATGCCACCATTTCACTTATTTCTCATCATCACCGTCTCCTTTAGCCTAGCCGGCATGATCGTGGGACGTAAAACTCAAACATTTCATTTCGTTTCCACACTTACGATAAACCATTCGCCTGTTTAGTGGACTATGAGTCTCACACAATTTCAACAACTGACACACTTTACTTTTGTATAACTCGATAAAACTCAAATGCGATGTCAGAATCTTGTCATTTACGCACCATTTCCACACTGCCTTTCCCATAAATCATAACAAGTATACCTCTGTGCCAAATAGTCCCTTCCGCCTCCACATATAGTGCTGTTTACAGCATTAAAAACAACTGACAACTTTTTTCTTAATTTCTACTATTTCCCCTCATCTGACTTTCGCTCTTTCCCACAAACCAAAATAAATTCTCCAATTCATCTGGTAAATTTTCTAAAATTGGTTCGGCTATACAGCAGTTAACCCAAATAAAACAGCAGTCAGGTTTACAATAGACTGTAAAATTAAATAAATAAATTGAAAAAAAAATTTATGTTCGAAATTTTCTCTAAGACGTTCTGCACCGTTATTTTTTTAGTGCATATTTAAATGAGTACAGAATAATATGCGTGCAAACTGATGTGGCATGGAAATGATTACGTGCTATCCTATTACATTGTATCATATGCAATTATTTCATCAGGAAATTCACTCATAGGTTCTTAGAAATGTTTTTTAACCAACTTTTACTAAAGCGTTTTTCACAGTCCTTTGCACCTTTCGAAAACAAACCGCGTAATATGATGTATCATTGCGCGCACAACTATTTGCTGATTGGTGAAGACAAAATTGTTTCGTCTGTTTCCCGCAATATTTCTGCTGCAGCATGTGCATGTATTTCTGCTACAGCGATGTGCATTACTCGTCTCACTCTCATACCATTGCCATGATATAGGGCAAAATACCCAATACTATATAATCTCCCCTCCTTTAAGAGCAACTGAACATTGTTATTTTTCCCCAAACTGTAATTATTGATGAAATTACAATGAGTTATATCAAATTATCAACTGAACGATAAAGAGATGGCGCTGTTATGTAACAGCAAGCATTTATCATTATGGGAGATTATTTCTTTTTCATCTATTTCCTAAATCATTATGCATATCCATGACAAAAAAAAAAAAAAAAAAAAAAAAAAAAAAAAAGTACTTTTCCCCCTTAAGTTCAATTTATTGATGTGTTTTCTTACATTGTATAGCATGCGAATGTACAAATACTAACTTCAGTACTACAAAGTAAGTAAATAAATATTCCATGAGAACATGAAAATTAGCTATTATAGGTCTTAATTTTCTTCAAGTGAATTGAACAGCGTTGATATCGTTTGATAAAGTATTTGCTTTTCTTCTGCACTTACGGGTTTGCCTTGTTTGTGTTTAACAGACTAACTCGGAGCAGCAGGTAACCTGCTGGCTTCCTTAGGCGACATCTTTAAATTGTGGCGCGCACTTCGTGTGTTTTGTCATTTGTTGTAACAGTTTTTTCTTACAAATTCGATTTTGGTTCAAGATTTCAATCCCATATAGATATACTTTGAGTCGAAACCTAAATGTTCTTACTGCGCCTTAACAATACACTATGGCGTGGGAGACCCGGGTTCGATTCCCGGTGGAAGCTCATGTGGTTCGGATTCCACGTTAATCAGTAGGTCCACGTCTCATATAGCCTCGCTGCTGAACGAGACGTTAAACTTAAAATCAACTCAAGTCATTAACAATACATGACATTGCATTTGTTGTGTACTATTTGCTCATGGAAGAATAAACTGTTATTAGTCTCATTTTCAATGTTGCTACCTCATTGTTATTTTTCAGTTTTTCACAAAGAATGGTTGTCAAACAGTTGTCATTTCATGAAAATGGGCTAAGAAAATGAAAAAGAGAAATCAAGTGAACTCGCTGTTCTTATTGAAGATAATAAGTTCCTTATAGTATTTCAGATCTTTGTTTGACCTTTCATTAGAGATTAGGAAATAGTCAATTAAAAAGAGAGAAAGTGAGGTTGATAGATAGAAGTTAAAGAGGATAAAACCTGTTTTAGTGATTCATTACTAAGTAATATGAGGCTAATTTTTTTCAGCTATAATTTGTATATTGCCTTTTTAAAATGCGATCAGAATAAATGACCATTTAAAAGATGCAAAAACCGAATATTTGGTGCCAGAAATGAAATAATGTACAAAGGAATCTTCAACATTTAAGAATTTTTATAATATTGGATAGGAATGTTCATAACTTTTGAGTCTTTTTTTTTTTTTTTTTTCTGGCTGCAGTGAAATTAAGATAAGGTACTATGTGCATGTTAAATAATGTGTCTTTATTCCTATGTAGAATCTAAAAAGTTTCTTGGAATTTGTTGAATAAGGTGTCGATAGAGTCTTCATACTCTCATGACTGATATTAGTTTATAGCGTAACTTTTCTGTTAGATATCAAATGAAAGGATAAGTCACGAGGATTCAAAATATATTTTATAGGTATTTTATTACATATAACAAAGGAAATAAAATAATAAATTCTCTATTCAATAAATAAGTAAACTCAGTAGTTTTCAAGTTCTTGCAGAATGAACAATTGCTTGTTCCAAACACTCGCTCGCCTATAATGAAAACGTACAAGGAGCTCAAGTTTAAAATGAAATGAAATGAAATTTTTCGAGTTTTACGTCCCACGATTATGCAGGCTAGGCTAAAGGAGACGGTGATGATGAAAACATGAATGGAATGTTGGAATGAAGAAAGTGGGAGGAAACTGAAGTACCCAGAGGAAACCCACGCACACGGTGTTTGTCTACCACAAGGTTCACTTAGCGCGAACTTGGATCGAACCTGGAACCTCATTTTCCAGAGGTGAACGCTCTATTACTGAGCCACCGCGGCCCCCCAAGAGCTCAATTTTGAATAGAAGTCGTGAATACAACTGCACATGTTTCTAAATTTGATAATTAACTCCTTTGTGGTTATATGATCCGCGTACTCGTCGTCGGGCGGGAGACCCGCGTTCGATTTCCGGAGGAAATTCATGTAGTTCGGATCACTCGTTCGGCTTTAGGTCCAAATCTTATAGCACCTTGTTATTGAAGAGGACGATAAACTTTAATCCATCCATCCAACCATAGATCTGCTAGTAGGAACACTAAGTCATCATGTAATAGTGGCTCTGAATCCTAACATTTTAGGTAGGTTCTCAGCTAGATGAAACGTTAGGAGTGGGGATAGTAAGTTTTAGTTGTAATTTACACTGGTAGAAGAAATTCAACGTTCTGCCCTTCTTCCTCCTGATGCGTGTCTGCGTTTACATAGTAGTTCAAAGATTCAGGAGAGCAATGCGTACGCCACTGCAAACGGAAGAAAATGGTTCCTGATTCTCTTATCGCAAGCCCATGCCATTTTATTTTTAATCTCATTGTTTTTCTCCCTTCAGTTTGTTTATTCATTTCTTAGCACAAAATTGCATATAACATTTTTTGTTTAATTAGTTGGCAACATTTCTGCACTGCAATCTGCATTGTTTACAAGGGGTGCAAAGCTTCGTGAAAATCAGATTAAGTGGTCACTGAAAGCAAGAGTGTGTGATGCCTATATCCAAGTCAGGACAGAGCACATTCAGCGGAGTGCGTCGGTATTGGAGGCTATGTATAAGCGAAGGATGTGCAAAACACTAAGCAACATCTGCTAGCTGGCCCCTAAAAGAGATTGCTTAGCAACCAAGTCAGCCAAGAGCGCAGCAAGCTTTCCGCGAGGAGGTGCGCGCATAGGGAGCAGGCGCGTCAGTGACGAAGGGTATTAACATCAACGAGGATAATGGTATACACACATTATGTCTCTTACAAACAACGCACATGTGTACATGAGGGCAGTTTTCATGGTTTCACATTAGTATATGTTTGTGAAAATAAAATAGATATTTCCTACATTGTACAGAAACACTCCACTGGTGGAAATTGATATGGTACTCAATTGTCTATCATATGAACTCACTCATTATATCCGTAATATAATCCTTGTAACCTTACACTTGTAAACATAAAATACTGATTTACTGCCTTGTGTACAACCGCAGATGGAATTAATATCATAGATACTCTTCTTTTATATGCACTCACTCATTTTAAATGTAAGATTACCATTTTTATGACAGTCTATTGGGCGATTACTGCTATTTCGTTCAGTAACAACTTCAACTATTTCCCTCACTAGTCTTCCACTCACTCTTCCTCACAAACTAAAATAAATTCTCCAGTTCATCTGGTAATTTTTTTAATATTGGTCCGGCGATACAGCAGTTAACCCGTCTATTGGTATGCTGCACCAAAAATGAAGTGGAATTTAAGGACGATGATAATATTCATCGTAGTCACTTATATTCAGCTCAGTTGACATCCTGAATCATTTGGGACTCAACCTACATCATAATATAAATCGAACTCTATATTTGAGTCACCTGAAAATGACGGAAGGCAATTCAAATAGGCCAACGATATAAGATAGGACACGGACCAGTCCCCTCCTAAGAGTGGATGCTCATTCGTTAGGTTCTCCCTTTTGGTACCCTTCTTCGATATGAATACCAAAATAAATCTAGAATCATGAACCAAGATGCAATTGCTCCCCCCCCCCCCCAAGAAGAGGATTCGTGCTGAAAAAAAAAAATCGATAATTTTGAAAACCGAAATTGAATAGAATGATTGTATCTCATAATGAAGGAACAGCGTAGTTTGAAACCTAATCCATCTGTGAAAAATTAATAAATACGGTAAGTCGATATCCGAAATATTGTTATGTTACGCATGAATCACAACTATCTTTTAAAATTTCGTTTGTTTACATTCTTCACTGTACTAAGTTTCTATAGAACGCACACAGAGCACCGCAATATTTAATATTTTCGAACTTTTCTTAACGGGATGATCTACCTTTTCTCGGCACAAAAATTTTTATATTGGACCTTATGGGGAGAACACGGCTACCGAATTTCCTCAGTTTCTAAGGAACTAGGTATCTCTAATGGGGAAGAAAAATTTTGCAGCATTCTATAGAAGTTTATTAACGGGTTGAAATACTTAAATTGTATATTTGTCTGCTAGTTTAGCAGAAATAAATTATTAAAAAATAAATAAATTAGTTTCTTTTTATACAAATTAAAATATGTTTAACTTTGGAACCAATTATGGTAGAAAGATCAACTTTTTTTTGTTTTATTCCTTGAGAAGAAACGACTCTAATAGTTTTAATCACAACCATTTCTGATACGCCAATAAAAAAATAGTATTTTAATATAAGTATTAAAGTCCACCTGTCAAAGTTTGACGAGGGTAAGTCACGCCCCACTCTAAGCTTGGCCGCGGAATGGGCGGGGGTTGGTGAAATGGAGGGGGAAGGGGGTGGATGTCTGAATGAAACAGGTTCTCGACCAGTTTCTGAGATTACCTGTCAGCTGCCAAATACTGTTAGCTTTATAGAGTGTGTCTTCCTCAATGGTTCCATACTAAGAGACTGGACGATGTGGTGTGAAGTTTCCTCTTTTCTCCGTTACCTCTGGAAGTTCATCAAGATGCATTCTAGAGTGCGCGGGAAGAACAGTATATATCAGAAAACGCTGTTATTTTGGGATTTTTCCCCCTTCCCTACAAATATTATAGCATACAGTACTGTCGTAGAGAAGGGGGGCAGAGGGGTGTCCCCACAGAATTCCGACAATGTAAAGTCCTGGCCCCCATATATAGGTGTCCGTAAAAAAAATGTCCCCTAAGTTTTTTTTTTTTTATAATGTCTTGGGAATATATTTCAAATTTGAGGTGTTTTCCTGGTAGCCGCCGCCCTACGTAAATCTCTGTGTATATATATATATATATATATATATATATATATATATATATATATATATAAAGAGAGAGATCGTGAACCAAGGCACTTAGAAAGATAATTTTGGTGTCAAAGTATAGGTTTTTGAGGCCGATGAATTTAAATATGGCATTGTTTATTGCCACTTAGAAACCTTACAACCTGGCAGCACTGTTGTCTAACGATTAACTGTACAAAGTTACAAATGCGTATATGCACGCATTACTCTAGGATGTAGCGTACTTCCTCAGGACTAAGCGAAATCTACTTTGTCTGGTAGCTTTCATCACGACAAGACATATTTTACATGGTAACATGAGAGAACATTTGTCTAAATCCAATATGGCAGCCAATATGATGGCTAATTACTAGGCAACCAAGTAATGGACTTATTCAAATGCCTGTCAGTCCTAATTGGCCTAGAGCCTAGAGAATGGGAGAAAGAGGCAGGATACGGTCTAATTGAAGAAGGGTCTCCTGAGGGGGCGAGGGAAATTTAAAATACTCCATTTTTTAATGGAAAACACGGTTTTGCCTCCTTGTCCGCAGACAACACTGCACACCAAATGCTCTATAAGACGTTCTCTAAATAGCCCTGTTAGATCCAATCTGTATTCCGTGCATTTTTACGGAGGAACAGCGGAGCAAAAGCCCTGTTTTTTTGTGATATTTCTGGTTTCTCGTGCTTACTTCGCTAAGACTAAGCACTGTAAGCCAATCTCTAATTATCCTATAGCAGTGTTAATTTCAGATCATTTCCTCCGGAGGCACCACGCACAGAGGGGGAAAGCGACTAAAAATTGCGTGCTCCACAGAAATTTCTGCGAAGATCTCAAGCACCCGAGGGTGCATTTCGTAGCTCTTGGAAGAATTTCCCCCCAGAATCACCGCTGAAATCATCACTGTCCTAGGGAGTTGAAACAAGAAGCAGGATACGCAAAAAAGAACAAACTTTCAAAGCATTTAAAGTTTAGGCTCGTTGTGCTAAGCGCCTTCTTAGGACGAGGATATGGGATTTGAAAAATGCACGTTTTCTTTTATTTATTTATTGAAAAACATGTTTGCCCTTTTTTGTCCCCAGACAACCATGCAGACGACACACACCACTTGTCTTATACAAAAGTGTTGCCATGATAGCTCCTATAAGACCCATTTGGAACGGTGTCCATACTGTGCATTGTTATAAGGGGACAAGGGAGCAAAGCCCTGTTTTCTTTGACTTTTTCGTTTTCCACGCTTACCCCGCTAAGACTACGCACTGTCAGTTAGTCTCGATTTATCCTAAAGAGTTGAAACAAGAAGCAGGATACGCAGAAAAGAACATACTTTCAGAATGATGACGTCCTATGGGTGGGACCTACAGCTTAACGTAGGATCCGAACCACTTGTGTCTCCATCGGGAATCAAACAAGTGACTCCTTGATTATAAGGGATGAGCGTAACTATTCATCCACATATATATATATATATATATATATATATATATATATATATATATATATATATATATGCAGACTATAATAGACTATTGTACGTGGTAATAAATAGCTATAATAATATTCCAGGAACTTTTTGACAGTCCCCCGTACAATCTTTATTTTCTAGTAATGCATTCACATTGAAGGCTACGTCTTTGAAAATAATGTTGACAAATTACAAGAATTCTTTGAATAACTTCTATCGACTTTTTTCTGTAATAGACTATTGTACGTGGTAATAAATAGCTACAATAATATTCCAGGAACTTTTTGACTGCCCCCCCGTATAATTTTTATTTTCTAGTAATGCATTCACATTGAAGGCTACGTCTTTGAAAATAATGTTGACAAATTTCAAGAATTCTTTGAATAACTTCTATCGACTTTTTTCTGTAATAGACTATTGTACATGATTCTAACACAATTACTTAATATTGACACTTGTAATATCCAACATTTCTAGGATAGCACTGCAAATCTTTGATCACGAAATTAGTTTGAGGTTTCTCATTTAAACAAGCGCCTCTTTTAGGGTCTCTTCTCTTTTACATTCTTGAGTTTTTTGAAGGACCTGCAGCTCTAGGTTTCTGCTCTATTATCTTCTCCACCAAATTCAAAATAGAGGTTCTTCTACTCATGTTTTCCTGTGACAACTCTCTACAATATCCAGGAATTTACAGCTCTTGTATCCGTACGTGCACTAAGAATCGTCTTGAACCTACCCGAACGAAGCATTCTGGTCGCTTTGGTTGAGTATGTCAACACCATGTTATGTTGCACAACAGCTCTCCTTCCTTTTTTCCTTCAAATGACAGAGTTATGATACATTTCAACGTAGAGTATTAAGGACTAGCATCAGGGGCGGATCCAGGACGGACTTCTGGGGGGGGGGTTGTAATACTGCTACTTAGAGGTACTTTTAAGAGCTCCAAACTCTGGGATGGGTTTTATTTATATGTATAAAATAAGAAAGTTTCCTCTTCTGGGAAAAGGGGCGATCGCCCCCTGGATCCGCCACTGACTAGCATATATACGGTATATAGCTAGTCGTGACAAAAAGTATAGACCAACTCGAAATTTCAGAATCCTGCGATATACTTCCGCAATGATTTTTGAAGAGGTAGTTGGTGACTACTTCAAATTATATGCCCGTAGCTAAAGCCCCTCTATAAAAAATTGTTGCGTGAGTACCTTAGGATTCTGAAACATGTATTTTTGGATAGCGCACCTGTTAGTTCCTAAGTGGAGTCTTGACCCGACTACGGTAGGTCCGATAATTATTTCTTGTGAAAATGTCATATATTACCTTTTACAGCCCGTGACGACAGTAAGATTTCTGTGATTCGGCCAATCCCTGTTTCTACTTGCAAATGGCTGATTTATAGCATTTACGCTATTAGTAAGCGCTACTGAGGTCAATAAGAGTTGAATTAGATTTTTGCGAGGGGCGCATTGTTATAGCATGTTTTCTAACGCACAAAGGGATGTTCTGAATGGAGGCAGCTGTGTGTATGTTTAGCCAATGGAGCCATTTGTATGTTCATGGCTTTGCACTCTAACTCCAAATAATAATAATAATAATAATAATAATAATAATAATAATAATAATATAACTTTTGCCTCCTAAAAATAACCAGATGGTAAAGTTATGGTCGATACATTTTTGGAATTCCAAGGCATTTTAGAATGCTTGTCTATGATCTGGCTATCAGAAATAATTGATCACCATTTTCTCTACATAACTATAATTTTCTTACAGGGTAGAAACACCTCCTCGGAAGAGAGAGAGAAAAAAAAGAGGGAGAGAGAGAAAGTGGCCGAACTTGGGCTATTGAACGTGAGGACAGGATGTTTACATTCGCATTGACACCTGCTGTGAAAACGGTCTGTGTACATAGCTGAAAGAGATTTGTGAAGACCCTTCCCTTCATATATCTCGGGACGAAAACAAAAGAAAGGGGTGGGCGCGGATGCCTTACCCTCGTCAAACTTCTTGGCAGGTGGACTTTAATACTTATATTAAAATACTATTTTTTTATTGGCGTATCAGAAATGGTTGTGATTAAAACTATTAGAGTCGTTTCTTCTCAAGGAATAAAACAAAAAAAAGTTGATCTTTCTACCATAATTGGTTCCAAAGTTAGACATATTTTAATTTGTATAAAAAGAAGCTAATTTATTTATTTTTTAATAATTTATTTCTGCTAAACTAGCAGACAAATATACAATTTAAGTATTTCAACCCGTTAATAAACTTATGTAGAATGCTGCAAAATTTTTCTTTCCCATTAGAGATACCTAGTTCCTTAGAAACTGAGGAAATTCGGTAGCCATGTTCTCCCCATAAGGTCCAATATAAAAAGTTTTGTGCCGAGAAAAGGTAGATCATCCCGTTAAGTTGTTTGTACTGCGACTTGCATAAGTAAAGTAAATTGATTACTGAAGTTAGTTTATTTACAAACTGAATATTTGAGAAACGGCTAAACATGTTATTCTACACATTCTGCAGAAGAGCAATATAAAGTATTTACTGTGAAAATTCTGTGCATTTTCATTTTGTTTCCATTTTTCACGTGCTCAGAGGAAGAGCATACGTTATTTCACGTTACGACCTGCTTATTTGAAATGTATTCCAGGAGCAGCTAACTTGCAAAAGTAGTGCATTTCGCTGCTTAACTTTTCATGTTTATTGCATTTTAAGGGTGATGCTTGTTACTTTACTAATACACTTCATCCGACATAGTTTGCGTACATCAACATGGTATTAAACGTTGATGGGCACTGTTATATGTTAATAAATTACACGCCACAGATAAACAAAACACTACGGTATATGAAAATCTTACCGTGTACCCGAACCAGTTACTCTATAGCCATGAGCATCCTGTCATGTTAAAGTGGACAATAAGAGCATATGCTGCTCATTGTGAAGCAGTGGGAGTGTTAAATCAAGAACTACAGCTCTTCAGTTTGTAGCACTATTAATACAATTCATTGTGATTGCCTGCAATGACAAAAGGTCATTTGCAACAAATTTAGAAGTTTCCATAGACTTCGAACCTCAGTTGGCTTCTCACCTTGACATAGGAATTATATTATATGGTGTAGTACTGCCTAGGAGTTGCCCAAATATATCCAGAATCGTTGCCCAAATATATCCAGAATCAAGGTTTTATTTTCCGAAACCGATTTTTTTTTTGTTTGTTTGTTTGTTTGTTACTTTTCAGATTTCGGATAAAATCCAAATTTCAGAAAAGTTGCAATTTTATAAACAATTCGCATATAAAATCACAGTTACCCTTCTTTATAATTAGGTGAAAGATAATACAGACTACTCCTTGTATGAACAGAAATCAGCGAAGAAATTAAAAAAAAAAAAACAGCTAATGTGACCAAAGGCATTGTCACGGCTCTATACAGTATAGGTTTACTTTTATAAAGTATATATAAATGATATGCCTACTAGAGTCTAATCTCGAAACATAAACATTTGTATATTATTTGTTTTTAAAAATGAATTAGTACTTTTGAGGTCACATTCTACTAACATACCTAGTATAATTTGTTCCTATTCAGATAGGCCTAGATGTGTAAAAACAAGTATCGAAAACTGTTCCGATTCATTTCATAGTACCATATGCACAAGTTTCAAGCGTTACTAACAAAAGGGTTAAATTAATCTTTTAAAATTACTAATTTTAAACTACTTAATATCAGGGTGGATTGATTTAAATCAGTCTGATTTGATTTTTTAAATAAAAATCGTTGATTTAAATCAAATTCCGAGATAAATTAATTTAAAGTGAAAATAAGTAAAATCCCGTTTCTGTTCTGTTATTTCGATTATGGAAGTTAATAATCATAATACATTGAGACTCAAATGTACAGTATAGTATGAAAACAAGTGTCATGCAAAGGATGATTAGGGAAAATCCCGTTTGGAACAGATAAGGGAGCAATCCTGCTTTCTTTTTTTCGAAACATTGGGTTTGGGTTTTAAAATCGTTAACTATTTCAACGGGGAAATCACCATCGATATTTAAGACGAAAATTCTTTTTTGTGCGTGTCTGTTTGTTTGTTCCCAGATAATAGGGCGTATTTAGAAGGGTCCCATCCCCTCTCAAAACAAAAAAATGTTAATTTTATTATTTTAGGCGAAATTCATGTATTTCATGCCGCAAGCTAGTTCTGAGTTTTTAAAAATAGGCCCCTGCCAAATATCAGTAACTTTTGAGAAAAAAAGTGTCATTTTGATAAACGTTGCTGTACTTTTTCCTTAATGCTTAGCCTTTTAAATGATATCACCTATTTTTAGGTGATAAGGTAGAATCTTCATTATTCGGTTAAAAAAGTACCAATAAGGTTTTTTACTTCGTTTTCTTCAAGACTAGAAGCATTTTAAAACACGTTACATATGCTTTCACGCATTTCTACGTGGAGGCATAGTGCTGTGATGACGTCATAAATTTTAAAAGATATTTTTTGTTATGCATATTATTATTATTTTTTGGCAGGTTACATTTTGCATTCAGAAGACTGAAATTTTGCACACTCGTTCAGTGCATTCCTTAATAATTTTCAGATGTTTTCAGATCTCTGCGTGGAAACAGCGGGGTCCAGAGGGGCAAACATGTTTTTAAAAAGGATATTTTTAACAAAAATAGCTTTTTTCGTGATTTTCCCGCCTCAGATGGAGACATTTGAATGGTACCGGTTCTGTACCGAAGGCTGTTTTATTCTGAAGAAAATGATGTACGTACTATGCTCCTAGGATAAATAGGGATGTCTCAGGAAACTGTTACCTGAGATCCTGTTTTATACAGGAATCTGGGGTATTTGGGGAATATTATTTTTCGCGGGCTTAGAATACTTTTACACCTACAAAATTGAAATTTTGCACATTTACTCAGTGTACCCCTCAGTATTTTTCAGATTTGTTTCAGATCTCTGCCTTAAAACAGGGGAAGGAGTCCACAGAGGTAACAAAATAATAATAATAAATAAATAAATAAATAAAATAAAATAAAAAAAGATATTTTTAACAGAAAATTCCTTTTTTCGTGATTTACCCGCCCCAAATACGTGATGGAAACATTTGAAGGGTACCGTTTGAAAATTTGTTTTATTTTGAAGAGAATAATGTACAAATCATCATCCTAGGATAAATAAAGGATGTCTGAGAAAATTTTTATATTACATCCGGGTCATCTGGGGCATTGTGGGAATGTTCTTAGCTTACTGTTAAATAATTTTCTCACCCTTATTACTCCAGATAGAAGCTTGAAATTTTGTACACACATTTAGTACACCCCCTTAGTATTTCCCAGTTGATTTTGAGATCTGTGCGTTAACACAGGGGAATCCAGAGGGGATCAAAATTCAAAAAGTAAAAGAAATGCCGATTACTCTTAAAATTTCCCGCTTCAGGGACATGATAGGGAAATGTGAATGTTACAACTTCAAAAGCTGTTCTATTCTCAAGAGAGTGATGTATGTACCATGATCCTAGGATAAATAGGGATGATGCTGTAGCTGCTTGACTGAAAGTCTATAATTTACCTTTAAAAAGATCCATAATTTAAAAGGGTTAAGAAATATTGCTTGGGATTGATGTAGGTTAACGATTGGCGATAATTCAAAATTCAACCCCAATATTTTCACTTAAATGACATAATTAGCATTTAATACTAATTCCTAATGCTTTTTCTTCAGTTTGCGACTTGTACTATACGAGGAGAAAGATTTGATTTAAATCAAAAAAATCGATTTAAATCAAAAAAATCAACAAAAATGATTTTTTTTAAAAAAAATCATGATTTTTTTCCACCCTGCTTAATATTATAAATACTTGGAGGACAAGTTTCGCAGCCAGTTCTATGAAAGAAAGAGGAGTACGGTAGCCATAGTTACATTTCCAGCTAAGTACCAGAGAATGTATTTCACAAATCAGAGCTGCATTTCCTGTAATATGAGCTGGCAAATATTGTAACTCGTTTCAATGATTTTTAAAAATAACAATAATAATAATAAAAAATCGGAGTTTTTAAAACTTTTAAGACAGAATAGATCTTCGCAAAAACCAAAAGATATATAATAGGTCACCGTTCAAATAGGTCACCGTTCAAATTTATGCCGTGTGAGCCTAATGAGGCAGTAGAGGAATATAGTCATACTAGTGAGAATCTTAACTCCAAAAGAAATAATGTGATTCAGCAAAGATAAGTAGAAATTAATGAAATAATGTTCAATAAAGATCTATGAAAATGCGAAATGTAAAATTTATTTGAGTTTCCAATACCCTTCTCACAAGTAAACCTTACGTTTGGGTGAATCGAGATGCTGACTGAAATACATATGAGAAAGTAGTACTAAATGTGGTCAGTATTTCAGTGAAGTTGTAGGTGCGAAGCTCCATGGGTTTAGGAGATACAGCTACCAGAACATCACATGGAAGTACAGAATAGTCTTCATACAGTTGGAGGTAAAAGCTCTGTAAGACCTCTTGTAACGACAAAAGGTGAATAACAAATATATGGGTACATATTAGGACTAGGGGGAATTCATATAGTAAGGGTATACCTGACGGCAGCCATCTTGAAATCCGCCATTTTGAATTAAAGTTAAGTTTTTAAAATAGGAATAGGGTCATGTGATACATGATTTAAGGCGCAAATTTAATCAGAAGAACAATGGTGACGTTAATTTTGATTTACGCGCAATTGGTAAAAAGTTACAAGGAAATTAAATATTGTTGCAGCATATGTATTAGTCCTTTTCCCCACCTTGTAAATTTTGTGTTAATGATAATAATTAAATAAAAAGCAAGTGGATAAATATTAGGTCTATGGTAAGAGTTGCCTTGATGGCGGCCATGTTCAAATCTGCCATTTTGAATCAGACAAAAGTTTTAAACAAAACGCATAACAGTGACACGTTGGATTTATGGTAAAATTTGCTATTAATAAGGTGTTAATGTTACGCGTTTTGTTTAAAACTTTTGTCTGATTCAAAATGGCAGATTTGAACATGGCCGCCATCAAGGCAACTCTTACCATAGACCTAATATTTATCCACCTACTTTTTATTTAATTATTATCATTAACACAAAATTTACAAGGTGGGGAAAAGGACTAATACATATGCTGCAACAATATTTAATTTCCTTGTAACTTTTTACCAATTGCGCGTAAATCAAAATTAACGTCACCATTGTTCTTCTGATTAAATTTGCGCCTTAAATCATGTATCACATGACCCTATTCCTATTTTAAAAACTTAACTTTAATTCAAAATGGCGGATTTCAAGATGGCCGCCGTCAGATATACCCTTACTATATGACTTCCCCCTAGTCCTAATATGTACCCATATATTTGTTATTCACCTTTTGTCGTTACAAGAGGTCTTACAGAGCTTTTACCTCCAACTGTATGAAGACTATTCCGTACTTCCATGTGATGTTCTGGTAGCTGTATCTCCTAAACCCATGGAGCTTCGCACCTACAACTTCACTGAAATACTGACCACATTTAGTACTACTTTTTCATATGTGTCTCAGTCAGCAACTCGATTCACCCAAACGTAAGGTTTACTTGTCAGTACCATGGCCATACAAACCCGTCTGCCAAGTAGTACTCCTGGTCACAACAAGACCCGACCCCTTATGCGGTGGTGATGGTGGTGATGTTGGTGATGGTTGTACAGATGGTGATGCTCTTAATAGAATTGGTAAATATGTAAGACATTAAGAGATTTTTTTCATAGGTTTTATTTCCCAAAAGGGGATGACAAAAACAAACACGAAAAATATAACAACAAAATAAAATAACCTTGAATAAATGCAACAATCATGATAGTCATTCAATAAATAAATACAAGAATAAATAAGTTCATTGAGCTACAGAAACATTGAACTCAAACTTTTTTTTTTACGGCTGAACGCAACATTTCTTTCTTCGTCATTTCGACTTTTATCCGAAGAGGAAGAACCTGTAAATTCATCAAGTTAGAAGGAAAGAAAAAAAAGTATACAAAAGTTATCGTTATTCACCAACTCAGTTCACACACTAATTTTTATAAATGATTTCAATCACTAATTAAAATTAATGATACAAGTACACAGGAAGCCAAATATTCTGATATAATTTTCTAAATAATATAAGCCGAAGGTTCATTAAATATCCAAATGCAACTGTGTTTCATTTGTTCAGAAAGTAAAGTACTTTTGATTTCGATTTTTAAGTACTCTAGATCGAAAGTTCAATTAGATATCCAAACCAGAAATCCGAAGTATGTCTGCATACTATATAAAACTATCACTAACATTCATTAAATGATCCAACCAAATATAATACTTTACTTTGTTAGCTTCCTAGATTATTCCACAAACTGAAGGTATATCCAAAATAAGATTGGTAAGAAAATACTCAGTTTGGAGTTGTCGATGTCCAGTTGTCTATATAAAGAACGAAGGAAAATGCAATTCCCTCTGTACAGATCTATGGAAAATGTGAGGTATATAGGCTCACTGTCTTGGACTTAGTTTCTGAAAGGGATTCTAGGCTTTTGTGAACAGAAGTGTACATGTGGCATTTGTTTTAATTCGGATATCAGTAGTTTTTCTGTGCACCATCCATTCACTATGTTACTGTCCTTTGCTAGTAAGAAGCAAAAGCGCAGCACATCATATTTTTTTTTGTAATATCAGATCGCAACAATTCTGGTACTATTGGCCCCTTCCTCTTGACAAGACTAGGGAAATAGGAATTATAGTCCTGTCTCTCATTTCTTGTTACCCACTGCTTTCTGAAAATTACGTCAGAAATGTATTCGAAACTGATCTATTAACTTTTATCTCTACCAGTAATCTAACATGACACTTGAGACTAATATTATTATATTTTCTACACTCTTCCTTACTTATATAAGAACGATTTAAGTTGATGAAAAAAATTTCTGTTGAAAATAATTAAATCAAAAGATTTTTTACATTCATTTTTATTTCTTTTTTATTATTATAATTATTTTCTTTTTAGAGTTTCAAGTGCTGAACTTGTATGGAAGTGCTGTTTCAGTTGTTGATGAGGTTACTTCTTTGGAAGCTAGATTTATTCTGCAGCAAGTGGCTGGCTTATATTTGTAGATACAAATTGGGCGTTGCCCGCGAAGCAACATTAAATGACGTTGAGATTCTTCACCAGAGTCCTCATTTCTTGGTTCTGAACAAAAGATATGATGTACTAATTAACAGTGATGATCCTTCTGTAAAGGTAAGTTGGGATTCTCAACTGAAATGAGTGCCTGTCGTATTTTAAATCGTTAGCTATCCAAAACATTTATTATGTAAGATATTTGTGAATAAATACGAGGATTGTTACATAAATTCTAAGCCTAATAAAGAAATATTAGAACTGCACACGTAGTACTTTTAGGCCTATTTTTTCAACCTTTCTATGATATCGTACCAAATTTGGTATTAATATCGAATTTTATTCTGTTGTTAGAAGTCCAGAAAGACAGGAGAGTGAGCAAAGTATGACCAAATGGAGAAATTGAAGGCGAGAGCTGTTATTGAATATCCCCACAGGAAAGATTTAAAGCCGCAGGAGATCCACGCCGACGTGATTGCTACTTTAGCTGATAGTGTCCCTCTATATGCCACAGTGAAGAAATGGGCAGCCGAATTTAAGAGGGACAGAACCTCCATTGAAGATGGCACTCGATCAGGAAGGTCTGTGGAAGCACTAACTCAGGAGAATATTGACAAAGTGCATGAAATCATCATGATGATCGACGAATGACGATCAGGCACTTTCATACTGCAAGCGTTGACTGAATTATCACCCAGCATCCGGAAATGAGGGAGATTTTCGTGAGATGGGTGCCAGAACTTTTAACACCTGATCAAAAGCTCATCAGACGCATTTCAAGGGACAATCTTCATCTCTTCCGGACAAATCCAGATGCCTTTCGCACTTGATTCATAACAGTAGCTCAAACCTGGGTACACTCCTCATGCCCCTACCCCCTTCCGAAGAAGGCAAGTCAGTACCCTCAGCTGGAAAAGTAATGGGGAGATCTTAAGTTGACAAAACCAGAGCACCACACAATATGACGTCACTAAATGTGATAGTAAGTTGAGCAGTGTTTGCAACTGATTTGGTCTCAACTTATTAATTTTATACTTGAGTAACAGACTGGTAAATAAAATATGTATAAAAATGATTATCTGTTAATGAAGTAATATACTTAAAGAGATATTTGTATATTTGTATGAAAACATAGCATCTCCACACGCGAAATTTGATGATGTGCTCCGCGGAAGATTTGTTGCTACAAAAAATTTGGAGATCCACAATATATAATTGACATAAAAATTAATGATAGGTCTACATCATATTAGTATGTGACAGGCCCGTATCCATGGGGTCTAGGGGAGCGTTCCCCCTCTAAATATTTACTGGTCCCCTAAAATTTTCACAGTACGCTTGCAAATGAACTATAACAGGATGCAAAATTTGAAAGTCAGACGCACTCGCCAATCCAAAAATAATGGTCGCCAGTATCTCTTACGTACAAATTGAGATGTCCCCCCCCCCCCAAACGGCCTTTGGTTTGACAAAGAAAGACTTCACATTCCGTGTTTTCTCTCACTCAGTGACAATTATTTTCTTACGAAACAGAAAATGTGTTGCCCTGTGAGTTCAGGCAGAAACCATTCCTACTGAACACTGGTCGCCAGCTCTAGATTTCTAGTCGCCAATTGCAACTTAGCGACCGGAAAATTTGTGCGCTGATGATCAACTATAATGATGATTAACTATAATACGTTTGGATCGGGACCCACTCCCAAACTTCTACCGGGCTTCCCCTAGATTTTTTGGCTGGCTACCAGCCTAGTAAGTGATAAGTGACACGGCCGTAACTTGAGGAGGGAGGGGGCAAATGCATCCCCAAGGAAGCTCCCCGCCGTTCGAGGGGACCCATTTTAAGACAAAATGTTCTTGCTTCGTATACGATACGAACATGAAGCTATAAATCAAGCATCGAATATGTCCACTATATTACATAAACAAAACAACACATAAAAGGTAAATAAAACAAAAATGAGTCGTGGGCCCATTTCAATAAAAAAGTTTACTATTAGGGGCCCTAGAAATAATGTTTATTCGTATGGCTTTGATATTTGTCAATATTGTCCCCTTAATTAATTTGTCATGTATGGAACGGGCTCAAAGGTGTAACCGGGCCCATAAAGAGTAAGAGAAAGATGGAAAGAGAGAGCCCAAGAATTAGAGAAACAACTTTTTTCTAAGAGCACCAAAAACGCATATTAATGCTTACCCCCCTCCCAAGAAAAATCTAAGTTACGGCGCTGGATAAATGGATGCAGGTGTAGAATACATAAACACAGAAACAGTAATTTATCATTAAAATGAACGACTGCCTGTGAAAGAGGACTGTACTATTAATTTTTAAAAATTATATAACGTTTACTCTATGTAGAAAACGATGGTGCTGTCCTATTTTATGAATTTGAATTTGCAACATTTACGAAAGAAGTATGAAATATATTTCTCGGGTTCTGTAGGATTACGGAGAACCAAAACTACGTAAAAATACAATTTTTATAGGTGGAATGAGTTCATGTTGCGGAAAGATAATCGATATTGATATGTGAGTAATTTGTGAACTGAGTAGACTGGAAATACCGTGTGCGGAATGGAAAATTCTGCAATTACTATTAGCTATTAATTACAATGGACGAATAGAACGTGCATTGCGGCGTTCTAACCCGACTTCACTTGCTAGCGCTCGCTCGTCAATATTTATTTATTTATTTATTTATTTATTTATTGATACAAGTCATGGCCATTACCAGCATCTATGGCCTTAAGCACGTCACTTGGAGGGATGACATCCTCGGCGAGCACACAATCACTACAGGGAGGGATATAAGGAACGGATAAAGAAAGAAGCTGCCTGAGGCCTGTAAATTAGATACCATCCCGGCATTTACCTGGTGTGAATGAGAAAATCACAGGAAAAACCTCATTTAGGATAGCTAGCCTGAAAAAGCTGTTATACCTTTTCGATCGACTGACCCTGCCGGAAATCGAGCCCAGGACCAAAGGCGAGAGCATTAGCGACTACTCATGCTCAGCAATACTGTCTGAAACTCTTTAGTTAGTGGTATGTTTGGCTTTAGGTAGATTAACCTCAAAAACATTTAAGAAAACAGCAATGATTTTCAACAAAAAATGCTTTCTCCCCGTAATTAGACATATGGCTAGTTTTCAAAGCACATACTGAGAAAAAAATGTAGATAGTGTAAAAACGGTAGATAACATGCGTAATTCCTGTAGTTTTTGGACTTAACGTACAGCAAACGTATAATTGAAAACGCATGTTTTATAATACTTTCCGTATAAGTGTTCCATCTATACGTATTTTCCGTATGAAACAATATAGGCGGTCAGGATCTCACATACAAATTGACGCAGAATGTCAATAGTGAATAGAATATAGCTGCAGAATGTAACATAGGTGATATACGGAAAACTGTTAGATGTCAGACATCCTGCAATGGCATGATGTAACATCTAAGGGCAGTACGTATGTAGCATGTGCTCCATACTGATTTCTGTAGTAAGCAAGAGGATTTCGTATATTTGCACAATATACCGCTGTCCGGAGAAAGGATTTTTCTTAGTGTGCAGTTCATAAGCAAGGGCACTCATGTTGTGGTTTCCAAGGAAGGGGGCAAGTATAAGCGACGTTTCAAATATAGTTTCAAATTTTGCTGTAAGTAATGTAAAAATTCTATTGGGTTTTCAATATTCCCAAGTACAATTTCCTCTTAGGGGGCGAGCGCCCCACCTTGCCCCCCCTGATGGGCGCCCTTGTTCATAAGTAATGCAGTTATGTGGTGCTGAACCTGTGGGTTCAGTATTTCTTGATAAATCCATTAAATGTTGTGCGTGTAATCCACAACGGTCACAGATATAGGCGGGAATTCATGTCACTTAATGACCTTTCCATTTTAAGGCAGTAATAAATGCGAAAATTGTCGATAAGTGATTCGCTTACTTTGATTTTGCGAATAGTTCGTACTATGTGCGACTTTGTCCATGCGGCGTTTAGGGTATGGTCGACGTCGATAAGCCAGTGTGTGCGTAAACGTAAACCTCGTGTAGCTTAGGTATATTCTGCATAATTACTTTCTTACATCAGTGTTAATATGCATCCTTAAATTGGGATAGAGCAGTTTCTGCAGTTCAGATCAACAATACGTGGACAAATTCATGTTACTTTGAAACTCACATTTCTTTATGAAAATAGTGTCATCACGCCTTCTAGACTGTACATGTGTTGGCGCATGCCAGTGATCCACCAGGAACAGGTAAAATTCAGGGGCGCTACGAGAGATAATTGTTCAAAAATTACATTAAAAAAAAATGGGTGCACACTTAGTAGTAGTAATAGTAGTAATGATAGTATAGTAGTAGTAAGGCAGTAGTAGTAGGGTAGTAGTATAGTAGTAGCCAGGCCCGCAACCAGGTCCCCCTCAACTTTTTGTGGCCCCTCCAGACTTCAATACAAAATTTTATTAATACAAAAACACAATTTATATACTTATAAGATAATTTTAATGACGGCTCCCCGTAACATATTCACGGCCCTCCCAAACTTTGTATCTGGTTTCGGCCCTGGTAGTAGAGATGATAGTATAATAATAGGCTAGTAGGAGTAGTAGTAGTAGTATAGTAAGGCAGTAATGGTAGTAGTTGAGTAGTAGTAGTAATAATAGTATACTAGTAGTAATAGAGTAGCAGTAGTTCGGGTTAGGTTAGGGTAGGTTCAGGCAACGAAATAGTCATATTTCAAGTCCCTTGTACATTAGTTTGCAGCCCTGGAATAACGCCCTTATGGAGAGTTTCATAGAAATGAAAGCAACATCTTATTGCTGTATCTATGTTCATAGATGACTTACATATTCTGCGCCTTCATAAATAAATTCCCTAAACATTTGTCTTTTGTTCTGAATTAACACATTTTACCTATAAATTGTAATTTTAAAGATGTCCACGTATTCTTAATCCCGTTTCTGCCACTCCAAAACACTTACTAAACCTACAAGAGTTCATTTGGTGCTAAAATAAATTGATATATCATGAATGTCAGTACACTTATAAAATAGAACATAACTGAGGAAACCTGAAATTTCAATCTTGATACACGTATCAGTGCGCAGCACGAAATGAGAGTTTTTTTTAAAAAAAATCCGACGTTCTTCCCGCCTTTGATGGTACAAGCCGCAATTATTTACGCATTATTCAGTGCACTGATTTTGTATAATCTTGTTCATTTGTTGAATGTAAAACGCAACTCACACAACCGCTGTAACAACATAATGTGTTTTTTATTGTCCACCAGTACACGAACAAATTCCAGGTATGTCTTAAATTATAATCCACCTTGGCATGTTATCTCAGCCGTAATGCTGTCAACAGAGCTGCCGTGCTTATGGATACACTGCGCATGAGGTGCTCCAGGGTAGTGACGACATTAAGTGACGTCATGTCCTGTTGCTCTGGTTGTGTCAACTTAAGAACTCCCAAAAGTAATGGCTACAGCCTTCAGGGATTCAGAAAGGATAGTGATAGTGGATTATCTTCCAAAAGGAGGGGGGAGGTGGCTCAGTGGTAGAGCGTTTACCTCCGGTGCTTGGGGTCCCTGGTTCGATCCCAGCTCGCGCCCTGTGAACTTTGTGGTGGACAAACACCGTGCTCGGGGATCTCCCGTTTCCTCCCACTTTCTTCATTCCACCATTTCATTCATTTCTCATTATCGCCGTCTCCTTTAGCATAACCGGCATAACTGTGGGATGTAAAACTAAAGATTTCAAAGATCTTCCAAAATGGCTAACAATGACCGGGGAGTATTATGCAAGTCTTGTACGACAGCTGCGTGATAATTCGACAGAAGCGTTGTGGGAAACACAGTAGGTGTGCTTCTCCAGCAAGACAATGCCCCTACCAACAAATCAGTCATCGCAGTGACAGCAATTTACGATTGCGGCGACGGATTATTTCGCCCGATTTAGCATCTTTCATCTCTCCAAAGTTCAAAAAAGAATTTGGAAGATACTCATTTCGACACTGATGATGATGTCATGCATGCCGTAGGTGAAATTTTATACGCCTTCGACTTTTTTTTTTTTTTTACCAGCTGCATTAACGCACTTGTTCATCGATGCGTAAAATGTGTTGACTTGTCAGGGGACTACGCGTATGTTGGAAAGTAACACCATCCATAGGTAGACTTAGAACTTTTGTTAACAACCCTTGTAGTGCATTATTGATAGCACATATTTTGTAAAGTACCTGATACATTTAGTTTCATATACTTGATGTTAATGGTATTTACATGGTAGTTATAAACAAAGCACATTGAAAGTATTTTCAAATACCGACATTTCAGTATTTCTCGTAAACTTTACTGAGGTATCGAGTTACCAAACGATACTTAAATGCCGAAAGATGTTAAAATAACGAACAGTATCAGAGCCTAATAGAAGTTTTAAACTGTACTGAAAGATGTGTGAACCTCTACAGCTAAATTTATTATTTGTGCTTGTCTCTCTGGCTGGTAAAGGTAGATCAGTTCTTTATTATAGGCAAATTAATACAACAAAATAAATCGTTACTTTTTTAAAAAATGATATGAATGTGAAATTCATAGCCTAATAGTTACTTCATCGAAGTTATTTTCAAAATAACGACCCTCTGTTTGTGTCACTCAGTCATTGAAGATACGGGACACTCTTTCCAGTACTGTGTCTATCATGAAGTCTTTAATATTTGAACAATCCTTTTATTGTTACTATTTTGAATTTACTTAGTAACAATATTGTATCTATTAAAAATTGCTTTAATAAGTTAGTTTATGGACTATGTTATGCTTCTTCACTGAAAGATGGATTTATGAAACTACTTTAGAAGTATCTCACTGTTCCTGTACTCATAAAAATCATTATATCTGACTTCTAATGTATTTTCTATTGTTTTTGGTCGTATGTGTTTTGGTAGTTTGTTTATCTTCTCTTTCTGGCATTTTATTCACAACTTGCTTTCTCCCTATGTATTTAGCATTTTGCCATTATATGTTCTGATGTTTTCTTGTAGATATTTGTATTTATTTTGTTTCTTCTATTTTTATTTTTTTCTTCTATTGTTCATTTGTAGATATAGTATTAATTTTGTAAGCCTGTAACTTTGATAAACTCCTGTAATAGGCAACAATAATAAATAAAGTAAGTAAGTAAGATCTGTCTGCATACTAAAGAGAAACCTAATACTTGGGCTTCTATGCGAATATGTGTGTTGCCAGCAATGAAATCTAAAATATCTAAGTAAAGCACCCCTTTTCTATTGGAAGAATAATTATTAAGACTACTTTAGATTGACTTATCATTTTCTTTCTCAATTTTAATAAAAATATAATTCTGCTTTTTAAATAAATACCCTTCTTCCATAATGTGTTAACGTTCATAATATTACGCTCATTGTATGTAATATAAGAATTGTTTATTATTATTATTATTATTATTATTATTATTATTATTATTATTATTATTATTATCTGAATAGCTATTTTATTTCAGTAATAAATTTGATAGCACAAGTCCTGTTAATTTTTTGGGACTTTGACTGTTACTTTATTCCATCTTATTTTATGTAGTGTGTTTGCTTTTTGATCTAATGTTTGGTGTCTAGTAAGTGTTTTGATACTACTGAAACTGTTTCATTCATATCTGCCATCCCTAACATGTTCTTTTATCCCAGTTTCTATACTCCATTTTGTTATTCCGATATATGTTTGATGACAATCGTATACGTCCATGTATATACTGAATTTACTTTCTCGTCCACAGTAATTCTTGGAGCCTGTAGATCATTTCTCGATATTTATTGGATATTAAAACATCACCTTGTGGACACATTCTACCGCAGTGTAAACGAACCACCTATCCATAACGGAAAAGAAATTCATTAATTCTTTTTTATGTATGCGTCATTATGAATCCTTTTTGGATCAAAAGATCCAATATATTTCAGGCAAAAATTTTCTTGTAAACGCTATATCTGGAGAACTACATATAGTGTAGCCAAATCCAAATTATCACTTAACTCAGTATGATGTGCTTATTCCGTAAAAATTATGAAAACTCGATTTAGGAGTCGTTCAAAAATTTTGTGGCCCCTGATCTAAAAAATCCAATATATTTCATTCAGTCAAAAATTTTCTTGTACGCCTCATATATCGAAAACTACATATAGTGCAGCCAAACCCAAATTATCACTTAACTCAATATGATGTGCTTATTCCGTAAAAAGTATGAAAACTCGATTTAGGGGGTCGTTCAAAAATTTTGTGGCCCCTGATCCAAAAAATCCAATATATTTAATTGAATCAAACTTTTTCTTGTAAGCGTTGTATCTGGAGAACTACATATAGTGTAGGCAAACCCAAACTATCCTTTAACACAGTATGATGTGCTTATTCCGTAAAAAAATACGAAAACTATATTTAGGGGCCCTTCAAAAATTTTGTTGCCTCTGATCCAAAAACTAATTATTAGCCAAGATCGCAATCTTTTGATGCATTTTTTGGATCATTTCTAAAATTCTTGTTGTATATTTATTGCTGACTGTTTCCATCTGTTAAATATAATTTCCTATAGCTATTTTAAGTACCTAATTTATATATATTGATACCAATTTATGTCTTTGTAGCATATAATGGAATTCGGTATCCTTTCCAAGTTGCAAGCTGTCTCAAAGATGACATGTCAACCGCGTAGTAGATACACAAAAAGTGCAAGAGAAAGCGGTCCTCAGCATTGTATTTGGTCTAGGAATTAATTCGTGCGGTTTTACAAAAGATGGCGTAACTAGTTTATTGTCCCATAGTTTCGTTGATCCAAACATGCGTTGAAAACTACTGTCATTGAGCATCTTGTTTAGTATATGTCAGTTGCTTGAAGCGGAAACAACAACATTTTTTCTTCAACTGAAAATGGCGCATTTTGTGCCTGATAAAGTGTTTTTGCGGGGAGTTATTCTTCATTGCTTTAACATGAAGAAAAGTGCTACCGCAAGTCATCATATTTTAGTGGAAGTGTTTGGTGACCATGCTCTAGCTGAGCGAACGTGTCAGAAGTGGTTTGCACGGTTTAAAGGTGGTGATTTCAGCTTGGAAGACCAAAAGCAATTCGGACAGCCAAAAGAATTTGAAGATGAAGAATTGAGAGCATTGCTTGATCAGGATTCGTGTCAAACGCAGGACGAACTTGCAGAAGCATTTGGAGTTGAGCAAACAACAGTTTCCAAACGTCTCAAAGCCATAAGAATGATTCAAAAGATGTCTTATTGGGTTTCACATGAATTGAAAAGAAAGACGTTGAAAGAAGAAAAACCGTTTGCGAATTGCTGCTTCAAAGACAGAAAAGGAAGGGATTTTTGCATCGAATTGTAACTGGTGATGAGAAGTGGATTCATTATGAGAATCCTAAACGAAAAAAGGCCTGGGTGAAGCAAGGTGAACCAGGTCCTTCACAACCGAAACGAGATATTCATTGTGCAAAGGTTATGCTGTATATATGGTGGGATTTGAAACGTGTGGTGTACTATGAACTTCTGAAACTTGGTGAAACTATTAATGGACACCGCTATCGACAACAATTAATGCGTTTGAATCAAGCTCTGGCCTGAAAACGACCAGAATGGAATAACAGGCATAATAAACTTATTTATCAAGATGATAACGCTCGACCACATGTCGCAAAACCGGTCAAAACCTATTTGGAAAATGTCGGATGGAAAGTGTTACTCCACCCGCCATATTCACCAGACACTGCTTCGTCTGACTACTACTTGATCGATTGCATGAATAACGATTTGATTGGACAGCGGTTCACTTCTTCAGAAAATATCGAAAAATGGATCTTTGATTAGATTGCGTCAAAAGATGAGGAATTCTTTCGACACGGAATCCGTAAATTGCCTGAAAGATGGGAGAAAGTAGTGGCTAGCGATGGACAATATTTTTGTTAACGTATTCATTTACTTTGTTTTTGAAATAAAGCTTCAATTTTTATTAAAAACCGCACGAATTAATTCCTAGACCAAATAGAAAAAGTCATAGGTCATGTGCGTGGTCTTAGGGACACAGTGTGCAAGAAATCTTGTTAAGAAATGACGGAATTGCTGAAGTCTGTGTGCCCGAACGTGACGAACTACACTGATGTTTGTATGATTAACGTGACTATCATTATCATTTGAATTTTGCCACACACACAGACAGCTCTTCATCATCTGTCTCCCTGGCCAGAACAAATATACTAAAATTTTCCAAGGTTGAAGGATTAACCTTGTGACAAAAGGAACCCAAAATTAACGTACCGTTTATGCGTGATGCTAAATTCGAATTTCCGGCTCCCCTTGCATCGTATATCACTCTTTGTTCATTGCACCAATATAAATTTATATATATTCTTTTTACCGCGGGAAATAAAGGAAGCACACGACTGAGGAGGCTTAAAATTAAAATTCAATAGTATCATGCAAAAACTGTTCAACCGAATTTAATCGTTCTTGATACGAGAGTAGATCTTTGGCTTGGAGAACTTCATTGGCGTCTGTATTCATATTGGTGCGGTAGTCAAGAGCGTACAAAAAAAAAAAAAAAAAAATAAATAAAATAAAATAAAATAAAATAAAATAAATAAGTAAAAAATGAAACCGCCTTGGCCAATTTGGACCATATTTGGCGGTTCATGACATTTGGACGCGAGACGTTTAGACGCAAGATCTTTTATGGAATTAGGTTTATTTACCGACACATGTTATATTGTATTTCGTAAGTAGAGCCCGGATGTTTAGGTACAAAAATATGAAAATAGGCACTGGAAATTTCTAAAAACTTCCACAATTAATTTTGCAAAAACTAAAATTAACGTCTTGAACACAGCAAAGTTTTTGCGTATCATGCACAACTTGTGTCTACCAGTTGAAAAAAAATGGAAAGGAACTGCAGCAGACTCTCGACTATCCGGTCTCCGAACTATGGGTTTAGTTTTAAAAGTATATTTCTTTTTAATAATAATAAAAAAAGACATATATAATAAGGACAATGTTTGTGTAAAAAAAAACGTACGTTTTCGTTAATGTTCAGTTATTTTAAAGATGTGATTTAAAATATTTTCATTTTTGCACTTTCTTTTTCTATAATAAATTATTAAAACGCATGATACAAACCATAATAAATATTTATTAAATACTGACATGCACCACGTTAGAAAAATTGAGTAAGATCTCGTTTTGGAATAAAAATGGTATTTTGAATGCTATGTATGGATGGTTCAGGAAGTGATTATGTATTAAATGATGTTTGTTATTCGATATGCTCATTATGCCGGATAGTTGAGACACTATTGTATTAATGGAAAATTATTTCAGATTTCATAAAAATAGGCACTAACTATACACTAAAATAGGAAAAATGGCCCAAATAAAACTTACTGTAGGCACCCTGTGACACCCCAAAATAAACTTCTATCCTTTATAATATATATAACGTAAAGGAACGATATTGATCGATTTGGCGCTATGTTGATACACTTCGGAGGACACAAAAAAGCAGGACTTAATGATTTTATTTTTAATATAAATTACATTTTAACATTTTGTTCTCGTGGTTTTTCTCGGGGTTCTCCCGTTTCCTCCCACTTTCTTCATTCCACCATTTCATTCATTCCTCATCATCACCGTCCCTTTTAGCCTAACCGGCATAAGCGTGGGACGTAAAACTTAAAGATTTCATTTCATTTTTCCGGTAATTCTGTCAATCGTCTTTTTCAAAGATCCTTTGCGCCCCTATGGCCCTGCCTGTTACGTCCTTCAGGTATAACTTCCTCTCCTGGCTGAGAATCGCTTTCTCTCACACTTATATTCATCTGTTATGATGTATGACTCGGAAAGAACGCCGAATTTCATTATATGTTACATATATCTTTGTTTTGTTTTTATCTAAAGATTTCTCCCAAACATGGGAACGTGTATTCAGTTATATCCAGTAGTTAAAATCTGTTTACGCATTATTTGTAGGTGTCTTTGCAATCTCAGCTAAGAAGATTATATCCTGATCTAGCAAATCCAAAACTAGGACATGAATATTATTTTGTACATAGACTAGACTACCCGACGAGTGGAGTGATATGTGTTGCTCGACATAAGAAAGCTTGTTCGGAAGCGACACGTGCTTTCTGTGAACGAAGAACGAAGAAATACTACTTGGCATTATTGCGAGGCCATGTCTCCAAGGAATTAATCGATGTCAAAATGGGAATAGGTAAGGCCACTATCTTGTTTTGTGTTTGTTGTGGAAGTTTTTATCAGCATTTAGTTAATAGCATGGCACATTTTGCTAGTTTGCCTGCTCCGTACCTCAAGGAGCCCGGAAATTCATCGCCATAGATTAAAAAAAAAAAAAAAAAAAAAAAAAAAAAAAAAAAAAAAAATTTGCTAGTGACTTCTATTCTGTGTCAAGCCAATCCAGTTAAAATCTTTATTACACATTCTGGGTTATATGAGAATCAGTTTTTAAGCAGTGCGTTTGTGAATATTGTTAGAAATTTGCGTGCTGTTGAGAATGAATGCGCATGCAGCCTCCCATCATTCCTTATATGCGTTCGCGGCGTCAATCTGTACGCTTCATACTGCGAGATAAACATGTTTAAGAAAATCGAGCGGCCCACTGACTGTGAAGTATGGTCAGTCATTCGGTTTCTAATAGCAGGAAACATGACAGCTGCAAATATTCGTCGCTAGATATGTTAAGTGTATGGTGACAATGCAGTATAAAGTGCGAAGGTGGGTCAGATTGTTGAAAGAAAGATCGGGGAAACGTCCATGACGAATTGCGTTCGGGCAGGCATCTGTAGTGACTAACGATTTCGTACAGGTTGTTGAAAGCAGAACAAAACAGTCTTTTGAAACCATATCTTACACAATCTGAATATCTCCCTAGATCAGTGTTTCCCAACCTTTTTCAACTTGCGGCACACTACGGGTGTAACATGAATTCTCGCGGCACACTCGTAAATATCATATTTGTAAATATAAAATACCGTGATATATTTTCTATGATTTCTGATCTCCTTTTTACAGAGAAGAAAGCTCGATCACTGGTATTCGCCTGTGGTAAATTATTATGCTTATTTTTCATTCTAATTTAAAAATAGAAAACAATTGTAATGAAATATAGGACTCAGGTTGTTAAAAATACATTTTCGTTTTCGGAAACTGTATCCAACCTTTCACTAAGAAGGAAGATCATTAAATAACAAACGAACAAACAAATCTATTGTACTTTTAAAACACAAATGTGGGTAATTTATATGCATGTTTGCTTCGTCGGAAGGATTGAATGATATATTAAAATTTCAAGTTACGATATAGTCTGAAACAATAAAGAAGCAATAATGGTCATACTGATAACACATACAATTTTCAACATTAAAAATATACAGAAAAGTAACACAGTATAAAACTCGTATCTATTAACATGGTTAATATACGTCACATTTCTTAAATATTATATGAAGGTTAGAATACTTCAATATTACTAATGTAACAATTTTTCAGTAATATCTATTGAAGGATACAGTTGTTCAATAATATATGAAGGTTACAATTTTTCAAAAATAAGTAAAACAAGTTGGTGCACAAAGCAAAATTAATGTTCAACTTGCCCTTGATGTTCTTTCATAATCTTCAATTCTCGGCGGATAGTTGATAAACACACCCTTATATCGTGTTTCCGGAGTGAACAATTGTGACCTTTTCTTACACTTAATTGTGTTCATTGCAGAAAATCCTACTTTACTTAAGTAGGATGTAAAAAAGGAATGAGAACTTTCACTGCCATTGTGGAAATAGTTGGATATATTTTACGGAGAGAAATTCAGATTAATGTCATGTCTTGCTGTGAATATTTGAGCTTCAAACCTCGGTCATTCCTCATTTCGACCAATTCACTTTCTTCCTGGACATTTAATTCTGCTGACTGGAGGACAGAAGGCGCAAAAGGGCTCTTCACCCAGTCAAATTAAGTCAACTGAAGCATAGAAAATACTTCTCAACATTGGTGTGTATGAGGCTCCGACAAATAAAATTCTGTTTCCGAAATAGTATCTGCTACATTATTTGTCTTGTATTGTGTTGTATTTATTTTTCCGTTGTGGAAGTCCGTAGCAATGTGAAACACAAATATACATTTTTTCCTATGTCTTACAATCTCGTTGCTATAGAATTAATAATTTTGTTTCGATTTCCTCGCGGCACACCACCGGCTCATTCGCGGCACACCGGTTGGGAAACGCTGCCCTAGATGGCCAGCATTTAAACAGACGAAGAAGTGAAATCGACCTCGTTTAACGTTAAATGATGAATATTTAAACCGACAAAGAAATTACGCAAACAATTAGAGAATTGTATGTAAATTCAGAAAATAAATGTTATGTACAAAGCTTATGTGCTTCGTTTTTATTCCAAAATGGGTCTTAAAAAATAACCGCCCTACTAAGGTAATCAAAAACTTACAACAGGCAAAACTGTATATTTTACGCTGGACGTAACTAGTTACCAAAAATAACAAATAATAATAATAATAATAATAATAATAATAATAATAATAATAATAATAATAATAATAATAGACAACACTTGGAGAAAGTTCTTCTTTTGTAATTATCTTGATTTATAAAAATGTTGGTAAAATGAGTTATATTATGAACATCAGGTCATCTCTTGCCTATTTACAACTCAGTTGACCTAATGTTGTATAGCCAAACTCGGTCCAGTATACCTAGGTATATTGTTATCACTACTGGATCGAGTTTGGCTACTGGTACTAATAATAGTATACTAACTGGAGTTTTCTTGATCTGTGTTTAAAACGTTGTACGTTGGCTATGTCAAATATTTCATATGTATACATTAGGGTGGGTTGAATTCGGGTAACATTTTGATGGGGTAACGAAACATGTTGAAATTGGTGCTCCGTGACGTTCTGATAATGGGAAACAAAAGAATTTTGCATTTAAGTACTGTCTAGGGGGTCCAACCGTACTTGGAACAGATGAATTTTACTTCAATTACAGCCTGATATGGAGTACACATTGTATACGCATTCTGAACTGCTACCTGCAGTAGTATAGTGGTATAGATTGCAGACAACGTCAGATCGAAGCGCTATCCAGTTACAAACTAAACTGTGTTAAAAGTAGTTCATCCCAAATTCGTTTGTATATCTCAACATAACTTGCTTTTGTTGTGTTTTCAATTACTACCACAGTGTAGAGTGAAGAGTAAATATTCTCAAATTCTTACATGCTAAAGCAACTGGCAGCACAAACTCTCATACAAAATTAGACTTTGTCTGTACAAAATATATTTTTATTCTAGAAAATTTGGTTTGTAGTATTGCACCATGTCGTGAAGAATAACCAAAGACCCTAGTACAAACAGCGGATACATCTTTGACATTGCATTCAACATCGATCGAATGACACGCATACTTTGGTAGAATAATTTGTGTGCTTGATGAGAGAACAACTGGTCCAGCAACACATGAAGGACCTATTATCAACCTGCTGTTATTTGATCCTCAGACCAAGCGCATTACTGTTTCAATCTATTTCAGGCTCTGTAATTCAGAAAGATTTAAGTTCTGATCAGCTGTATTTACTAAGGATATGTGTATTAATTCAGCAAGGGGCGCAAAATTCAAATCCTAGTATTCTGCAATACTTGAAAACTACACAGCCAGGTGCCTTAAGCCATGCAAGATCGCTAACTAATCGCGCTAGACTACTTCGATTGTACATTTCAGACGAATCTCGATTAGAGGAAGTGAAACGTTTGGTAAGATTCGTACTAAACTTCTATGCTCGTATATGGTTCTCTATATCCCATCCATACTCTCAAGATGGTACAAAGACTTATTACTTCATGATATCACTGTATCAAAAACTTCCTCCTGAGAACCAGATCATAATTCTCCCCGTCCTCTTAAATAACTCCTATTTCTGCCATCCTGAAGATTGGTTGTTCGCTGGTGTTGCTGATGAACAGGAAAGTATAAGAACATTTTAATGTCGGTACATTCTTCAAGCAAGAAAGAAGACTCCAAGCAGTGTGCAAGTCCGCTGCTTTGATAAAAAGCAGCTAAAAATCAGTCTCAATGCTACTACCTATATGGGGCTAATAGACTGGGAGAGTACTCCCATCTTTCCTCCACCTTTACTTAAGCGATGATATTCTGGTACGTAATCAACAAATTATTCTACCAAAATATCCGTGTCATTCGGTCGATGTTGAAGATGTCAAAGATGTATCCGCTGTTTGTACTAGGGTCTTTAGTAATTCTTCTCAATATGGTGCAATACTACAAACCAAACATTCTAAAACAGAAATACCTTTTGTACTGACAAAGTCTAATTTTGTATGAAAGTGTATGCTGCCAGTTGCTTTAGCATGTAAGAATTTGAGAATATTTACTCTTCACTCTACACTGTGGTAGTAATTGAAAACACAACAAAAGGAAACTAACGTTGTGATCTGGAATGAATTACTTTTAAGGGAATCTTATACCTTTTGCGACTGGTTTCTCAGTCCCCATAAGATATCATGTAAATTTTACTTCATCAATATCTAACGAAATATGGTACGTAACAACTTAAAATTTTCCATATGTATACAGAAAAGCAATAGAAAGTAGATGATTGTTTCAATTTCACGCTTAATGACGTAGATAAAAAGTAATGAACTTTTTTAAAGTAACATTGTAATGGACTATATATATTGAAGGTTGTTTGTTCCAATGTGATCTTCGCGAACAAATGTGGATTCCCCTCCCCTCTTTAAGTCCTTTTCCAATGGGTGTGGTAGAACGCCGCGGGGTGCTACCCTCATCCCATTTCTTTCCTTCGTTACTGCAGAGCGGATAGAAGATTCATCCCATTTCTTTCCTTCGTTACTGCAGAGTGGATAGAAGATTTTCTGTAAAAATCACAAAGGAAGAATATTTGCTTTCAAGACAATTTGAAATATTTGCTTCTTGCGATTTCCTGCTGTATGATGTATACTGCAAAAGCAAAGATCAGGTAGAGAACGTCAATTTCTTCACTACTAATAACTCTAGTTAGATAATTATTGCTAGCCACTAATTTCGTATTAGTAAGTTTCAACTTTGTAATAACACTGCCTCAACAGTAGAAAATAGGGTAGGAATGTATACTTTGGAGAGCAGGATCAACAATTTGATACAGATCATGGTTGAAGTTTAGCTTTCCTTTGCAGCACTAAGCTTGTATGAGACGTTTGGATGGATACAAAGTACACAATTCCCTCTAGTAACTGGGATTTGAAATTCGTGGTGGATAGTTAATTCTACTTTTTGGCAACATTAACTATTTAAATAGTTTTCTGGAGTAATAAAAAAATCAACTTTACTTCAAGATTCATTCAACCGAAACGATGGATTGAACCTGATGAACCAACTTTCCCGTGAATAATCATACATAAGTAAAATTCTAAAAATACAACAGCCCTTCCCGTTCGTCTGTCTAGTGGCTAGCTCGAACACCTTTGGATCACGAATCTCTGGTTCGACATCCGGTGGAAGAGTCTTGAAGTTTCAACACATCACTAAGGATTCGGATTCCATTGAAGGCTCACTTCTCTTATAACATCGGTGCAGAAAGGGCCGCTAAACTCTAAAGCCACCAAACGAACCAAGCTAATAAAGAACGGACGTAGTAATGTCTCAATAATTTAGACTACGTGAACGATTATTTAGTGTTCAGATTATGATAATAAATATAATTGGAACAAGGGCCTCGAATATTTCTAGTTCTTGTTACTCGAAAATAAGCAGTATAATATATACACATGGTTGAGTTGAGTTGAGTGTGAGTTTTACGTCCCGTTCAGCAGCGAGGCTATGAGACATGGACCTACTGATTAACGTGGAATCCGAACCACATGAGCTCCCGCCGGGAATCGAACGCGGGTCTCCCACGCCAAAGGCGCGTACGCTGACTGCTTAGCCACGAAGGAGCTCTGTATACACATGGTGTCTGAAAATAACGTCTGGAAGTGAATCCTCGGACGAAAACATGAAAAAGCCTATAGACCAACCTTGGTGCACAATTGCGTTATTTCAGAGATATTGTCCACAGAAAATTGGTCGTAACGGTACAAGAAAGCAATAACTCGAGCAATATTTTGAAGTTTTCCGAAAACGCCTTAAAGTTTTGTTGTATTTGACTGCAGTATAATATGATTTAGTTCAAGAAATTTGGGCGAGAATCTTTTAGTGCGGTGACCCGTAACCTTCATTTTGTGTTCTCGTGTAAGGATTAATTTCTCTAAGTTGTTTGATGTCGTTTCCGAACACCCTGTGAAAATATATAGTGAGACGTTAGGTCACGAACTTCATACCTATTCCGCTGTGTGTGAACCAAAATTATTTTCCCATTGATGTTCAAATAAATAAATATAATTAGAATGTGTATGTGTGTATTAAACAAACAATTGATTTAAATCAATAAAATAATATAAATGGTTCAGAACCAGAGTGAACTCAAATGATTCATATCTTTATTCACTTCTTATATTTATATGCAAATTAAATTAGGTCGCTAAATTTCTGACTCTGTGAACTAACTTGGAGGAATGAAGTATATCTTCTGTACTTTGTACTGATTTCACTTGTGCAGGTGTTTTTTTTTTTTTTTCCTTGTAAAGTGACTCTTAAAATATTCACAAGTACAGTACATGCAAGATCGGTACAATATATCTTGATCAGGTGTTCTCCGTGGATGAGTCTGTAGAATTATCACTTTTGTAATCAGGGGTCCCAGGTTTGAGCCTAGCTAGAGGACAGTTTTTCTCGGATTCAAAGCAAGTATGGTCTCAATCTCAAGAAGTGACCGCAAACCGGTATAAATCGAGGTCAAAGGTCAACTAGCTCTTTTCGCTCAGAATCAAGACTCATTACAAAAATTTGTAAGTGCTTACGAATTTTATTGGAGATTATGTATTCTAATTGGATGTCACAGTAGCATGATAGAGGGTTTTATACTTCCCGCTTTATTCTAACTTAGGTTCTAATCAATCTATCTTATTCTCTTATCTATTTCTTAACTAGGTTCTAACCCAATCTATCTTATTCTCTTATCTATTTCTTAACTGTATCTAACCCAATCTATCTTATTCTCTTATCTATTTCTTAACTGTAACTATGTGAAACAAATACCCTCTCAGATGTTTACGATTTCTTATCCCTTATTACAAATCTAAAGTAGGTTTAACTTCATGCAAATAATCTTATATATTAGTTTCCCTAACTCAGTCCCTTGTTCAGACGCGCTACTCGGTTTGGCTTATTCAATCTTAAACAATGCTGAATGGGCAGACTAGTAAATAATTTGTGCTCTACTGATAAATCAATTGTAAAACTAGTTTACGTATGACCTCGAGTTTGGCTTATTTTATTGTTTAAAAAATAGAGGCCACGATTATACATAAAATAAAGAAAATGGTTCAAAAACAATTTGCAGTGCCACATGTACACCACGCAAAGGAGTATAGTTTCTGTGGTACGATATTTTCACAATTAATATTGAAACTGAAAATTGTAGTAGATTTCTACCACTTCCGGTTTTAGTAAATATTAGATAGAGACGAAATATATTCTTGGGACGCGTAATTGATTGCAGAAAACCGCTTGTTGTTATCTATTACAGTTCGTATTCTATAGCCATCAACGTTAAAACCGGAAGTAGTTGATTTCCACCTCTTTTGGTTTGAATAGAGGCTTAAGACAGAAAATAGTAGTTATTTTTAGAACACTGAATAGAAAGCAAAAAACCACTTCTCGCTTTTACCATTCCTGTTCTATGGGGGGCGCGGTAATTTTGGCACCAGTAGTTTTGACACGGTAATTTTGGCACCAAGAAACGAAGCAAACGGAAATTTTGGCACCATTTATAATTGAAGTACAGAAAATGTGAGAAAATACTCTGAATGTAATAGATATTTAAATTCACATGTTATTAACTAGGACTGTTCCAGCGCGACGAATCAAACCAGTGACGAATGTACAGTCAGCGACAAAATTTCTTTCTCTTCTGTAAAATTTATTTTGCTTATAACTTTGGAATTGATGGACTGATTTGAGAAGTTTTCTGTAATTTATGGAAAACTGTATCTTCTTTGAGTTGCTGAAGACTGCACTATGTTCACTGCACTGGGTTTGTATTTTACTTTCAAGTGCAAACAGTAACAGCTGATTCGAACCATGAAAATTGAAATTTAAAAATAAAGAAAAAAAAAAAACACGTTGGATATAATAGATATTTACGTTTACATCCATTGCTGCTATTTCAAAACCCATGACGTTTTCAGGATCAGGGAAAAGAGACAGTTCGTTGCATCGTTAAATTACGGCTCGAAACAATTCCTCGTACGAAGCTTGAGTCTTTCGTTCCATCAGAGCATACACTGTTGTGATGGACGTTTGTCTTGTCGGCACTCGGGTTACATACACTTGGGTGAAGTGTTTAGGAGCCATATAAAAGTTACCGTCCATAAGCCATGTTTCACTGCTGGATAATTCTCTGACAATTTTCTGTCCCAAAAATGATAATTCTAGATTCAGCTTCCGCTCCATTGTCATAGAATAAAAATGTTTTTGGCTCCGATCCTTTAGTGAGTGTCAATTCCCCTGAAAGAGCAAACAAAGGAAATTAGAATTTTTGGTACACCACCAGGAGATCTAATATAGTTATGTATGAAACTAAGCTAGAAAAATGTAGTCATAAAACTTTGATAGGCTCCACACAACTGATTAAAAAATGACCACGTTTAGGCCCTAACTTTCAAATGTTTAACCTTCAGTTATCAAATGTTTAACCTTCAGTTAATTACTTTGACTCCGTTACGAACGAAACACAGCACGCCTAAAATAGAATTAGCCGGCAACTAGCTTTTTTGTAACACAGGTCAGTAACAAAAGTTCTTTTCCTATGTTAAAATTTCTTCCGCGAATATCTCTCGAATGGACGGACAGATTTGAGTGCAATATTCAGCAATCAATATTTATTGAAACCAGAAATTATAGTTTATTTGAACCATTTTCGGTTTTAGTAGAGAGTTAATAATAGAGATTAAATATGTTCTTACGAAGCAGAAAACTACCGATCTCACTACATATTACCGTTTTCGCTCTATGGTGATCAAAGATCAAACCAGAAATGGTTTATTTAAACCACTTCCAGTTTGTGTAGGTGTTTTAATAATAAATTCAATTCCTAAGTCTTGACTATATTTTGAACAGATTTTGGTGATAATCCATCAAGCAATTCTTTAGTTTATTTTTTTTTTCTTTTTTTCACACACGTGCACACACACATATGGTAAATATGTAAGGGATTAATTAAACCAAATTATAGTTATTTAAAAACCAAACAAGAAAAAGTTTGTTTTTGCCATCTTTGCATACAATTAATCCGTTCTAACCACAGAAACATCGCACTGTCTGTTTTCTATGATAAATAATATAAAATGAAAAGAAACCTATCCTTCTAGAAAACAAAAGATAGGTAAATAAGAAACATTTATGCCCGGTTGCACCAAACGAAGATTAAGATGGATAAGATAATCCATTGATTATTTTTATTTTTGGATAAGAATCTTACATCGTTGCACCAACAGTTTGTGAGAAAAAATTAACTTATCCACGAGTAATCGGAAGCTGTATAAAACTATGACGTTTATGACATGACGTCATGCAATATCATGCATTTGATTGGCTAAAACAGTGCAGTAACAACTGAAAACTGATTCGCGTAGCATGTGGTAACTTTTGTAATAGATATGGGAAGAAAGCAGGCGAAGTTGACTGTTCGGGAAGGCAAATATGATTTAATGCTTTTGTTAACATACCCTTTAACAAAATAATTAAAAAAAAATATATAAAATAGTCATATCAAATACTAAAAAAGAAGCTGTTTCTGATATTCCAAAAAATATATAGGACAGCTTTTTATATATATATATATATATATATATATATATATATATAAGCGGGATGGCATGGAAGATTCGCCGGCGAGAGCTCATGTAATTCGGACCTTACATTGAGCTGTAGGACCGCATCTTATATAGCCTCGCTGCTGAATGGGATGCTAAACTCCAAACCAAATCAAATATAGATATCTAGGATCCAAATATTAAATTGAAAAAAAAGATAGAAGAATAGCTTTGTTCTAGCAGACCAAACTACTTATCCGCCTGTTAAGCGACATTTTCAACTAACGGTGGGTAGTCCATTTTTCTTAAATAATGTTTGACTACAAACAACTACGCTAAGCTTCACACAAATACCGTCTTGCCTAAAGTTCAACGTTCGGTTTTTGCACTGAAGTACAGGGTAGGATAGGGAGAAGTAGAGAATATTAGGGTAGAATACGGTAGCGTAGGGTAGAGTAGTGTAGGTTAAGTTAGATTACGTTAGCTCAATGTTTAACCATTATTTTCAAATGTAGGACAGAAAAATGAAATGAAATCTTTAAGTTTAACGTCACACGTTTACGCCATTTAGGCTAAAGGGAGACAAGTGAATGATAGAAGAATTGATGGAATGAGGATGTTGAAGGAAACGGGAGTACCCTGAGAAAACCCACGGACACGATCTTGTCCAAAACAAATTTACTTGGTCTGCAATCAAACAAGGGACCCCACGCACCATAGGTAAGCGCTCCAAATGTAGGGTAGAGTAAGTTAGGTTACGTTACGTCAGGTTACCTTACAATCAATATTTAGGCCATTATTTTGAAGTGTAGGGCAGAGTAGGAAAGGTTAGGATAGGTTAACTCATCATATTGCCGTGTCTCATCATCACACTGTATTAAACAATTATATGAGTATGAGTACAACGTCAGCAACGAGGTTGTATGTCCCCGCCTCGCCCCCCACGACTCTGTTCGGACAACCTTTTCAAAACCCTAATTTTGACATAGATTTACATTTACATCGCCGCGCCAGTTCCGCTGAAAAAAAAATAGCAATAATTTAAGTTTACATTTTCGTCGCCAGTTGGTTATACTTCATTCCAGAAAGTAGCACTGTTGTACTTAAATATGGTCATCTTAATTAAGTAAAGTTTATTTTAGTAGTTGACTGTCGGGTTTGCATAATGTTACCAATTGGCGATGCAGTATAGATTTACCTACGGATCCAGCACAAATTCCTTGCATATATACTTCTTTTTCAGTAAATCGACTTTTTGTATCTTAAATAATCATTCTTGGGGTGAGGACTTGTATTCCTTTGTACTGATTCATTTTAGGGGAACTTCAGTGTATGTATACGATAAGAACTATTGCGCAAAAGACACTAACCAACTCTTGCTAGATGGTCACTAAAAGCATGAATGCTATCTAAGCGAGTTACGGTAGGAGCGCAGAGGAGTGACCCGATCGGTAGTGAGGGTGTGCGTCAGCGAAAGTGGGTATAGATATAAATCGGAAATCCCACTCGCGCTTCTGTTGGTCCTACCCTTACTCGAACTGGCTTGCTGCCACCTGGCTCCCAGGTTTTGTAAACCTGGCAGCCAGATGGAGGGCCCTGATTAACTGAGGGTAATTGTAGGATCGTGCCAAAGGCACGTGAGACCCCATCTGCTTTATTTGCTTTAGAAGGTACATTAGTGACAACAAAGTTATTCAACAAAAATACAATATGCGCTATTGGTAAAATATAATGAACTCTACAAATTCTTTTAGTAAAACAATTTACAACAGCAATGTTGTCAGAAAAAATGTGGACCTTATGACGATAATACAATAGTGCGGCGATAGGATAGTGCAAACACTATATAATGGCATCAAATTACCTTACGTGAATAACGTACTTGTACGTTACTAAAAACGTTATAGATAATATCCCGATATTTTTATTGCTTGTATATTTGTGTTCCAAATTAAGGGTTAAGTGCTGTATCGCCGGACCAGTTTTAGGAAATTTACAGGGTAAATTGGTTAATTTATTTTGATTTCTGATGAAGAATGATTAAAAGTCGTGTGATGGGAAAGTGTCTGTTGTTGGTTGTTTTTGATGTAAGCGACATTTCATATGGAGGCGGAAGGGACTGTTTGGCGGAGAGATACACTTGTTATGATTTAGTGGCAGATAAGGCAGTGTGGAAATGGCGCGTATGTGCCAAAGTTCAGACACTCGTATTTTATTGTTATCGAATTATATCCTAACTAAATTTAAGTTAACCAACCTAACCTGCTAGGTGGCCACTACCAGAATATGTTTCTGCAAACAGTGCAGACAGTGTATTTTATGTTTACTAGTGGATAGTTATTAGTATGAATCCATGACAAGTGCTATTGAAACTCGTATCATTACCAAAATCCACATGTTTTCAGTACCCTCGCTTACGCGCGTACACGCCGTCGTTGATGCGCTCGCTCTCTTCGGATGCACTTCTGCGCTATCGTGCGTCTCCACTAGCTTCGTCCTGCCCCGACTCGGTTAGGTAGCATTTGTGCTTTTTAGTGGCCACCTAGCACAAGTTGTTTTGCTTTTTGCACTGTAGTTTTTGTGCCATACCTATATCCGGACTCCATATGTATACGAATATACTGATTTTTTATTCCAAGTTGTAAAAGTTTACACGTATCTGTTTTCAAGATAACTGACTTGTAACCCAGCCTAACCTAACCTAAGGCTTAAGTTTAGAGTTGCTCCTCCAGTTTCATACCCATCAAAAAGCAGTAAAAACATCAAAACGTGCAATTTTACTATACGGATCAATAGTATAAGTAGTAGTAGTAGTAATAGTAGTAGTAGGAGGAGGAGGAGTAGGAGTAGGAACGGGTTAGAAGCCCCGCAGGTGTTCATTGGGTTCTGCTCTTGACATAAAATGGGCACGCTGCTGAATCGTCGAACCTTCCGCGTCTTGCAAATAGTACCCACTTCCACATATCTCGTATTAAACATAACCTTACTGCCGAAGTTACACACCTAGACAGCACATAAGAACTTCAAATCATCTTTTCTTACCTCATTTCTCCTGTAAATTTTCCTAATTTATATATATATAAACTTAACCCTAATCTAGGATAATGTTATGTAATTTAATCTAACGAAATATAGTACATTTTGGTATTGTTTGTTTCGATTTTCTTGTGGTCCGGCGATACAGCACAAATGCCCAAATTAACATAACACATTACTAACGTAAATTTCACCATTATATAAACCTCTTAACGCTCAGACATTTGTCGTTGTCGGCATGAATTAGCACATTGACTTCAGATACTTTACTTCACATACTACTTTAAAAGCTACTTTATAGGAAAATTCGCGCATAACAGGTTCGACTTTCATTAATGTATTTTTACGTAGCTATGTATTTGGGATGTCTTCAGGTAAGAAGACAACATCTGTTAAATGAACGAATGTGGCAGTGTATGCCATAAAATATAATTGACCCCAAGAGAGTGTCTTGCAGCAAGGTCGAATCTTATAAATATAATTACCTTAAATGTGAGGTAAATTTAACCTACTATGTCCAACTCTACTAGGTAGCCACTAAAAACTAAATTTCTTCAATTCACAAACTACAATAAATAAGTCAATGAATAAAATAAATAATATAATAAATTAGTGCAAGTATGCTACTTTAATTGGTCCATTGTAGTAATGACAGGTATTTATTGATACAAATATCACTTTCTTGCTTTAGAAACAATTGAAATAAGGACAGTAACACCATTTATATCCACATAATCACATAAATAACCATATAAACAGCCAAATTATTGATATAATCTTCTGCAAGCAATCCTGCAACAAAACGCTGTACAGCATCCAAAACAGAATACTTCGACAGGCGAAAACGATTACAAAATGCATCATTGTTGAAGTACTGAAAAGGATTTTCCCTGTCTCATTATTCTTCTAGGTCGGATAGCATCTTCTATCTGTTCAAGCACTTCAAATTCATCTAAAATATCCAAATCTTTTGCAAGCATATTCACTCTACTCACATCTGATCACGACGTTATCAAGGATTAATCTCCCGTTTATGATGGCTAATCTTAATTCGACGATTTGGCGATATAATCTTCAGATCAGTGTTGGTGCAACACATTATCCTCACTTCGATGATTAACTTTAGTTTAATCCCTATCCACGGATTAATCCTCGGTTGGTGTAGCTGGGCATTAGACTTTTCTTTGCTGTATAGTTATGAGCGGCAGAGGTGAAAGCTACTGCTTCGAAGAAGAATCCTTCCGTTTCAGCAACAAAAGATGTAGAAAAGCAATTGAAAACATATGCTCGATACTGAGATTTCAAAGATCATTGTTCTACCAAATATTTTGTTGACACGTGAGTCAACCAGCTTCCACCGAAAAGGCAAATTCAGATAGTTGCCGTCGTAAAGTTGTAGGAACTCAGTTGGAAAGTGGAGGTGGGGAGTGGGAAGGGAGAATGCTCAAGGCGTAAAAAATTATGAAAATGGAGGTGGTAGACATGAGTTTCGATTCTCAAATTGCCACAATGCATCCCTCTCTAGCATGTGTTCTTCGAAGAATGTCACCCGTAGTAATTTATGAGGTATGAAAGTGGTCTTTTGATCCTTTACCTGGAGTAGTGATTGCCTGATTACGGTAGTAATTATTACAATTAACCCAAGACATTAAGTTTAAAATTGAGATAACCATCTCCTTTGTATTGCGCTTTGGCATTCATATAGAAAATTGGAAGTTTCTAAGTGGAGTATTTTGTAAGATATTTGTGAATTAAATTTTACATGTTACTTTATGGAGATTCCGAAGCCTCTGATGATGGGTAGACATCCCCTTAACACATTTTAGTTTGTAACTGGATAAAGCTCTGATCTGACGTTGTCTGCAATCTGTACCACCATACTACTGGAGGTAGCAGTTCTGAATGCGTATACAATGAGTACTGCATATCTGGCTGTAATTGACACAAAATCCATTTGTTCAAAGTAAAGTTGGACCCCCTAGACAGCGCTTAAATGCAAAATTCTTTTGTTTCCCACTATCAAGACGCCACGAAGCACCAGTTTCACTACGTTTCGTTACCCCACCAAAATGTTACCCGAATTCAACCCACCCTAGTATACATTCTTTGTATAGATATAAGGAATCCTGAATCACCATTTCCATTGATTTTGTTTTCTAAAAGTAGTCTATTGAGAGTTTTGTGTTAATATTTTAGGTGATGATTTGCGTGAGGAGCATAAAAATCATAGAATGTGTACTGCAGATAAGGAGTACTGTGGTGCTCCTCGTAAAGCACACACACGGATCCTGGTCCTGGAGAGGGGTTTATACGAAAAATATCCCGCAACAAAAGTAAGTTTATTATTTGCATTTCAATCCATAAACTAAAAATATTTACTTTGAAACATTGTATGTTTATTAATTTTGTTGCTGTTCTTGATTATTTTGGCCTAAGGGCAGTCAACAGAAGTAAATAATGATAAAATCTATGTCACTAGCTTTCGGAATTGCTTCGTTCTTGCAAGTTTTCACTGTTGTATTTACCCTTGCAAATTTTTACTTCGATTCGTCGATTTTACCAACATACAAGTACAAAGTGGCAGAGAAAATCAGATGAAGATAATAACTAAATATGAAACATTTACTTTCTACCTATTTTTAGAGGATTTGTTACAAAACGTTTCGAGAATACGTTTCCAAATATTCTGTCGCATTAATTTTCTCAAACGATCTGCCGCACAAATAAGATATTATTAGAATTTATTAATACATTTTTTTAAAATTTTTTATTCATTGTTCACTTTAAACTCGGAACAGCAAATTATCCTTAAAAAGAAAAAGTAATAGGATGGTGGAAGTGTTCTTCCCTCAAATGTAGAAACATTTAGCATCTGGCATATATAACACATTTGTTTCGATAAAAAGGAGAAATCTACATTGTACAAAAGTGTACCAGCTCCTGTGTTAAAATTTGAGCATTAATGCTAACTCATCTCTTGTGAATATTACAGGTTATGCTACGTCCAATTACAGGTCGCCGACATCAACTACGAGTTCATTGTGCGGAATTGGGACATACCATAGTAGGAGATTTTACATATAGCAACAAGAAAGATATTCTTCCTTATAGAACTTTCCTACATTCCTATAGGTAGGTAGTACTTCACATGTTTCTCATATAAAATTACACTGCGCATTTAAATAAATATTTGTAGGAGCTTTGATATTTCAGTTAATATATCCAACACATTTAATTGAAATTGTACTTCTAATCAGAAAATAAGCCACATGTAACGTTGATGGTATGTACAATATAGGAAACACATTTAACAACTTCCAATAGGAATTAAGTAGTGATGGGCACGAACTCCGTTTTGGTTTTATATATATAAATGGTTTCGGTCTAACGCTTTTGCCTGTGATGCCAGCTGTTTCAGGTTCGATTTCCGGTGGGAACACGCGGCTGAAAATGTGTACCAGCTTTTTCAGACCAGCTGTTGAGGTTTTCCTCATTCACACCAGACAAATGTCGGTATGATACCTAACATACAGGTCGCAGGACACTTCCTTCCATCCGCCCTTCCCCAGATAGGTGTTCGCCGATGGGCATCATCCGTTATATGTGATGGACAAAAGGCCCTAAATGTCGGCGATGCCCAGAAATATGTATAAATATTTTTTTTTTAATACTTATGCGTTAACTTGTTTGGAAATGAGTACAATAGATACCGACTTTGGTGAAATTCATTGCTTTCCATAAAAATTCAAAATCTAAGAACTGAAGCTGGTTTCGGTGAGAGACTGAAATGTCGGTTTTTAGAAAAAAATGGTTTTGTCCATTCCTAGAATTAGTATACCAGCCCAACATTGATACACAAGAGGCTGATAGTCGGTAGTAATGATCCCATAACATCTGTGGCAATCCTGAACTTGTTATTTAGGCTATTTAAAAAACGTACAATACTTACATTAATACCACATATAACTACCTACTGCTGTTGGGGCAGGTAGCCAGTCGTTCAAACGCTGAATGTCTGGAGTACCAGGGTTGTAACTAGAAGTGTGCAGGCCTCTGGCATATTTTAGTAGTAGTCCTCTCTTCTGATTTCGCTAACTGATAGTTGACAGCCTTAGAAGTTACAATAATTCAAATATTTTTATAATCCACATATTAGAAATACGGAGCTCTACACATAATTTGTGTGCAAATATTTAGAAGTGTTAATGTTTTATAAACTTATTGTAGAGCTGCTTCGTGGCTAAGCGGTTAGCGTACGCACCTTTGGCGTGGGAGACTCGGGTTCGATTCCCGGCGGGAGCTCATGTAGTTCGGATGCCACGTTAATCAGTAGTTCCGGTCTCATCTAGCCTCGCTACTGAAAGGGACGTTAAACTCGAAATCAAAATCAATAAATTTATTGTAATCTTCTATAACATTTTCTATGTCTTAAAATTCGTTCCTTGCTTTGAGTGCGGCAAAGTTGTCAGTTATTTCTTCGAAGTTCAGCGTCCTAGCCACGTATATATATTAATTTTGAAAACTCGACGTTCTGCATTGGCAGGTGTGTCAGGAATGGCCAGAAACGTTAAACCTGTACAGACTTCCGGAAAATTATATAAATGGAAGTGATTTTTCATTATAAGAAGAAAAGCTAATTTAATGATTGTTGTCACTTTAAAGATATCGTTACTAAATGCTGGCTTGGAAAAATCTTATGAGTTTGTTACGATAACTTAAGATTTAAGAGTGACATGCATTGATATAATTATAGAAGGGATTTTTTTCTTTTTTATTATCTGTTTAATCTCTTTAATGTTAGGAGTACTTTCTTGAAAAACAAATAAAAACACTGCCAGGTCAGAGGTGTGCGTCTTCATGTTGTAGGCCCCTGGATATTTGCCAGTCCAGCTATCCTGCAGTTACGCTTCTTTCTAGCATGGTATTTCGTGCTCGCTATAGATCTTGCGAGCTTTCTTCATTTCATCATCTTACCCTCTCCCTTAGCCCTGGTGCATAATCGTGGACGTTAAACAAAAACAAGCAAACAACAAAAAAGAAAAGAAGAAAAAAAATCTTGGCATAGCTGGACAATAAACGTTCCCGAAGCCATGTTAGCATTCAGGCGCTGGCCTACATATATCACACGTGCTCGATAGACCTTAGTTCGGAAACCTAGCAGGCCAAGATAGAAGATGTATATTGAGTAGAGCACGCTGAGCCCTAATGGTATGAAATGTATGACTTGTCATAAACGATTATTAGGCGAGACATGTGAGGCCTGGCCTCATCTATTTTATGAATGAGTACGTGAACATATTTTGATTTTACTTGCAAACATTTCTTTTGTATTGATGTACACTAAAAAAAAACCTGTTCAAACCAGAAGCGGTAGAAATTAACCATTTCCAGTTTCAACGTTGATTATCATAGGTCAAAAACGGTAACAGATAGCAACAAGCAGTTTATATATATCCTATAAACTGCATCTTTCTCCTATAATTAAAAATGCTAAAAATTTACTACGACTTCTGGTTTCAATATTGATCTCCATAGAGCGAGAACGGTAAGAGATAGGGACAGGTGGTTTACTGGAATCGCTCTAACAACACGTCCCACCTATTCTGTTAACCCTATATTCAAATAAGAAGTAATGAAAATTGTCTTTTTTCGGTTTCAACGGTGTTCACCATAGAGCAAAAACGGTAAGAGATAGTGGGTGGTCTTTTGGCATAAATTGAGCCTCCCAAAAATAGATTCTGTGCCCTCTGTTAACTCTCTATTCAAACTGGAATTGGCAGAAATGAACCATTTCCCGTTTCATCGTTATTCATCATAGAATATAAACAGCAATAGATGGTGAGAAGCTATTTTTTTGAAATTGATTTCGTGTCGTAAGATTCTGCTTCTGCCCTTATTTTCTTCTACTAAAACCACAAATTTTAGAAGTTTACTACTACTACTACTACTACTACTACTACTGATCTCTATCGAACAAAAACAGTAAGAGATAACGAGGAACTGCTTTTTGACATTAATTCAGAGTCCACAGAATTAGTTGTCTCGATTTTTATCTCTAGGTTCAAACCGAAAAGATTTCCAGTTTCAGCACCAAGCACTATAGTGATAAAAACAGAAACAGCAACAAGCAGTTTTTTGGTATGGATTCAGTACCGCAAGGATATGTTAAATTTCTGACTTATTTCTCTGTTGCAGCCGAAAGTAACATATATCAACTGCCACTTTCAATATTAATCTCTGTAAAGCAAAAAGATGTAAGAAATAGAGGATAATTGCCTTTTGATATGGATTCAGCGTCTGAGGAACATAGTCTATCTGTGATCTTATTACTCTATTGCAGCCAATAGGTATTTCTTCAAGTTTCAGTACTGAATTCACAAAGTTTGGAAATCTACGTTGTTTCACACTTCAAAACGTAACCCCATATCTTTCTTATTTTATTTTATTTATTTATATACTTATTATTAAATACATCCTGCATGTAAAATATTTAATTTGGTAGAAAATGTTAAATTAAAAGCTATATTCATGTAAAAAGGGAGCGACATAATTTAAAGGACAGTAAATTTCTTATTTTATGTTTCTTTTCAATAAAGTGCAGTGCATATTTAATGGTTGTGTATAGTGCGTGCATGTGGTTTACAGAATACAATGTTATCAAGTGAGAATTTGCCACACCGGTATGTCGATTACGTATGGTTTACTGTTTATAACAGATCTATTTGTTTTGCATTATTCTTAGGCCTGTTTATTCTTGTGAATAAATACAAGAAATAAGCACGAAAACTAGTATACATATATGAAATAAGTTGGTGCATAAACCAAATGGACACATTTCCATCCAGATAATGCAGCAAAGAGTGGTAGAAGAAGTTTGGTTATATTAATTAGCAAATAATTTCTAACTTCTGTCTGATTTCTAACTTCAGGAGAGAACTTAATGAAAAATTATTCCATCTGAAAGCAATGAAATATTCTTAACCTATGGATGCATGAATTCACTTCTAGGCAGGGGCGGACTGGCCCACCCTGCTACCCTGCAAATGCAGGGTGAGCCCCCCAAACAGGTGGGCCCCTCCACCGATTTTAAAAAGATGTGCTCAGTTAAACCTACCAGCATCAAAAATATGGCAGGGTAACTCCCGCAAACTTGTGTTTTGCATAAAAAAGACGAAAAGTTAAACTTTTCATGAACAGACCTTATTCTTCTTCACGTTTATCGACTTGAAAAGGTTCCGTCTATGAGACAATCAGGCCCTGAAACATTGCGGGGTTTGTGATACAGCAGCTGTTAAAAACGAGCATGTTAACTAGTGCTTTTTTAAATATAAGAAACACAGTAAATTTCAGGCTGTTATTGGATTTGGATACCATTGCCTACTCCGGTCCTTTTACAAGCCGGCGAGTGGCGATGTTTTAAAGAAACTATAGTTTCGTAGATATTGTTATTGTGGAAAGTGGAGGTGGAGCCGGAACGCTTTTGAACTGCATTGTCCTCAGACCAACCTTCGAAGAAAGAAATCGGATCAGGCTTCGGTGTTTGTTTGTTTTTTCAGTGCGGTAAAGCGAAAAGAAATTAGTTGCCACTATCAACGATTGTTTTATACAAACCTCAAACAATTACTATGAAGTTGCTGCCCTCGGCTCGTGTTTTATTTGTATAGGTATTACATCGAAGAGCATATCCGATAGCAGCAATTCAATTATTGGAACACCAGTTACGTGTCGTTTGTCGTGGAAGACAGGTGTAGTTGTGTCAGTATGGATGGTAGGAGTGATTGTAAGGTAACTGTAAAGAAAAAATATAAAAGTGGTGCTAAAAAGCGAGAACACAAATGAAGATGTGATTTACAAAAAGCTGCATCTGACCCAAAACAACGTAGGCTATTTGAATCTGTGAAGCCCCAAGAAACAAATGGACGTGAATGTGACTCACAAGGATGTTATAAAACAGAGGATCTGCCCGTACAACAAAATCGTGAAGCCATACGTCACAGCTTCGCCACACCTACTCTGCCCACTCCGCGCCACTAAGATCGCAATGTTTCGAGCCAACAATCATGGCGGAAACGAGAGTAACCAATCAGACGTGCCGGCTCCGACGATGCTCAGTTGTTTTTTGGCTTCATTGAGTTCATATGAAAAAGATACGTATGGGCAGATCCTCTATTTTATAACATCCTTGGTGACTCATTCGAGTACTGCAGGACAGTTTTTTTGTTTTGTTTTGTTTTGTTTTGTTTTTGTTTTTCTGTCTAAGGTGTTTATAAATTATAATGTATACACCACGTCTTTGGATGATTTCAGTCAATTGTAGCTTATCTTTTATGGCTATTTTTACTTGAAATTACACAACTTTAACACTCGAACACGAAATTAACTGAACTGTTTGCTGTGGCGTAGTGCTTTCAAACGGGTCAGATCAGGCTTTCATGGGTTAGGGGTCGAGTCAAGCCTGCTTGAGACATGGGTCGGGTCAGGTCACCTACGCTAGGGTCAGGGCTGCTCTAGCCACAGGTCGGTTCGGGTCAACTTTCTTATGCGCCGTTTCGGCTAAATCCTTCTCGGGTCGAGTTGAACTTCGACCCGACCCGACTCATGACCCGAATAGGTTTTAGCCGAAATGACGCATAAGAAAGTTGACCCGAGCCGACCCGTGGCTAAAGCAGCCCTGACCCGACCTGTGACCCAAGGAGGTTCGACTCGAGCCCTGACCCGATGAAGCCTGACCTGACCCGTTTGCGAGCACTAGCTGCCGGCACTGGGTCCAGTAAGCGTTGGTGTAACTTCTAAAAGTGCTGAACACTTATGCTGTCAGTCAAATTAGTGTGTATATCGTGTAAATCCCTTTAGTTATTTAAAGTTAATTTAAAATAAAAGTGTAGTAAAATGTAAAAATTATTTGTGATGTGCAGAGTAGGTATTCATATGAAAAGAGAAGTTGGGACCAGCCGAGGAATGGGAGGACTACAATAGACGATAGACGATATCTAATCTTCTTGCGACATGAAGATATGATATTATGACTTACTTATGTCAAGGAAAATCTTGCGTTTCGAAATCTATCGCAAATTTACCTTCAATCGCATTGAGATCACAAAGTTACAGGTTTTTCAAGTTTCCAACACTGACGCCATGTCTGTTGTCTCATCTGACACGCTTGGGGGGAGGGAGTTGTCTGCTAAGAGCGGGGTATGCTTCCTCGAGATTATACACCAATATTTATACGAGTTTGTGTATGTGGGTTACAACATTTTCTTCTCGCCAAAAAGACAGGTACAGAGAGGGATTGCGGCACATTCGCGAGTAGACTCCCGACTGAAGTAAGTGGAATGCCAAGTACATTTTTTACAGTTTTATACAGTGGGCCCTCATTTCAATTTAGCAGGGTGGGCCCCATGGTTGCCAGTCCGCCCCTGCTTCTAGGGATCTGTGTTCGCCGTTTATTATTATTATTGTTTAAACAAAATATTAAACCAAAATTCAGATTATACACTTGAGTGCTCGTAATATGTAATTGTAAAGTAGTAAGTATAATAAGGAATCTTGAAAACGGTAAAACGTTGATTTCTGCAATATTTTTAAAACTTTGGAAGTGTAAACCTGGAAACTGGTGAATATTGTAGTTTTGATGTTATTGATAAAAATTGTATTTTGAATAACTTTTTTCTTTTCTTTTTTTGTCAGATTGATCTTGCCTAATGCAGTTGAGCATCTGGACGTGAGAACAGACGATCCCTTTGATAGTGCTAATCCTATCAACAAGTGGCAGCCGATTGAGAAAGTGAACGTTCTCAGAGATGATGTATATAGAAAATTAGACTTAAAAGAAGAAATTAGAGACACTCAAGTTTCTTGTGAAAATTGTGAAGTTTATTGATCTTGTTAAATATATACATTTCTGCCATAATAATAATAATAATAATGTGCCAGGAAGCATACACGAGAATGAACAGTAGCGATACTGAATACATGCCAGATATTTATGTCAGTAATATTTGTATACTTTTTGAGTGAAATGGAATTTTTATGAGTAATTGATAAGATTTTGAATATTTATTCTGCCATCTATCCATGTATTTTGAAACCTTATTATTAAAGATCTGTTTTATATTGTAAAGTTTCTCTCTCTTTCTCTGCAGAAACATATGCATGTCATAATATGTTGTGCCCATAAAGGCCTGGGGAAACTAAAATTATGTGGCTTGAAATTGAAAACTATTGAGTTTAATTAAATCAAAATTTTGCGTGTACTTTCAGTAAGCTTCAAAGTTTTTTTTCCTTCTTGTTAAGATTAATCGCCCAACCTCCAATTGTACAATATTCTGACGAACAAATATTGTTTCAGTCTTTTGTGAAACCGAGAATTGCGTGGCGACGATTTTTATCCGTGATATTCAGAATCGCATAACTTACTTTGTCCTTCAGATCGTCCATATTAGCTGGTTTCTATGCATATCCCTCCTCTGTCTTTACAGTCCCCACAAAGTGCTAAGTTTTGCAGACCAAGGTATGTGCCTCTTCCGTCAATCCATCTCTGCCGAAATTGTTCGTTAAGAAGCTGCCGAAGTTTCAAGGGCAAAATATGGTGGTGCCTCATTTGTATGTGAACCTCATTAATGATGCCTAACCTCTCAAGTTCTGATACAAGAAATGTAACATGTTCAGGTAACCCAATTACAGTCTCTTTCTCGAAGAAAAATGGACCAGTGGTATGGCTCGTTGAAACCACGCAGCACACGTTGACTGTGGGACTACCCTACACATTTTTTACCTCTTAAATTCGTCTGTTGTGCCTGTTTATCTTTCCCAAAACACAAAAACGTGATCTTATCTGAGAACAGAATTTGAGACAGGTCACCATCATTTTGTAAACAGGTAAGTGCTAAGGCAGAAAAGGTATGGCAATGGATACACGTAAATGTATAGGAAATCGATTCTATTTCTTGAAGCAAAATAACAAGAATGAACTTGCGTGTATATATGAAAATACTAACTAATGGTTATAACACCAGGAACTACAAAAAAAATACGAAGTACTCCTTTGGTTATCAAGTGCGTGCATTGTGTTTTCCTGCTACGAACGACAGCAGCTTACTCATGTTTATCTATATTGAACTACGCGACACGATACACAGTGCGCAGACTCGCACACACATCCAGCCACCTTCGGGGTAGTTCCACCTCTCTCTCAGAGATGGCGCAGGCATACACATAAAAGATTTTAGTTTACTTCCAACAATAGGCACAATTCCATTTTCATATCAGAGATTTGTCTATCAGATAGTGTACAAATTTTAACATGAAGGGTCAGGCCTTCATCTTCTTGCGTACGATCTTGTGTAACTTTGATCGTGGCATTCCCTTTTTGATTTAAGCGACTTCATTGGACTCCGTCCCGTTCTCTCCTGCACTGTTTGAGTCACACAGTCATTCGTTCCTGGCCTTTTATTGCATGGCAAATTTAACACCCTTCCTGTAGTCTTGAACTTTTGGCATCGTCTCATGATACTTGAATGTACTGGGTGTAGTTTCCAATACTTTGTTTAGAATTTTCTCGTCACTGAAACGCAAGATTTTAACTTCATTTTCTGTATGAACACCATCTTGAGTCACTTGAGTCATACAATCACCAGTGCAAGCGCCATTGAATAATGTGGGCAGAATAACAGTTTAAAGTTTCCTTCTCTTCACCCAAAAATGTATTTTTGAACATAGTAGTTATATTTTTATTGAGTTTTTGTTTCATGTAGGATTTTATGTACTCCCTGTATATGTACATAGAACAGTTTCTTTCGTGCAAACTTTCAAGTAGTTATTTAAATGGATTCCGAAATTACGATAATTTAAAGTGATTATTTAAAAGTAGTATCGAAATTGCGAAAACAGAAATGTTACTAACTGGGAAATAATAACTAGTTAAAGTGCCTATTCTTTGCTCAGTAATAATAAATATTGATGAGACATAGTTGAAACATATACAAAAACTTCTGGCTCGTTTTGATGCATAGGATGCTTACGACTTCAAATTAGGATATTGAGTACATAAAGCTGAAAATATGGAAGTGTATGTAGGCTAGGAATGGAGAATAAACACACCATTTGCCGTTGCTGTATCAAATTTCATAGCATTGCAATATGAGTGCCGCAGCAAACCTTCAGAAAAGTTTTCGTGCTATTGGAGGCAAGTTAGATATACACTGTCGTTCGGCGGTTCTATGCAATCGGTAAGATGAAAAGGTTGAACTCACCGGTGCCACATGAGTTGACATCGGCCAGCAAGGATCGCTGTCTGGAGGTGTGGATGCAGTTCTCTGACAGTACGGAATAACCCGGAAGGTTTCCTGCATGGGATTGTCACTTTTGATTAAAAATAACTTCGCTATGATAATCGTGAACGGCTAGGACGATGGTTGGGTCGTGATCAACGTACAGGACGGTTTCAAAACCATACCTCCACTGCAGAAAATGTAGTTGGTAGAATGGTGATCGTAGGTGGGGGTAATCAATCATGTCTTTCTCCGGCAAGATACTATCACTACAGATCGTTATAGTGCTAAACTTCATGAAATGCATCCCAAACTTGTCTGCAAGTATTCATCAGCGGCCTATAGACATGGTGTCGTCATGCTGTCATGCAAAGGACGGTCCAGGATCTCCGTGAGTAGTATTATAAGACCTGCATTCCCCAGATATTTATCCCACTGCCTACGGCCTCTTCCAGCATTTCGATCACTTCTTTGAGTTTTGATTTTTAGTTTAGCGTCTCTTTCAGCAGCGTGGCTATATGAGACATGGACCTACTGATTAACGTGGAACCCGAACCACATGAGCTCCCTCCGGGGATCGAACCCGGGTCTCACATGCCAAAGGCGCGTATGCTAACCGCTTAGCCACGAGGGAGCTCGATCACTTCTTTGAAGGGATAATTTGATTGGGCGGTACAATGAGCGGTTGTTGATTCTTTACATAGCAGACTCTTAGACTTATTTGCCATGGGATCAAATTGTTGGCTGAGTGATGGTAAAAGCACATGGTTGCAGATTGTGACTACTACGAGTAACCAACTGTCGTACGTTTTTTTTTTTTTTTCTTCTTTCTTTGGAAATGATAGACCTGGGGGATGGACATTTCATTCGCACCAAGTTAATAATTAGTGATCGATTGCTTCTTATCACTTCGTTCATCTGTCTTCCATTCAAAGTATTCGTAGTTGACTTTCATGAAGGGTCTTCTGTAAGCTTATCCTCGCTTTTTTTTTTTTAATTTAGCCAATAACTTATGAACAATGTAGAATATTAAAAATACTAAAAGTAAGCCAAATAGTATCTACAAAATGCTATTATTTTCAAGACCTTCCATATATCACTTTGATGGTAGAACTTGGGAAAGATATGTAAAAATAAATAAATAAACTCTTGAACCACCCGACCAATCTCGACCAAATTTTCAACATACATGAGGTTCGGGCCTGAAATGGTTTTGTCATATCACCTTGACGGTGCAACTTAGAGGAAGGGCAGAGAGAGGAAATTTATAAATTATGGAAAATGACATATATTAGTGCCAAACCCATAGTTTTCGGGGACGTGAGATGAACAGTGACACTACTGATGCCGTTTAAATCCGAATTCAGACCTGCAATTTGGGGGAAGGATATATATATATATATATATAGTATTTACTCCCGTAATTTTCGCACTTTTTTAGACGAAAAAAGTTGTTTTGAAACAAGGGTGCGTAAATTATGCGGGGAAAAAATTAGCCATATCAGTGAACATCATCTAATTTTTTTACCCAGTCAAAATAACACGAAAATACCGGTACACATTTTCTTTGTAACACGAATTGACGACAAACAACTAATTCTAAAGTTGTAGAAAAATAACATTAAAAAATTGATTAAGAAGTCGTGTGGTTTATTACCTTACAACAATGGCTTTGCTGCGTTGCCAATTGTTCATTAGCTACCGTAATTGATTCCTGGAAAAATGCTGTTTCACAAAAAGTTTCTGCGTGCGCAAATTACGCGAGGAAAATAAAATATACAGAAAATGCACTTCAAAATTGGGATGCGAAAATTATACGAGGGCGAAAATTACGCGCGTATTTACGGTATATGTATAAATGATCGAAATTACCAATATCAGTGTCGAATCCATAGCTTTCAGGGTCGTGAAAAACAGTGGCATTTTCGATGCCGTTTAAATCTAAATTCAGCCACGTTACGTTGGGAGAGAAGGGGAGAGAAATTTTAAAATCATCGAAAATGACCGATATCAGAGAGCGCTTTAATAATAGTAGAAAGTGACTGACTAATGGAACATTCTACTATTTTTTTCTTAAGTTAACCTAGCGATGCGGGTAATTGACGCTAGTAGTGTCTAAACTTGGGTGTTTGAACAATTATGACGTCATAAAGTATGCATCCAAATGTTGGGTTTATAAGAAAGAAATGTTTATGAGTTTATTTAATAGCACTTTGTAGATATTACGTGGCTTACTTTCCATATTTTTAATATTTTTCATTGTATTTAAGTTACTAAATTTTAAAAACAAATGGAGAAAGCTTAGCAACGAGCCTTAAATAATATTCATAAATATTAATATTATTAAAGCCGAGCCCTAATATTAATAAAAGTTACGGTTTGAGGCGATACCCAATCCTTGGTAGCTCTCGCTTATTTTTGATTCATATAGTTTCTATTTGGTATATACTTTCGATTTGTACTTTTCATATTTATATCGTCTCTTTTTCAATTGTAGAAATAGGGGATTCATTATTATAATACAGAATTCCACTAACCTTATTTCTCTCACGTTTTCTTCTTCCTTGTCCTAAATTTTATACAAAGACTACAGTTATACAATCAGCAATTTCAATATCATAGAAATAACCTCCTTTTTCCCCCTTTAGGAGCGGAAATTTCGAAAACGCTGAAACGTATATTCCCTTACTATACTTCCAAAGTATGCTATGCCTAAGTGTTGGAAGTCATAGAACTGTTTGTCTGTCGACAATTTCTTGAGCAAAAACGGTACGGTATGAGATATTGAGATGACAGTTTTTCTTGCAATCGATCCAGCGTCCCAAGAATAGGTTCCATTTCCTGTTAATTCTCTATTCAAACCGGAAGTGGTTCAAAGAAGCCATTTCCGGTTTCAACTTTATCACAATAGAATCAAAACGATAGTAGATAGCGAGAAGCATTTTTTTGCAAACGATTCAACGTCTTAAGACAATGTAACGTAACTAACCCGAACACTACCAAAACTGGAAGTGGTTGAAATGTAATATTACTTCCGGTTTTAATATTGATTTCCACAGAGCAAAAGCAGGAAGAGATATCGAAATGTTGTTTTCTGCAATTAATTAATTGTTTCAAGGATTAGGTACCATCTTCTTTATTAATGAAAGTGGTACAAAGTAGTCATTTCCGGTTTCAACACATCACCATACAACAAAAACGGTAATAGATAGCAGAAAGCGGTTTTCTGCAATCGATTCAATATCTCTAGAGCATACGTCTCAACCTGCAACACCACCAAAACTGGATTTGATAGAAATTTACTACCACTTCCGGCTTCAAAAATTGTAAGAGATCATGATGCGATTTTTGCAATTCACTCAGCGTCCTAAGACTAGGTTTCTTCTCCTCCTTTTACTTTATTCAAACCGGAAATGGTTCAAATTAACGATTCCAGTTTCTACATTTATCGCAATAGAACAAAATAGTATTAGCTTCAAGAGTTATGTGCAAACGATTCAGGGCTTCAAGAGAACATAACATCACAACTCGCAACATACTACCAAAAGCGGATTTACTATTGTTTCCGGTTTCAATACTGATTTTTATATAGCAAAACTGAGAGAGATATTGAAAAGCGGTTTTTTGCAATTGATTCAACTTTCCAAGAATACGTTCCGCCTTCTCCATAAACCCTCTATTCAAATTAACGATTTCCCATTTAAACATTTATTGCCATAGAACAAAAATGGTAATCAGTGGCGTATTTAAGGGGGCTTAAGCCTCCAATTTTTATTTACTAGATTAAAGTAAATGAAATATCTTGCAGAATTTTCACATTTCCAGGAATAAAGTTGTAAAGCCCCGAAACAAAATCGTAAATACGCCGCTGATGGTAATATATATAGCGACAAACTGTTTTCTGCAATAGATTCAGAGCGTCAAGAGAACATACCATAACAACCCGAAACACTTTACCAAAATCGGAAATTAACAATTTACTACTATTTACAGTTTCAATCTGATTTCCATAGAACACAAACAGTATAGAGGTGCAGTATTTTGCAATCGATTCATTTTCTAAAGAGTAGGTTCTATCTCCTTCCTAAACCTTTTATTGAACGGATTGGTTAAAATTAACCATTTACGGTTTCAGTAATAGCGATAACGGTTTTCTACAATCGATTCAAGGTCTTAACGAGGACATACCATCACAACCTGCAACGCTCTATCGAAACTGGAAATGGTTGAAATTTACTAGTACTATCGGTTTCAACACTAATTTCGATAGAACAAAAATAGTAAAAGATATCGAGATACAGTTTTTGGCAATCAATTCAGCTCCCCAAGAGTGGTTCTATCTTTTCCCTTAATCATCTATTCAATCCGGAATTGGTTCAGATTAATGATTTCCGGTTTCAACCGTTATCGCCATAAAACAAAACAGTATGCATCACAAGTAATGGCTTTTTTTTATATGAATTTAGCGTTCGAGGTTCTATTTTTGATTTTCATCTATTGCAACCAGTAATTATAGGGTATTACTTGAAGTTTGAGTATTAAATTCCCATAGTAGGTTCACGCTATGAAACGAAACACACTTCTTATTAATTAAGAGCTTGCATGTCGAATTTTATACTTCCAATTTATGCGAATCTCCACATCGGGTATTTGCTTGAACATAATCAGAAATTTAAATATTATAGAAATTGCCACCGTCTCTTCTTTAGAAACGTAATTTTCGAAAACGTTGAAAAATTAATTTTTAATTAAGTGTGTATACTTAATTTCACACTTCCAACTTAAACGACCTCTTACGAGGGAAATTATCTAAATAAAGAAAGATAAATTTGAGTATTATAGAAATTGTTCCCCCTTTACACCTTCAGAAGCAGAATTTTCGAAAACGCCGAAACATAGTCCCTTACCTTAATTAAGAATTTATATATCAAACTTCACACCTCCAATTTAAATGAATCCTCACATTTGGCATTTTCTGAATAAATATTCAAAAAAAAATTAATATTAAAGGCACTGTCTATATTTTCCCCTTAGGAGCGGAATTTTCGGAAACAGAGACGTATTTCCTTATTTTTAATTAAGAACTTACGCACGGAATTTCACATCTCCAACCTAGGCGATTTCTTACCTTGGGCGTTTTCTGAATAAAATTTGATATGAAATGAATTTTTAAGTTTAACGTCCCTAGTTTGTAGGTTAAAGATGGCGGATGAAGGAATTGAATGATTGTGAAATTATTATTATTATTTGTGGTCTTCCAATCGGGATCGAACCTGGGACGACATACACCGAAGGAACACGCACTAGCCACTAGACCAGCGGGGAGGGCTTTTTCTGATAAAGAAGTTAGATGTTATAGAAGTGTTTCCCGTTTAAAAGTATATTCTTGAATACACTGAGATGTTCGGTAATGATTTTTTAAATACAGAATTTCAGCTCGATAGAATCAGGAATACGCCCGATATGTTGAGCGATTGAAACGTCCGACTGATGAGTTACGGTGTCTACTAATACTGGAAATACTTGAATTATACTGGAATTTAATTTTGATACTGGAAATATACTGGAATTTTGATTCACATACTGGAAAAAATATGAAATATCAGGGCTCATAGCGAGTCACTTTTTTTAAACTAAAAGTTACTTTTTTCAAGTTAGTCACTAAAAGTTACTTTTTTTCAAATTTGTCACTAAAAGTTACTTTTTGGGGAAGTAATGTCTTTTTCGTGTGATTTATGTTTTGCATTGGCAGTTTTCTAAGAAAAATATAAAAATAAATGGAAAAAGGCAGAAACTTGTTACTCATTATTCTTCTGAAAGCTTCAGTACTTGCTGACATATGTGAAATAGTCAGCTTTATTCTCACGTCAGCTTTTATTCTTTCTAAAGCACAGCACAGTGGATGGTTGGTGGATGCTTAAGCTCTCAAGGTGGGGTTTAGAACCCTTCTTTCTTCTATCATAGTAGTCTTTTAGTTTTCTCTCGTAATAGTTAATGCTCCGCCAACGTTGTGTGTGTGTGGTTCATCATGTTCGTCTTGTGTTATGCTTCTTGTATGGTCTTTTTAAGAGTAGGTGATAAATTTGAATATTTCTCGGCTTTGAGAACTCTCAATGCTAAGTTAAATATAATGTCTGGAATGAAGAAATTCGGAAATAGGCCAGAACTGGTTCCACTTACCCAGAAGCTTCTTGCATGTGCTAAATCTGCTTACCGTAACTACAAAGCATACTTAGAAAACCTAAGAAGGAAGCTCAAAAAGAAGTAAAGAAGAAAAGATGAAACAAAACAGAGAGGTGATGGAGAAATTCACAAAGGAAAAAAGGGGCATGATGAGAGTTTGGTCACTGTTTGGTGTTCTTTTAGTCACTTTTCAACTATTTACAAGAGACCAGACTGCTATGAGCCCTAAAATATACAAATATTATCATTCTTTATAATCTACCCTGGATATTTGAATTCCGAAAGTCCAGGGTAATAACAACAATCTTGCATTATAACTAGAATAGAATAATATACAATTATTTATACAAGTTGTAATATAAATTAATAATACATTTATATAATACAAATAATGTTCTTGACTTACTGTATCAGACCTCCGAGCAGGGTGTCTACTGGACTTGAAAGTCATGAGGTGGAGTTGTCGGTCAAGAGATCATGAAAGTAGTGAAATTGAGTTTCATGTCATGAAAAAAGTGATTTTATAGAACAATATTTATGTGATACAGTACAGTTACTGAATAATAAATTGTAATTTTGCCCAATGATCCGGCGTTAAGACCCTGCTCTCTCTCTTGGGGTTGCAGATAGTCACTGACTTCCTTGTTTCTACTAATACTGTTTTCAGTTTCCGGTTTTTTTTTTTTTTTTTTCTTTCTTTCTTTCTTCAATACCTCACGTATAATAACAATGGATGCATTGTATTATATACAATGCTTCAAGTACAGTATACAGGGCTGCAAATAGTCAGTGAAGTCAGTAAAAGTATGCCCAATAATGGGAAACTGAGGGCTAGTTTTAATACTTGGTATGGATGTGACACACATTGCTTGTGTTAAAGAATTCAGCGCTTTCATGAGCAGCTACATACACCTAACAGTAACACTCTTCTTTAATTTATTTTATTTTAAATTGTTTTTTGTTGCAGGTCGCATTACCTATTGATTTTTGAAGAAGTATTTTGTAAAGTCTATGAAGTGTTTGTTGAAAGGTTTTTTGTCGTACACAATGCAGTACAAATTTTTGTGTACGTACTTCTTTGTTTTTATATTGTATATCAAGAAGGAGGCAAAGGAATTGGCCTAAGCAGCTGTGATTTTCTCTGTGCTTTGATGATTGCACAGTATTACCTATTTATCTCGTTTCTTTGTCATTTAAAGATCGAATTTCAATTTTCACAGCTGCTTAGTGGGGAGAAAGTGGCCAATTTTAAAAGCAGTTAATTATTTGATTTGTTATTGTAGCCTATCCTCTTCATATTTTAAATGAGGATTGATGTCAGTACTGTCAGGTATTTAGTCAGCATTTCCACATTTTTAGTCAGTAAATTTTACCCTACAGCAAGTTTGCAGCCCTGAATATATTATGTATATAATATACTGCATCCATTGTTATTTATTTATTTACTTACATTAGTGTTGCACGTATCTGTTCAGTGCTAAGATAAGTGTAATGGGTATTACTCTTTGTGAATGGCAAGTTTTTATATTAGCAACATGGGATGTCTTCAGTTCGATCTCATGCCGAAAGCAAAATGCATATTAAAAGAGTAAATTCTTCAAGTTTGACCAAAAAACACCTGCTAAGGAAGCAACTACAGACTCTGTTCCTGTGAATGCTACTCCATCAACTACAACTCTGTTTCGGTGAAAACTGAACTTCGTGAAGTGCAAACTTCAGTTGTTAATAACGAACTTACTTGTGTTATTGATAACAGAATCACAACATTCAATATTTGTGTTATGCCTAGAAATACTCAACAATTTTATCATCAGGGATGAAGTTATTACTGCAGAAATATTGTGGGCTATTAATCAAGTTAAAACCCTTCTTCTGCTAGAAGTTTGGCATTTGTAGTGATCTTTTTAAAGTGATGTTTCTCGGCAAAATTGCGAAGCAGTTCAACATGCACAAGGATACCTAGTTACACATGGACTGTGCTCATACTTTCAAAAAGAAAATGAAATGAAATGAAATCTTTAAGTTTTACGTCCCACGGTTATGCCGGTTAGGCTAAAGGAGACGGTGATGATGAGAGATGAGTGAAATGGTGGAATGAAGAAAGTGGGAGGAAACGGGAGAACCCCGAGAAAACCTACGAGCACGGTGTTTGTCCACCACAAAGTTCACTTGGCGGGGGCTGGGATCGAACCCGGGACCCCAAGCACCAGAGGTGAACGCTCTACCACTGAGCCACCGCGCCCCCCACTTTCAAAAAGAATTTACAAACGTGGTTAAAGAGTGTCCTATCATATGTATTTCTTTTAATGAAAGTTTGAATTCGCTCAGAAGGATCAAATAGATATAGTTTTAGATTTTGGGACGAACAAGATATCTTATGTCCGCATTTTTAGGTCATGCTACGGCTGAGGACCTTCTGATGGCATTTTTAAAAACTTGAGAGACACTGGTTTGGATACGAAAAAGATGCTGCAAATATTAATGGACGGGTCGAATGTAAATCTGAAGTTTTTGAACGACCTAAAGAAGTAGTATGATTCACCTTCAGATCCGAAGCTGTTGGACTTTGGTAGTGCTTCTTGCATGCTATTCACGGTGCATATAAAACGGCAAATAACAACTTCAAATGGTACATTCACAGATTTTTGCGCTCTCTATATTACTACTTGCAGAACTACCCATGTAGACGTGTAGATTACAAACGCATAACAGAGTCACATCTCTTTCCTATAAAGTTTTGCTCTATCAAATAGGTCGAAAGCCCAAAGTTATTGAAAGAGCTATGGAAATACTGTCACATATTAAGAAGTATGTTGATGCTTTTGAGAAAAAAAAAAAAAAAAAAACTTAATGCATTAGAAAACATTGTAATTGTAAAACCTTTTGTAAGAAATGACCTGCTCCCAGCACAGTTGATATTTATGCGTTCTGTTTCTCTTGAACTAGAACAGTATCTCTCCAAATATCAGAGTAATGATCCTCTTTTGCCTTTTATGTTCACTGATCTGAGTTCACTATGCTTCGACACCTATTGGCAAGAATTGGCAATAAGGTTTTGGAATCGGCAACTTACTAGCGAGAAGCTTCCTTCAATTGATTTGAAGAAGACAGAAAACTGAAGACCTTCCGTGCTGTTGACATTGGATTTGCAGCCTAAGCAGCTTTAAAAGGTGAGGTAATAAAAGATGGGAAAGTTCTTCAGCTCTACGGAGACTACAGAAAATTCCTTGTTGATATATGCATGACGATTTTTGTCAAAAGCCCTCTTGCTTTCAAGTTTGTTAGAGGTGCCAGCTGCTTCACTCCTGCAATTATGACCAATTCGTCTAGTAAGACATACAGAGTGACTGCTGCATTAGAAGTTCTTGTTGAGACAAATCAATTATCTACCATGGAAGCTCGCACTGCAAAACGAGACTACTTAGATCTCTTACCAAAGGAAGAAGTAACGAAGTATCTCAACAACTTTGATCCCAAAACTGATCGATTGGACCATTCTAAGAACCGCCTATTTTCAACACAATGTTTCCAGAGAACTGATCTACTTTACACAAAAAAGTACTGGTTTTGTTTCACGCCAACGCTGCTATTGAAAGAGGTTTTTCCATAAACAAAGAATGCCTAGTAGAGAATCTTCATGAATATAGCTTGATTGTACAGCGTATGGCGTATGATGCAGTTTCTACAGTTGGTGGGGTATTAGCTATTAATGTTCCGAAGATGATGATCCATGCGTCCAAAAATGCATCAACATTGAGTAATGATAGATAAAATTCAAAAGAAAGTTAGCAGCAGAAGAAATAAAACAATTAGAATTGAAGAAACGATGTATTATGCAGAGTGCTAAGGAAGAAACAGAAGAACTGGAGAATGAGGTGAAGTGAAAAACCTGAAAAAGATACTGTCTTATATGCGTGTACCTTTTGAGTGTAAGATATAATCATTGTGAATTAATAATTCACAAATTTGTTATAAAATGTATATTGTAAACTATATAGCATAATACATAAAATTTTGCGTTACATATTTTATAAAGCATATAAAATACTGTATACGGGCTAATGTATTAAAGTTTTGTCTGTGTTGCATATAAAGTGGTTGATTTCATGTATGTATATGTCTGCCTTATGACTTATTACTTACAATAAACCTGGTGCAGAATCTACTGAAGAACTATTTACTTGCACAGTGTGTGTTATGATACTCTTTCTTTGGCTGTGTTTATTGGATGTAAGTGTTCACGAAGTGATCTATGTAGCCGAAAATGCATTGTCACTTAGGTGTGATATTAGATAGCACTATTCAAATATATTTTGTGTGTATTATATCATTGTGAATTAAAAATAAACAGTTTTATATATATATATATATATATATATATATATATATATATATATATATATATATATATATATATATGTGTGTGTGTGTGTGTGTAAAACTGGTAATTTGTCAACCATACTTTTTTTGTAATTGTTTTAATAGTCGTAGAAACATGACTGAGATCGCAAATTTTTCCAAAGCAAGAGTTGTATACATTTTGTAATTAGACATTTAAAGCAATGGGTGGAGTGGGGAACTGTGAGGGGAGTTGAGAGCCCCTTTAAAAAATGTTAAAAAAATATGTATTTTTTTTAAAAAAAAATTAAGGCTACCTAAGACTAATTAAAAATAAAATATTCTTTTCTTGGGAAAACAATTACAAACCTGAAATTATCAAGAGTGTGATTATTCCTAAAGGACTTTAAAAAAATCATTGTATTAGGTACTGGAATTTTGCTGATAGTTATACTGAATATACTGGAATTTTGGAAATGCAACTCAGTAGACACTTTGTGAGTGTAACTTTCAAAGAATATTAATAGTAATAAATAAAACTCGGCTCCAGGCACACATTTTTTGATTCCTCAACCAATGATTAGATTCCATAATGAAAGAAGTCTGCGATGTGAACTTCTTCCTTGAGATCATTTCATAGAGTTGAGCAGACGATCCATGTGATGGTTTCACCTTGATGAGGAAAAACAAGATATACGAGAACTGCTGGAAAAGTTTTTGCAAATTCCTGTAACGAATTGGCGCTACTGTTCCGATATTATAAAAATCAGAATAGACCTTCCCATGTTTAAATTATCTTTGATTGTTAGTTTAAGCCTATTCGTTTATTTTTCTCACAAACTGCTGTTCGGAATTCGTCAGCAGCTACTTTAGGCGACACAAATCCCTCACCACGCATATTACTTTTGATGTGTGAAAACAAAAAGAAGTTATTAGGTGTTAAATCAAATAAGTACGGACAATGAGTCATTAATTAACTCGACATTTTTACTAAAAAATCAACAATTTGGTGCACTAAGTGGGCACTGATGTTGTGGTGATGAATACTGTTGGGACGATTTAGGTTTGTTTTACCCACTTCATTGATAACCTTTGCCAAACAGATTGTCGATCACTGAGCATTTATAGTCCTCCAATTTTCTAAAACTATGGTTACTAGATGTCTGGTGTGACCGAAGAAAAAGCAATCATTTGCTTGGCAGCACTCCCCGGAACGAACAGCTCTTGTTGGTTTCGGCTCACTTTGAAACATCCACTCATACAGTAGATTGTTGTTCAGCTTCGGGTATTTATGAGTAGATCTTAAGTTTCGTCCCCTATAACGATCTAGTACACAACTTGACTTACCTCGGTTGAACTTTTTGAGCATTAGTTCACACCAATTGACACAAACCTGTTTTTGAGCTTCGGTCAAGTTTTGTGGGATTCAGCAGCTTGAAAGTTTCCGTGCATTCAGGTGACCATGGAACATCGTATGTATTATTTTCATGTCAATGTGCATGGATGTCTGAATCTAATAGTATGTCACATGTCGATCTTTCTCAATCATTTTATGCACAGCATAAACATTACTGGCAACAACAGATGTCGATGGACGACCTTCATGAAATTTACCATTGAGAAATTTCATGCAACTGCAACCACGCTGGAATTCGGAAAACCAATTGTATACGGTCCTATGGAATGATGCTTCATCCTCAAAAGCCAAATGAATTTGCTTGATGCATTGTTCTACTGGTGAGCTACATACGAAATCATTTTTAAAAAATCATCGCCCGAAAGTGTTCACGAGAAATTTTCATTTTTCATACAGTTACTGCTTCAAACTTCTGTGCAAAATAAAAGAACAGGCTTCAACAATCAAAGATACAGGGAGGTGCACAAAATGTCATACCATTTGTTTTGTTCATTACACGCGTATTTATCATCAAAATATTACAAAATTAATTGTGTGAGAATGGAAATTGAGTTCAATGTAGTATGTATTCAATGTGATCACCAGTTTGTTTCACACCTTCTTACAAGCGAACTTTTATATTTGTCACAACCTTCCTGCACAAGTCTTCCCAAATTGGACGGCACAACTCCATGATGAGAGCCCTGACTTGAGCTGCACTTGCAGGCTTCCTTGCGAAGACAGTTCTCTAGTAGAAAGAACAAGAACAAATCACATGGATTGATGTCAGGGCTATGAGGTGCCACTATCTCTCACCCTGGTGACGCTCAGGAAACCGATGTGACATTACCCGCCCATCAAACATGTTATACGGGTACTCAAGAACAACATTTGCGGGCTCCGTCTTGCATGAACCATTGAGTTTGTAATGGGAGACCTGTTGTCAAGAGTTCTGAAAAAAAAAAAAAAAAAAACTGTTTTCCAACATGTCCTTATATCGATCTTTGTTTACCATCTCATCAAAGAAAAATGCTCCGATAATTCCATGGGATGAAATTGCTGCCATACACTGACCTCCTCTATAATTTTCCCCTTTCGTGCAGAATGTGAGGATGTTCACTTGCCTAGAAATGAAGATTTTGCTTATTCACTACACCATTTAAATGAAAATACGCCTCGTCTGTAAACCACGTGTTGTGAAGAACGTGGTTGCACTAATCATGAAGCGATCTGATGTCTTCCTTGCTTGTCCTCTGCTGTTAATTTAGGGACAACTGTTATCTTGTAAGGGAGCATGTGAAGATCAGAACGCAGAAGTACGAAAGTGTGCATAGTTACGCAAAGTACGCATTTTGTACAAAAGTGTGCACGCAAACGTCTATGTGTCGCTACAAAACTCCGTGTTTCTGCAAAAATACAGTACAACTTTCACCTTCTGTATAACACTTAATCTGCTCTTATGCGCCATCTTGAAAACTGCTGTTTGGCGCCAAGTAAATATTCGATACTAACTTCTCGGGACATCTACCGGATTTTCCATAAACCAAAGTATACGAATACGAGTTTTAAATATTCTATCTATAATATTACATGTGTAATGAACAAAACAAATGGTACGACATTTTGTGCGCCACCCTGTAATTTAAACATAGAAAGGTTTATTCTTCCGAATCTTATAAGAGCGTAATACTAGTGCCACTATAAGTAGTGATTTGCAGAAACTTTTCCAGCAGCAACACTTTCTGCGGTAGAGGGATGATTTTGGAAACAGTCCTGGATCGTCCTGATTGTTTACGATTGTCGTAGCGGAGTTATTCTTAATCTGAAATGACAATCTGATGCAGGAAGCCTTCAGTGTTATTACGTACAAAGAATGTATGCACACCTCCATATGGCGATCTTTGTTGGTCAGTGTCAACTTCATGCCGCTTATAAGTCCAACTTGTTTACCTTACTAATTGCACAAAACAACTGAAAGATAGTAGTATAGTGTATGTCTAACTCGCTTGCAATTCCACGAATATTTTGCCGAGGATTCACTTCCATGATGTTCGTAAGGTGCTCATACGAATATCTTGTTGATCGGTCACCGTGCGACTCATTTTTCAGTGTGTCACTGACACGAAATTTCACAAATCAACGTATATGGAGTGTTAATTCACCACTTCTGGTCCAAATGAACATATTTGTCTAAACTGGTTAAAAAAAAATCACTCGCAATTTTTTTTTTTTCTTTCTTGAAACGACACATGTCAAGTTTTGGCCGAAAATTCAGTTAATACCATTACTATGTTTGCTATACGTAGACAAATAGTTTGTGAGGTAAGTGCACATGATGTCAAGCCTTTCCTTATCTTGTTATATTGGTATTAAAATTTTCGTTTTTAGGTGAAAGTACACATGTTGACATGTGCACTTTCTCCTTGAAACGTTGCACTGACGGGAAATTGCGCTGTAGACTGCCCACTGTTAAGTTTTAGCAAACATGTCCGAAGTAGTGTGTATGACTGCAGGTATGCAGGAAAACGTGGCAGAACCCCGTCCTTTATCTAAGCGAGAAAAGATTAAAAAGGCGAGATGAAAGGTGAAGCGTATACCAATTACAAAGGGAAACTTGTACCGCAAATAATATTAGGGAGAGACTGTCAGTGTCGCAGCCATTGCTTTCAACGTGTGAGTGCAAGTGACAGGGAAGATGCTCTTCGTCAGTTTCGCAATTTTTGCACTAAAGACGACCACGAAAGCAAGTCAAGACTAGGCGCCCTCATCATGGTGAAAATGAAAAACCGAAGGACAATACGTTTGTGTACAGTGTAAAGACAAGTAGCGGCAGAACCACTGTATATAAGAAAGCATTTATCAGCATTTTAGGTTTGTCTGCAGGTAGGCTACGTCGTATTTGTCACCTTGTCGCAGTGAACAAGCCCGCTATTGATAAGAGAGGGAAATCTACTCCTTCAAATGCAAAGCCAGATAAAATAATAGAAGCCATTATGTATCACATAAGTAGTTTCCCTACAAAGCAAGGTCATTACACCAACCAAAATGTGCAGTATTTAAGTGCAAAGCTTACTTTAAAATTAATGCATAAGTTGTTCCTTGAAAAACATACTAATATAAAGGTTTCATACAGTTTATATCGTACTGTCTTTAAGGAGAGATTTAAACTGCGTTTTGGTCGTCCTCAAGTGGACACTTGTTCTCGCTGTGAAGAACTCTCTGTAAAGATAAAGAGTAAAACGCTCAACGATAATGTAAAACGAACTGCAAGTGCTGAGCTGGAGGTGCACAAGAGACGTGCCAACAAATTCTACAGGAAAATGCTGAGGTTACAGAGCAGTGCCTTTAAGATAGTTCAGTGACAGCCATCTCATCTGACTTTATGCAAAACGTATATTTACCTTAAATATCCGTTCAAGATATTTTTTATCTGCGACAACTAACTGTGAATGTTTTCTCTGTAACTTTCTTGGGAACAGACAAAACTACCTTTTATACGGACCACGAAGGACAAGGACGCAAAGGACCTAATGAAGTTGTACCTTTTGTGTTAGATTTTATCAATAACAACGTTCCTACCACAGTAAAACATCTTCATGTTTTCTCAGATAGTTGTACAGGTCAAAACAGGAATCATACAGTGATCAGGTTTCTGTTAGTGTTAGTTCACCTAGGTCGATTTCAGTCAATAAATCAGTATTTTCCGCAGCGAGGACACTCATACTCATAATGATCGACTGTTTGCTATGGTTAAAAGAGTCTTGAAAAGAAATGATCGACTTTATGTACCAAAAGAGTATGCGGAGATAATAATCTGTTCGAACAAGGAGCGAAGTTTTGTTGTCAAAATGACTGATGTATCTGATATCATAGATTATAAGTCTTGGTGGCCTTCGTTATTCAAGAAAAATACTTTGTCTGTAGAATCAAGTAGGCCTGGTATTCCACGTGATGAAAAACAGTCCTTCCAAATTTCTCAGTTCTCGCATTTTGTATATTCAGCAAATGCACCCGACACTGTCGTTGCTAGTGCGTTCATCGACAGCTTGGTAAAGCATACATTTCGACTTGGACTTAGACACCCACTGCATGTTACCCTACCAATACGTTCAGTGCACCCAAAGACAAAACTTCCCATCAGTACTGAGAAAATAAACGATATCAAGAAGGTACTGCAATACATACCACACGAGTACCTTGAATTTTATGATGAACTTGTCAACTGGCCTGCAAAGTGACCTCCCAATAACATTGTATTGTAATGATGTACAATAAAGAGATTATGAGTTGAAGAATTTACATTAATCCTAGTTTGTTTGTAAAACAGCACATGTCAGGATGAAAAAAATACCACAGTGTTAACATAACATATTGGAAAAAAGTTATTATGCTTCTAATATACTTGAACCCGCACATTTTGTAATATTCGGTACTTTGCGAACCTCAGACTTTCAAAAATCGGCTGTAGAATAGTTTTTCTCATTTCTCTCAAAACTTAGTTTTCCTGACATGTGTCGTTTAAAAAAAAAAAAAAAATCAATTGTTTTTTTACCATGGTGTGGTTTCACATCACCCTGTTCAACAGCAAACTGTCTCCTAACTAACCGGGCATCCAACCTATTTCCTAAACATGTATGAGTTTTTTAAGTCATACCTATGACTTCTGTCCATCCATTAACTGCGCTGCAGAGGGTAGTTTCCACCCAGTCGTAAAATCGGACAATTCAATACTATCAACCCAATATATATATATATACACACATCCTTGAGGGAAAAAACTCACAATTCTTAGGTTAAAGAATTCATGGTATTAAAAAAACCCTGACGGGCCGCAGTGGTTCATTGTAAAGCGCTCATCTCATGCGTAGGATCCCAGGTCTCGCCAAGTTTGGTTTACGGTGGACAAACGCTGTATACATGGTTCGACCGTTTCTTCTCTTATTTCATTCTACCATTATTATCCATTTCATTATCACAGTCTCCCTTAGCTTCGGTGCCTAATCATGGGACTTTAAACTTAAAAAACAAAACAAACAAACAAAAAAAAAAAACATCCCTTGCTTCCGTACGTAGGTACGTAATTTTTTAGGTAACTATGGAAGCTCAACAGAAATTTTATGTGCATTTTATAATTATTATTAAAAGATGATTCTATTCAGTACGATTACATCTATTAGCATAAAGCTTCTCTGTTCTATCAATATTTTCATTACCATACTTGCTGAGTGATGTTCACGTAGTGAGTCTTTTTATCATTATACTAAGGACGTGATCCAGTAAAACCTCAAGAGTTACGATAAATTAATAAATTGGCATCTTGAAGACTAGATAAAGCAAGGTTCCTGCAACCTGGAAGGTCAGGGAAATTGAGCAACTGTTTCGAAAAAGAAAAGGAAAAAACCTAAAAAAATATTTTGTGTTTGTTGTAGAATGGTCTACTTAGATACATGTGATTTACACATTGTGTTTGGTGCAGTGAAAACTGGTATGGATTCTGTTGGCTGGAAGATACCTTTCATATTGCGATCCCTCTGAGACCTGTTCAATGACTCACCAGCCCGTAGAGGATTGTTCTTTGAAGTGACAGGGTGTTGTTTGTTTCCATTCAAATTTTGTGGTGTGAGTCGGTAGAAAATGTGAGCTGCCTTCAAAGAGCGCTGCGAATTTGGACCATGTGGTGGAGTTCCTGAATGCAGCAAAGCTACCAAAAATCGAAAACAGTTACATCATTGAATATGGCTGCCAGTCATCCATTTGTAAAGTGTAAACTGGCCTTTTGTAAGCTGCTTTCCGATGAGTGTCAGCCTTTTCCCCAAAAGTTCCAAACGCCAAAGCCAATGGCTCCTTATCTTCTTGACGGTATCTATCAGGTTCTGGAATTTTATATGATCCACTGTGTGAAATCAGATGTAATTAAAAGTGAGGACACATTATTCCATTGTATTGATACTAGCAAATCGGACAACCTGATAGCAAGCAAGAATATTGATATAAAATTTGCAGCAAATCGTTTCTTGCAGGCCTTGACAGTGAAAGAGAAGGCAAAACTTGAAAATCTCTGCACGAGTGTCATAGTATGTTATGCTTAGTGATAAGAAAACTGCAAGGAAGTTCTCTAAAGCATAAAGCCATACGAGCTTTGTCATCTTTAAGTTCTGACGTTATCCAGAGATCTCCTGTGACTAAACAGAAAAGACTCTCTACTCCTCAAAGTAACGCTCAACGCCAATATCTTTGATGATGTAGTAGCTAAAAATATCAAATACTCTTTATTCTGTGATCTCGTAGTAAAGCAGCTTGAAAAAATCCTGCAGTCGTGCGGTGAAGAAAAGGACATTTCCTTCAGGAACTTTCTCCTGGACAATGAGGATTTCAAACAGTTGTAGCATGTTGTAAAGATTTCCATGATTTTCTCTCACGACAATGCAACTGCCGAAGATGATTTTTCTATAAAGTCTTTGTTAGTAGAGAACATACTGGAGAACAGCTGTGGTACAGCATCAAGTGTACGACAGTATCCTAGAAACAGGTGGAGTCCAGAATGTCGAGATCACAAGGAAAATGCTAAGTTATCTTTAAATGCACGGAGACGGTATCAAAAATATCTGGACCAGAGAAAGGTACAGAGGAATGAACAAAAACAAAGCTGCGAAAAAGACATTGGATTCAAAACTCAAGGAATTAGAAGTAAACGTGTACGTCAAGAGAATGAGGAAGAACTATGTAATGGATGCAGCAATTAAGGAGCTGAAGAAGAAAAAGAGCTTCATTATACTGGAAATAATGGTGTTGATTAAAACTTTGTCAAGATGCTGAACCCGACTATGTTGAACATTTATTCTTTCTTGCATAGTTATGATATTGTAACATTTGTTGCCGTCCTTATTATAGTCAAAATTTAATATAGAATATGTATAACAATTATGTTGAGTATGTATAACAATAGTAATCAGTCATCACATAAAAACAAAACAAGTTGGGAGGAACGGTCGGCTGTAGGGAGAAGAGGAGGGTGGTTCCATATAATTTCCTGTAGTCAGGGAATTTCTATGGAGAGTCATGGAAAGTCAGGAAATCTTTTTGCTCAAAACCTGTAGGAACTCTGTAAAGATGACAATCTTTTATAATTATTCTTGTAATGTGTTCTCAAGTTGTAATGGATATTCGATTTTAGCACGTTTGTAAGTATATTTCTAAGTGGATACGAACCATATTGTAAATATTTGTCTCAATTGACTTCCAAGTAGGAAAGTCAATTTTAGTATAACCTTCTGTAACCCAATGTACGTATATAAGACGGAAAATATTTTACTAATACTCAAATTTATTTGGAAACTATTAGAAGAATTCCACTTCCGAACATTACTATACAGTGGTCACCCTTTAATGAAATTTCTTTTGTGAATAATTTCTCAATGGTAGTATCGCGTTTTCGATCAGAAAGTTACCAGCTTGCTTCTTTCCATGTCAACTATTTGACCAGAGAAAACAGTTATTTGTGAGGTGAATTTGTAACAAAAGAAAGTATGACGAGATATTGACGTTAAATTGCACTTGAAGTATGAATACAAGAACAGCCTCAGTCACTGGTTTAAAACAGACTAGCCAGCCCAAGAGAATTGAGAATTTTCAAGTACGTACAGAAACGTACCTGGTCTATTTCGAAGTCCATAAACAAACGTATCAGTGGCATAATTTGGAGCATAATTAAGTAAGATTTTAATTTTATGCATCCTGAAAAAGAATAGTTATACCAAGAACTTTTTGTATTGAAGGAACATAAATCAGTGATACGGCCATGAATTGAGCGTGGTAGTCTTCCCAAGAAGTTCGTTACAATTTTTAAGGAGTGGGTTATTTTTTCTCCCAAAAAGATTCCACAGGAAGGCAGAAACTTTCAGATATAACTCCAATTTAGCAGTACTCAGAAGTATCCACAAAGGTGTCAGAGCACACCGAAATCACATGACTGTAATTCTACTACTTCGGGATACAAGGTAAGTCTGTTCATATTTGAGTTTGCCACTATGTATCCTATAGCATCGACAAACAATTATTGCGAATGACTATACCTGACTTCATAAGGTAATTGATTGAATCAGATATATAAATAACAGTCTTCCATTTTTTTTTTTTAATTGTTTTTAGTTCAACTTTCGGAAAGAAATGTACAATAATATGAAGAAAAGAAAAAAAGGCACACAAATAAAACTTGACAGAACCGATTAAGTCTCTTCCTATACGACACATACTGCTGACCCTCAATATTAAACAAAATCACGTTCCAATCATATGAAACACATTTCACAACAATACACCAGATTTCATTGCCTTCGATACCGTCTTTCTGTCACTGGTTTTATATTTACACACACATATATATATACCTTCGCTTTAATTCAATTGTATAAATGTTTATATTCTTAAACGACAAACTAAAATAATAGACCAAAATTTAACAATTTCTTACCAAAATCTTTGGCAACATATTACAGGATGTTATATCCGTTAAGATTTGTATTAATTTCATTCCCCAAAAAACAACATCTGAATAAATACCAACCATCAACAAATATTTTTAAATAGCTATATATATTTATATATATGTATATGTTTATATTTTGCTCTTACCATCACAACTAATTTTTAATATCTGACGCAAGAGGTAAAATTTTGTATAGTGAGCAAAGACGAACAAAATACTTTTATTCCATTGAATTTAATGAATCAGGGATGGTAATAAATTCCTTAGCCAACCACATACAAATAGTATTATCGCATTGATCCATATCTTACGACAAACAAAGTACTTATCATTAGACATAAGATTTTTATGCAAATCCAACTCATTATCATTTGTTCAGGATAATTACGAATAACTGGAATGAAACGTACATTTCAAAGGTTGTGCATACAGATATGGTTATTAAATACATATTTGCTTTAATTATTTAGCATGGAACGTGGTACAAAATCCGAAGAAGTTCAAATGATGAACAATAAAAATAATAATATGAACTTCTGGTTTGATTAACACCAGTTGTTTAGTCACTGGGGCTGTGTGAACGACTATTTGGCCATTTTTCAAAGAATTATTATTAATATTATTCCTAAAGACACCGTTCTCTTGGATACAAAAAGTTACTTACCCTGACAAACTGGAAAAACGTTGGGTTTTACATTGATTTTCTAGAGCTCGTAAAAAATAAAAGAACATAATCTCACTTGAGGTACACTACAAATAATGACCTGCTGTGTGACAATTATGGATGCCACGTATTGCTTCCGTAGAAGCCCATGTTAATAACACTTGCGAGATCTTGAAAGGTATTATTCTAGTTTACAATATTTGGATAAATTAAGCACTTTTCTCTATTTTAAAAGAAATCTAGTTCTCCTTAAATCTGGTGAACTACACCAAAATTGATCTATCCGATTTGAAAGTAAACTCATTTAGGTAAGGATCTTTTCATCCAACTGAAGTGAACTATTCTTGCATTGACTTATTGCATTTTACTGGGCATCTTGGTATCATTACTTGTGCAAATTTAACACATCTTAACATTATCAACATAGTTGGCTGCATACTAGCAGCTTTAACTGCATAAGAATCCAATGTCTATTTATTAAACAGAGCAGGTATACTTCTTTTCTACATCCTCGTCAAGTTCACAATTCCGAAACGAAATGGAACAATTTTTTCACAACTATTGTTTCCTTATCCATTACAATACGTGCAACTACCAAAGTATATAAAACGTGGAATGCCATTCAATGTTTTAAACAGTGTGCAAAGAACTGCTGTACGGGTAACTTAATTAACATAGGATCTGTCTCAAGAATAACTTTTAAAAGTGCACAAAATAGTACATACAATGCAGTACAAGGAAAACTGTTAATGATAAAAACAACATCGTGCACATTCCTGTTCATTCTTGTACACTAATATTAACATCTTACTGATCATTACATGTATAGACTCAGCCCTACCCCTACACAGATCAATCTGATAAAATTAACTGCAGATTACCTTTCGACTAACAATGAATTTTTTAAATAGTTTTTTGTCCTCTGAATTCAGTTGGTTAATCTAACCTTTTTTAATAAGGACTCTCAGCGCTCCCTGGTTCCTGATGACTTTGATCTCTTTCAGTAAATATAATCTGTGAGATGTTATAAGGATGGATTTTATAAATACCCAGTACGTTCACGCGAATTCATCAGGCTTAATGCAGTTCGAAGAAAAATTCAGTCTTATTCTTCTTAGCAGTCCCTACAGAGCGTTTTTATTCCTCATTGTATCTACCCCACTCTAAACCTAAATAATGTACAAGTAATATATGTTTTATCTTAATTCGATAAATAATTACTTCGACATTAAACTCAATGAAGTAGAGAACACCAGGCGTACAGAAACGAATGAAATAATATATTCCACTTCTTGTACAAAGTTACCACAGCCTGCATGTATCAGCAACACTTATTCTACGTCGAAATACATGTCTTTGCAGGCATATACCGTATTTATTCGATTATAACACACTCCCTCTGTTAAACCAATTTGTGGTAAAAATCAAGAATGAAGTGAGATTCACTCGTAATTATTATTATTTCCATTCTACTACAGAAAGAGGTATTAGATGAGAGACGACTATACAGTGGGCACATTTGATAAGTAAAGTTCCGTAAGTTGTCATAAACATTGAAGCAATATTCGACTATACTGACTTGAAAGCTGTAGTCAAGCACCTTTGAAGGCCTGTTTTGCCGCAGGGACAGCGCTGCATTCGAATAAGTACGGTATTAGCATATCCTTTCTCACGAGTTCATCACATATATGCAATGAATACATGCATAGCAAACACTCTCTCGCACGCAATATCTACTAGTAATAACTCTTCCAAAAAAATACACTGCCATACATAAACTTACATACGTTCATAACAATATATACATACAAAACGCAAACATTCAGACTTCTCCCCCTCTCAGCCTCCTTCCAAACGAAAGAAAGAAACAAAAAGCTTGCAAGTGCAAACAGCGATGAATACTATTTTCATAAATATCAATCATTCCATTTCTTGGAAGAACATGGAAAAACCTTGAAGAGAGTTCGTATCACATATATATATATATATTTTTACCACCTCAGCCATTAATGAAAAGTTTACCCCTTCTAAAGAAATGCATGCACAGATTCTCACGCATACATACACATATTAACACACAAACATGCACCTTATACGTCATTCAAATTATAAAAAACTTAAAAAAACATTATTACGTAGTTTTCGCTTCGGAATCAATGAAAAATAATAGATATATCACAAGGCTTAAAAAGTACTAGTTACCCATCACTTATCGGCTAGCACGCCCCTTTTATAGGAGAAAAAAAAAAAAAAGAGATCCATTACACCATATTTTTAAAAGTCAGTGTATGAAACAGACGTACAAGCCAACACCGTAATTCACTTGTTACAACAGAGAGCACTATATAAATCGTGGTCCGGTATGATACGTTGTCCCACCTCGATGGTGGGAGTAAGATAGCCCACTGGGATGACTTGCATGATGTCCCAAATATCTATGATAACCGAGATGACTTTGCGATTGGAGTCCAGAATGAGCCTGACTGACGTGGCTTAAGTGAGCTGGAGGTGGTAGGTGACTAGAATGACTAGCACCATCGCCCAGATCCAACTCAAGTTCCTGTTCTTGGAGTTGCAATTGTCCAAAGGAAGCTGTGGCCATCGCTACGTCTGGCATGATATCAGACAAATGACCATCGTTGCATGAACTTGCTTCGGCCTGAAAAAGAATGAGAACCCTATCAATCTTTTGAGTGCCTTACTTGTCACTATAACATATTAATAAAAGTGTACACATCACACACTTCAAAAACGATTTATGCATTCTAATTTCGTTGATTTTCAGAGAATTATGGCACTTCAATTTTTTCCTCCACTACGGAACTACCTGTTTCGGAGATGAAACACTAACGTAAATTCAAGGTTGTTTTGTTTAAAACAAATTTTGTACACGTTTTAAACATTTTGTTTTAAACACGTGTAATTTTTAAGACTTGTTTTAAACATGTTTATTTTTATTTTATTTTATTTTCGTAAAAACATCTGCCAGAGAAAGAAAATTGTCAAGTGTTCCCCTTCAGAAGACTCCATGTGATATTTAGATTTCTCGTGGCCACAACAGGTCAATGTGGTGATCTACAATTTATTTTGTCTCCCTTTCTTGTCCCTCATTTTTAACGTATATTGTATTATTTAAATGATTTTCAGTTAACTTGCGAGAAAGTGTCGTAATCGAAGGTTGGACTACTTGTAGACCTGATATTAAAAAATAAATACAATAATTATCATGGAAACACATTTTTGTGTTGTGTTCAGAAAACGGACAAAAGGTTATTTCCTAAATTGCGATTCTGAAATTAAAATATCGCAGACATTGGCTGATAGAGTACAGTGCAGTTGGATCTCAGTCTCCGTACTACTTGGAATCGTTTAACATGAGTTCTACGGGAAGAGGAAAAGGACATCATTTGGAGCAAATTTATTAAAGTAACTCAAACTCTATCAGAGAAGAAAACGACCATACGAGCTCGTTGCAAAAGATGGAAGAAAGAAATGGTTGGTTTAGTTCAAAGAATGAAGAAGCATTATGAAAAATGCAATGATGTGAAAAAACTGGAAACCCAAACAAATGGTAAAAGTGTTGATCCGAAAATTGCTTCTGATGATTCTAACGTCAGTGATGTGGTTGAGATGCAACTGGAAACTTCAGGTAAGAATTAATTTTGTATCAACAATATCTTTTTCACTGTATTATGAACATTTTATTTCGTCCCTCTTCCCCATCTCAGTTCTAAATTTTCTTAAAAACTTAACTCCCTGGCATTGCTTGTATGAAGGGACCGAGCGAGAAAGCGCAAGGTATGGCAGTCACCCGCGTAACTAACCATTAAAGCGTGATATTTATTGTAACATCAGTGCCGAACGTCAGTGTCTGGGACAATTTGATCTCAATTTGTTCGTCTGTCCGTATGTATGCATCACGCTACAGGGCGCCATTTTCAGAAAGGTTCACTTTTGCTCAGCAAACGTAATATCTTCGTAGCCAAGAGTACGAAATAAACTAAACAAAAACCACGTGAAAGGGTGTGTACTAGAGTTTCATAGCACAACAGCTAGACAAGGGCGTTGATGGAATGGGGAAGGAGGTCTAATTTCCTCCTCCTTGCTCATAAATTTAAGATATTAACATTATATTATGTACACTGCAGCGTGGGAATGATTGACAACTCAAGCTCCGAATGCCATGGTCAATGATGCATAATTACATTAAATAAATGCAGGGTGTGTCCAAAAGAATACACCGACGGAAAACGTTATATTTTCACAACCACGAATTCGAGATGAAAGAAAGAAAACCTACATGACAAGATGCAATCTAGAATTTTATATAATTGCCGCTAGAGGGGCGTTCGTTTAGAGGTCATCCGCCTCTTACCCTGAATTTCAGATTTTGGGGGTAGTAATGTAGATTTAGAAACTTTTTGCTGAGCAAAGTCCAACATAAAAATATGTTTGGATTTTGATCTGTTATAATCCATTTCCATTGGCCGTAAGGAGCTATAGGCCTATATTGCTCTCTCATATATTTTTTGGCCCAAGGATTCCAAAGGTGACTCTACTTTCGAGTTTCGGGCCTGCTTAAAATTCTGGAAATTGGGTCTAAGCAAATTTCCAGATTTAATTATCTGTATGTTCTCCGTATTTATTCGGTGTAAGGATCTCAAGCTTGTTCTGCTGGATTTTACTTATCAAAAAAATTCTACAACTGCCTTACTTCCCCAAAAATCTGAAATCCAGAGTGGGGATGGGGGGCGGTTGCTCTCCTGTCCCACTGACGCCCCTGTCTAGCGGCTATCATTTGAATCCCACGCCCTTTCGCATGGTTTTAGTTACATTTGTTTTGGACTCTTGACAGCGAAGATATTACGTTTTGAAATAGAATTCATTTGCTGAGCAAAGCTGAACTTTTGAAAATGGATTTGGATCCATTGTGCTCTGAATGCCCCAAATATGACCTTTTTTCAATAAATTATTGACTCAAAAAACAACCAATTATACAAGCTTGCAGAAAATATTCTCAAGTTAGCACAACATGAAGTGTGCTTCAAACATTACTTTTCGAAAACTTATTATTTTAAAACAGGGTGGAAAAAAATCATGATTTTTTTTAAAAAAATCATTTTTGTTGATTTTTTTGATTTAAATCGATTTTTTTGATTTAAATCAAATCTTTCTCCTCGTATAATACAAGTCGCGAACTGAAGAAAAAGCATTAGGAATTAGTATTAAATGCTAATTATGCCATTTAAGTGAAAGTATTGGGGTTGAATTTTGAATTATCCCCAATCGTTAACCTATATCAATCGCAAACAATGTTTCTTAACCCTTTTAAATTATGGCTCTTTTTAAAGGTAAATTATAGACTTTCAATCAAGCAACTACAGCATCATCCCTATTTATCCTAGAATCATAGTACATACATCACTCACTCTCTTTAGAATAGAACAGCTTTTGAAACGGTAACATTCACATTTCCCTATCATGTCCCTGAAGCGGGAAATTTTGAGAGTAATCGGCATTTTTTAAACTTTTTTTTTGTTTTTAAATTTTGATCCCCTCTGGACTCTCCTGTGTTAATGCACAGATCTCAAAATCAACTGCGAAATACTAAGGGGTGTACTAAATGTGTGTACAAAATTTGAAGCTTCTTCCTTGAGTAGTAAGGGTGAGGAAACTATTTAACAATGAGCTAAGAACATTCCTACAATGCCCCAGATGACCCGGATGTAATATAACAATTTCCTCAGACATCCCTATTTATCCTAGGATCAGGGTTGGCAAAAACCATGATTTTTATTGAAAAAAAGAAAAAACCAAAAAGTTTTTTTTGGGGGTTTAAATCCGTTTTTTTTTTTTTTTTTTTTGTTTAAATAATTTGCTTTACGTACTTATACCACATATGGACAGAAACAAGTTTTTTTTCGCCTTGGTATTATTATGCAACAACCGGGTTATGCTAGAAGGGGTCACATAAGCCCAAAGTGAAATTCAAACAGCTTTTCGGCTTACATCCGAGAGAAATTATCCTTAGTTTGAACTCGGAACCGGGACTAATTGGCCACAAATGCGATACGTCTGCCGACTCACTCATAAAGAACTCCTGATTTAAAAAAAAAAAAAAAGTTGTACTAATCTTTACATACTTGTTAATATAATTGTCAAGAGTCATTTCAGAAGGAAAAAAGATAGTCAGTTGCACAAGTGAAACCATTATACAGAATTACATTTGGATATTTCAAAGTAGTGCAGAGTACAGAAGAACTAATTTAATCCAAGTTAGTTAACAACGACTTTTATTAGTCCAAGTTAAAGAAATACAACGGCGTAATTTGCATATCAGTAAGAAAAGTGAATAAAGATACGAATTATTTGAGTCCTCTTTGGCTCTGACCCATTTATACATAAATAGTTACAAAAGATACTTCTGATTTCAATAAATGCCTTTCGTGGGGTTTGTATACCCCCACCTCCCAAGTACGGAATTTCAATGTATTTTATCAGTAGTAAACATTATTAAAACGAAACAATATTTAGAATTTCTTCGTTTGCAATTGCATAACAATAATAACAAACTATAAAAAATCACAAAAGAAACATTCATAAACTTATATATTTTTTTTAAAAAAAGATGCTTTTGCAGTATAATATCTTTGAGTAATGAATGGGGAATTTAGGTCTGAATATAATACGAATAATATACGGGAGTGAAGCGTGATAACCCACAAATGTGTGTTCATCAAGCTTTTACGAACTCACTTTTACGAACATTTTTCGTTTTTTGGTTTAAACCAGCATACCTTGCCTAGGATCATGATTTGTACATTATTCACATCATAATAAAACAAATTTTCAAACGGTACCCTTCAAATGTCTCCGTCATGTATTTGGGGCGGGTTAATCACGAAAAAAGGAATTTTTTGTTAAAAATATAATTTAAAAAAATACCTCTGTGGATCCCTCCCCCTGTTTTAAGGCAGAGATCTGAAAAATATTGAGGGGTACATTGAGTAAATGTGCAAAATTTCAATCTTGTAGGTGCAAAAGTAAGCCAGCGAAAAATAATATTCCCCAAATATCCCAGATTTCCGTATAAAACAGGATCTCAGGTAACAGTTTCCTGAGACATCCCTATCTATCCTAGGAGCATAGTACGTACATACTTTTCTTCAGAATAGAACAGCCTTTCAAACGGTACCATTCATATGTCTCTATCTGAGGCGGAAAAATCACGAAAAAAGCTATTTTTGTTAAAAAATATCCTTTTTAAAAACATTTTTGCCCCTCTGTTTCCACGCAGAGATCTGAAAATTATTAAGGGGTGCACTGAACGAGTGTGCACAATTTGTCTTCTGAATGCAAAATGTAACCCGCCAAAAAATAATACGCATAACAAAATATACCTTTTTAAATTTATGACGTCATCACACACTATGCCTCAACGCAAAAGGCGTGAAAGCGTATGTAACGTGTTCTAAAATGCCTCCAGTCTTGAAGAAAACGAAGTAAAAAGCCTTATTGGTACTTTTTTAATCGAATAATGAAGATTCTACCCTATTACCTAAAAATAGGTGATATAGTTTAAAAGGTTAAGCATTAAGGAAAAAAAGTACAGCAATGTTTATCAAAATGACACTTTTTTTTCCACAAAAGTTACTGATATTTGGCAGGGGCCTATTTTTAAAAACTCAGAACTAGCTTATGCGGCATGAAATACATAAATTTCGCCTAAAGTTATAAAATTAAAAAAAAAAAAATGGAGAGAGGATAGGACCCCTCTAAATACACCTTATTATCTGGGAATAAACAAACAGACACGCACAAAAAAGAATTTTCGTCTTAAAAGTTGATGGTGATTTCCCCGTTGGAATAGTTAACGATTTTAAAACCCAAACACAATGTTACGAAAAGAAGAAAGCAGGATTGCTCCGTTCCCTGTTCAAAACGGGATTTTCCCTAATCATCCTCTGCATGACACTTGTTTTCATACTATACTGTACCTTTGAGTCTCATTGTATTATGATTATTAACTTCCATAATCAAAAGAACAGAACAGAAACTGGATTTTACTTATTTTCACTTTAAACTAATTTATTTCGAAATTCGATTTAAATCAACGATTTTTATTTAAAAAATCAAGTGATTTAAATCTTGATTTAAATCGTGATTTAAATCAGACTGATTTAAATCAATCCACCCTGTTTTAAAATAATTTTATTAGGATCAGTGTTCTGAAATAGTAATCAAATTTTGCAACAAAAATCTCACCCGCCTCCACGAAACGTGAGCTTAACCCCTAAAAGCATAACTAGAAAACTTATGCGTGCATAGAATCGGTAACTCCGAAATGACTTGCTTTTGGGCTAAAATAACCACACAACCGTATTTCTGGTAAAATTCTAGCCTTAAAACACGAACATGACTCCCTTTACATTTGAAATTTCGAATAGCAATCAAAGATGTAATCCATGATGCTTGATAGCACTATCTGATGTGTCAGACCACTTCCAAGTTTCATCATTCTTCCTCAACCCATTGTCAATACAGAAGGATGGTAAGGATTTTTGTTTTGCCCGCATATTTATTTATTTATTGAACAAATTCCCAGATACAGCATAACTTTGCCATTTTACACAGGGACATGCTAACAAAAGAAAGAAAAAAACAAGACAACAATAACAACATAGAAAAAAAGAGTGTAAAAGTAAAACTATTCCGTCAAAGCTCGTTTAATTGCTCTTTCAAACACTGGGTAGCTCGAAAAAATGTCCACATCAGTTGTTACTTGATTATAACAGTTTGGTATTCTATAAAAAAGAGACCTCTGTATAACAGCCAACCTAGGACGGGCAAGATAGAATAGATGGGTATTCCGGGTGATGCGGGGACACGTAAGGATAGTTCCTGAAGTAATATTTCCGATCTTAAGCTTCCATTAACTATTTTATGTAGATATTTCAGGTCAGAGATAATTCTGCGTACTTCAGGAGTCTGAATATTAAGATGTCGCAATAGCTCCTTCTTAGATAGTATTCGAAGTGCAGGAACACGAAAACGGACTATAGCGATGAAGAAATTGAGAACAGAATCAAGTCTGGAGAGATGTGTAGGTGCTGCCATGGCCCATATGGGAGAGCAGTATTCGATCTTGGGCGCTATTAAAGTCTTATAAAAAGTTGCTAATGAAGAAACAGTGCGTAGTTCGGTGAATCGATAAAGTCCCAACATGCGCATGAATTCTTTAGTATTGAGGAGATGTGATCAGAGAATGTGAGTTTTGAATCAAAGATGACACCAAGATCATTATGACTAGCAGAATGTGTGATAGGAGAATTGTTGATATGGTATGTGGAGGGAACAGGAGACTTTTTCAAAGTAATAGTAATACTGTCACATTTCTTACTGTTGAGTTTCAAGTGCCACATTTCACACCAGCCTGTAAGGTAATTTATGTCTTCCTGTAGAGCAATTGTGTCATGGAGACACGATATTTCTCTGTATAACTTACAATCGTCAGCGAAAAGCAGAAGGCCACTAGGTTGAGCTGATAAGTGCGTGTAGAGATCATCCATATACAGGACAAACAGTAGAGGCCCAAGTACACTCCCCTGAGGCACCCCTGAGATCACGGGTTGGGGGTTAGAAGTCGCCCCTGAAAGAACAACTCCTGTTTACGATCCTTCAAGTAGCTTGTGATTAGAGAGAGAAATTTGCCATGTACATTAAATCTATTGAAGAGTTTATGAAGAAGATGAATGTGACTGACAGAATCAAAGGCTTTCGAGAGATCAAAGTAGATAACATCTAATTGAGTATTATTATTCACACATTTGACTGCACAGGAAAGAAGAGTACTGAAGTTTGAGAGACTTGAGCTTTTCGGTAGAAAGCCGTGCTGAGAACTATGGATGTAAGGTGAGGTGAATTTAAGTAGCCTGTCTTTAATTATTTTTTCGCAGATAATTGATATTACAGAAAGAAGAGATATTGGCCTATAGGAGGATACATGATCTTTAAGTCCTGATTTATATATTGGGGTCACGTTTCCAGCTGGTGGGATAATACCCTTCCTTGAAGCATCTATTGAATAAGATAGATAGAGGAACCGCAATAACTGAAGCAGTTTTGTTGAGAAAGAGAAAACTAATTTTATCAGGTCCAAGTGATCTATGTGGAGATAACGATAGCAAGAGAGCCAGAACTTCGCCCGGGGTGGTAGAGAGAATGGATAAGGTGTCCGAACAGATGGGGTGAAGAGGGGGGAGATGGGTTGTAGAGGAAAGGGAAGTAAATGTTTTGCAGAAGTAGTTATTGAAGAGGTCTGGTCTTTGATCATCACTCGCTTCAGTGTTTTCATCTTGAACTGTTGCCGGTATGCCCGGAGATTTTGTTCTAGATTTAATTACAGACCAAAAGACTTTAGGGTTACTAACAGTAAAATCACCAATTGAGTCCATGTATTCAAAATATTTACGCCGCTGTACCTTCTTGGCAAGACTTCTAATTCTAGCAAAGTTTTTGTATGTGTAGTCATTCGGATGTGATTTCCATAGAGTCTAGGCAAGCTTTTTGTTTTTAAGAAGTTCACGAAGTTCATTGTCGTACCAGACCGGAAACCTGTTCGATTTTGATGCTTTCACCGGCACAAAGTCCTTTATGGCTGAGTGGACAACGGATGTAAATAAGTCCACAGCGTCGTCAACAGTTCCTACCTCTAACAAACACCAAGGAAACAGTTCAACAGCCCGGCAGATGTCACCCCAGGGGGCTTTCTTCCAAAGAAGTTGTGACCTACTTTTGAGGGGCTGGTTTGTAGTAGTGGAGGGGAGGAAATCGAAAGAAACATCCAAGGAATCGTGATCCGAGGGAAAAAGATTTCTGCATGGGACAACACAACGAGGTTCTAAGTTAGAGAGAATATAGTCAAGATTGCTATTATTGCGGGTATTATGCATATTATGTTGACCTAGACCAAGTCCATGAATAAAATTGTCCATGAAATAACTGTCGTTTCCATCTTTAGCGACGCCATGCTTGCTGTCCTGCCACGTGATGGAAAGGTTGAAATCACCCAATAGGATGACGTCACTGTGTGACAACGCATGTAACAGTGAGTCATGGCAAGCTTCTAAGATGTGCTGGGGGGTGTTCTTGTGCGGCCTATAGAAGCACCCAATAAACACAGAACGACGCTTTGGAATAAATACTTCCACCCAAATAAGTTCACAATCCCGTTCGAGATCCAGTCTTCTCTTGCTCTTCCACTTATTATTTACACAAATCATCACTCCACCTCCACGAGTTGTGCGGTCTTTACGATAAATGGTGAAATTATTAGAAAAGCTAATTTCACAGTCGTTCACTGATTCATTCAGCCACGATTCGGTCACTGCGAAACAATCCAGTTCCCTTATCTCACCTAGGTTCAATGAGCACTCAAGTAATTTGTTTTTGATAAGATTGTGAGAAATCTTTATAGTAGGTAAATTTTAAAATCTACCTAAAAAGCTTATTACGACCAAGAAAGTACTTACGGGAGTTACTGGCAAGAGGGTGTAATAAAAGGGGGTCGTGATATTAAATAAGTTGAGAATTACTAATCTATACTGAAATATTTTGTATCCAACACAGTGTAGTCTTAACGAGAATAAAATAAATGAAAAGATCGGTTGCAAGAGCAAAAAAGTTTTACGAAATACGTTATAACACGATTTTGAAATATGTTTAAAATCATGTTTTAAACTGTTCAAAATGTCTAAAACATGTTTTGTGTGTGTGTGTTTTAAAAACATGTCTAAAACATTTTGAACATCTTTTTCAAGGTTGAAACACTTTTTTTTTTAACAACCCTCCTTAAATTGTAGCGAACTGTTCCTATCCACATGTACTTCCTACAAAGTGCAAAATATGCTATAAATTTAAAAACATGGCTTAAAAAAAATAAAAATAAAATAAAAACAAACAAAAAAAAAAAAACCCTCTTGGTAAGATGTTCAAGACTTCACGTATGTATTTCGGTGTACAGTTTTTCAAATATAATTCTTTTTTACGTTTAAAAGAGAAATCACACTAAAATGATTACATTTTAAAATGCTGATAACAATATTAACGAAAGTACTAATTCTATGCTTTTGCTTTATATAAGTTGTACCACACAAAATCTTAGAAAGTATCTGATTCAGAACTAAATATCCACATTACAATGTCTTAATACCCAAACCAGACAATACGTATTTTTTCAATAGCATGTATCCTAATCGATTAAGAATACATTCTGCATCGACTGTATACAAGCCAGTTACCATATGAGTGAAAATCGGAATTAGGGATAAATTTGGTCCCCCATTTTCATTCCGTGCGTCTGAATATGCATGATCCATACTAATTTTACATACAGTATGTTGAAAAATAGATCTATGTTGAAGTCGCAATATATATGTTTTATGTTGATTAAAATAATAAAATTCCATGATTGCATCACGACGGTCCCTGTTCCCATCCATAGATTATATTCAAAAATTGTTGATGAAGTTTCTTAACGCAGCCGAATCGGCGCAATTTTATTTCACGGAATAGCTATGACACTGCAGCGCTCAACGAAATAATAGTGTGTGATGCATGTCGTTTTGAAATTTATGACGAAAAATATTAAACTCCCATGTGTGTTCCGTAACGTCGAATAATGAAGGTCTCTGTATGTCTTTGTGTACGTGATTTAGACGTGAACGTTTCGTTTGGAAACTGGTAGTACTACTCTAGTCGTGTGAGAGAAAGGGGAGAGAAACGGCAGTACGTAAGTTCAGTTTATACACTTATTTTTATGGATTGTTGCAATATATTAACAAATAATCAGTAAAATTATGAAAATTAAAGCTAACAGTGGTCCCTGTGACACAATTTTACTTTACATGCAATTATAGCATAGTTATCTCCTTAAAACAGACATTGTACTGTTTTCGAAAACCCACTATATTATAGTCGTTGTGTCTTTCAATTTGCAGCTGTTCCTAATTTGCTGAAACAAAATTATGCCGGTTCACCGCAATCGCTGTTATCGTAGTGAACAAAAAACAATTGATGAGAAAAGCAAAAATATTCAACGCCAGGTTCCAAAATTTCTGTTGAATTGACTGGCAATACACAAGAGACTAATATTTGGTGAGGAAAATACTAACCATTTAACTATTAGGAAAAAAATTTGAAAGTTTAGCAACAAACCTACGGTACATTAGTACCTTAAAGGATATTTAAACGCTTAAAACTTATGAAGGATGCTTGGTTCAAATTAGACTATCGAAGCGCAATTGCCAACTATATATATATTATTGGATTTCTGAAAGACATGAACTCCAAAGTACCTAAGAAAAAAAATTGAAGAGAGATTTTTTTTTAAATCACTCTGTGGAAACTCTTTGTATTCACTGTTTGTAGTCTACCTAGGTATGTTCAGAATTTCAATTCAGTATTTGTCCATTATTTCAATGTTCAGTATTTGCATTCAATGTTTCGTACTATTAATACGAGGGTCATTCGGAAAGTAAAGAACGTTTTTGTATAAACACTTTAATAACTGATATACAAAGGCGAAATTTGTGTTACATACTATGTGATACTTAAGTTACCTTTCGACATAGTCGCCGTGTAAATTTAAACACTTGTCATACCGTGGTACAAGTTTTTCTATGCCTTCGGCATACACAGTTGCCGCCAAACTGTTGAACCAAGTTCACCACTGACAATTTCGTACAACAAAGTTCTTGAAATTTCAGGAAAGAATTCGTGCAGCCCATCAATAGTGAATCGCCTATCCTCTTGAATTTTCCGCTCACAACAGAAGGCCGGCCCGAGCGTTCCTCATCGTGCACATTCGTCCGTCCGTCATTAAACATAATGCACCACTTACGAACTCATGCTTCATTCATTACATTTCCATACGCCTCAGGGATTTGTCTATAAATTTCTATCGGACGCACTTTCCGTGCATTCAAAAATCTTATCACACTACGAACCTCACACTTGGCGGGATCAGTAATTGTATCGCACATTTTACAGTCGCACAGCGAAGCAATAACGGACCGTAGCGGATCGCAGCTGGTGCCAGACTGAGGCTAAAGCATGCCCAGGTCAATAACTCAGCGGCAGCGGGGGTGGGGGAACACGCGCACGCGCTAGCGCAAAACGTTCTTTACTTTCCGAATGACCCTCGTATATTCAATATTTGTAGTACCTGCGTATACAAACTTTAAAAATACACTGTAATTACCTTTTTCATTACAAATTACGAATGTTGTCGTTCAATATCACGATAATCTTTCACATATAACAACAGTCCTCTTACGTAATCCCCGTTCTCTTTAACAACAATATTTTTTTAATATTACTTTATTTTATCGAGTTTTTGGCTAAGGGAGTATATTATTCTTTGTATCTGTACAAGGCGACCACAAACACTGTTATAAAAACAACGAAACGAGAATCTGACAAAAATGTGGGGGGATGGGATTTAGATTTCTGGGCTTTCGGCATCTAAGGCCATTTAGCCCTTCACGTTTTGAGGGATGACGTCCCTCGGCGAGCACACAATCCGGGGAAAGGAAAGGAAGAAAGGATTGGGAAAGGAAGGAAGCGGCCTGGGACCTATAAGTTAGGTACCACCCCGGCATTTGCCTGGTGGGAATGAGGAAAACCCAGGAAAACCTCATTCAAGGTGGCTGGCCTGAAAAAGCGTTTTACACTTCTTCGACCGAGTGCCCCCACCGGGAACTGACAAAAATGTATACAATAAAATTAGGTATGAAGTCTAGTATTTTATACTTCATCACCATTTTTCTTAAAGAAGTTAATTTGGAATTCAATTCATTCCATTCTATTTCTAAGAATATATATATATATCGTAACAACTTTCAGTGAATACAAAAACGGGACCACTGCAATGGAATGCCTTGTTCATACTACGTTAATTTGTTTTCTAGAAAATTTTAACGTAACTGTCCTGTATAGCAACGATAAAAATCAATATTAGAAATACAAACCTACATAAAGAATATTTGGTAAATTCCTTATTGTCACTTTCAATTTTTTTCACTGTGCTCATAAATTGTTCTCAATTAAGCTTTTCACTCTTATATCAGGGTGTCTACTGGAATACCAGAAAGTAAATTCATGACTTTTTCATGACTTTTCATGACCTTTTTGTTCAAATTTTCATGACCGTGGCGATAAAAATTTACCATTAGTAATAATAAACCCCTACCATCAGTGGTGCATCGGAACTATGCGGGTTGCTAGTCTTAAATATCACTTATTGTGAACCTTAAAGAAAGAATCTAAAATTCTGCCGCCTTGTGCTCGAGCACAGAATAGCACTTACCTAAATACGGCCCTGCTCTTACCAGTTAATCACTCTATACTGTATTTGAAGTTTTAATTCTGAGTATAATTATCCATCTAGCAGAAATTTGTCTAAAATTAAGCACTGAGAGAACTGCCCAAAGACAAAACAAATTATAAAAGAAATTCGTTTAAAAAAAATAGATCATCAAATTTAAAATCTGCAAACTCAAACGAATAATATTATTTGCATAAGTCTAAAGGCCCAAAAATACACAATTTACATTTCTTAGAAGTAAAGAAATAGCAGATCAGAAAGTTGGACAGTAAAAAGTTGTTACTATATTACAGAGACTAGAAGATGAAATGGGGAGCAGCTAGGAAGACAGTAAAGTACCAGTTAGCCAGCACTAACTGGTGGGGGAAGTCCTCACAATTACTGACCTGATACAACTGTTTCAGTACATGCAGTATGAGGTATAAAAGTATGAAGTATAAAAATATACTCTGAGATTTCAGATTTTCATGACCAGTTGGGTAAATAAAGGACTTTTTCATGACTTTCATGACCACTAAGCAAAATATATGACTTTTTCATGACTTTCATGACTTTCATGACCAGTAGACACCCTGTATATACTTCAAAAACCAAAACAACAATCATACAAATTATTATCCCTTAATACGAACGCTCGAGTAACGCCTTACTTCGTTGCACAATACAAGGTTAAGGCTGTAATGTTAACGGGGAATTTAATACGCATAAAATATACAAGAAAAAAAAATATAAAACATGTGAGGTTGAGCGAAAGAAAGCAATACAAAAAGAAAAAGCAACTGACCTATCTATTTGATTTCATTCTAAATAGCTTTCCCTAAAGTCGACCTACCTACATTGCTTTGCATCAGAAAACGATACATTCAACCCATTTTAAAAAAGATCGTTAGACAATCAAAACACACACACACACACACACACAAAACCTAATTATTTGATTCTTTATACACTTGGCTTCATTTTTTATACTATTGATTACCCTAACCCCTCCCTCTCACTGAACTGCGATCTGTTATCGAAATCAAACAATCTATTGTCGAAACTCCCTCTATACAGTCAGAAACAATATTAACTATAGGTTAGAAGCATAAGAAATGATAGCTCCAACCTACACTTAATATTGTTTCTGACTGTACAATATAACACATACAAAATAAACTTTTTCTGATTTTTCTCGCGAGAAATTGATTTTTGCATACGAACATCACTTTTACAGCCGTTTTGGAGGAATCACGACTCTCGATTTTCGTTAGGGAGCAGGGTGGCTTAGTGGTAGGACGCTTACCTCTGGTTTGATTCCCGGCCAAGTAAGTTTGTAGTGGACAACCTCGTGTCCATCGGTCACTCCTGTTTGTCCTCACATTCTCATTCTGCCAATTCTTCCATCGGCATTCACCTTTCTTAATCATCTGTCTCCCTTAGCCTAAAGGGAATAATCGGGGACGTTAAACTAAAAGATTTCATTTTTATTTCGAGTTTCGTTCATATTAATTAAATCTTTGAGTTTTACGTCTCACGCGTATGCCGGCTAGAGTAAAGGAGGCAGTGATGATGAGAAATGAATGAAATGGGTAATGAAGAAAGTGAGAGGAAACGAGAGAACCCCGAGGAAACACACTCAAGCTGTGTTTGTCCAACTCAAAGTTCACTTGGCGCGAGTTCGTTCAAATTAATTAAGTACACTTGTTCGAGAGCGTAGGAAAAAGGATTACGAAAGCTTTGGTTTTGATCTGCTGGAAAAAAGTGGTTGCACATAATGACAGATACCAAAAACCTTGCTTTTTCAGTATGAGTAAGACGTATAAATCACTCAGAATCCACTGTTTACTTATTATTTCGATATTACAACACTATCGAATTGTTTGGTTGACTTGGAATTAAAAATTCTATATTTTTCGGTTTGAGTGTATCTAAACTTCATTTTACCTTCAACTGTTCTTTATAAGAGTATTTCCTTACCTCAACAGCCCTATACTGTTCTCCTTCAGTGACGACAGCTGGTAATTCTGCTCTTGAATAGTTAGCATGTCGTGGTACCGTTATATTTCTACCAAAACATGGAGGGGCAGTATTTGGTTTACCAACTGGTTCGTCGACTCCCATATCCGTGTCTTCTTCTTCTTCTGTGCAGTAACAAGATGCGTTCTGCAACAGCAATATTATATATATAAGTATTATGACATGAAATAAAATGTTACTTTAATTGCGTTACACCCTATACCTCAATTATAACTATAATTATTTTGTAATAAATATTATATAGGATGTAACAAAGTCCCTTGCCATAGGCTAACTTTGTTATGAGCAAATCAGTTTTGGCTTACAACGGTAACCGGTCCACTGTCAATCATAGTATTACAATAGAAGCAATAATTGAACGGAAAGCAGCAAAAATTATGCCGTGAAAAAAAAAAAAAAAAGAATACTACAAATCTCGGTGTCAGTCGTTAGTATCGTGGGCTGTAGGGGCGGATGGGGGTAGAAGTGATGAAATTTGTATCAAGTTGGAAATCAGTTCGGAAAAAAGTATACATAATGTGTTGAAAAACAACGCAGTTATTGATACGTATTACTGCAGTCATTACCTCCTCTTGGTACGTACTAGTACTAATAGGATTACTTGTACTAACATCAAAAGTTTCGTACTCTTACTACGAGTATTACTATCTCGTACTGGAATGTCGCTAAGCAAGAAATAGTGTACTGAAATCCAAGGCACGTATTCTGTAACTATCATCTTTAAATCGTTAAAGACCCGTCCGTCATGAGTTTATGATCTTTTTATTAGCGGTCCCTACAGGACCCTACTGTTATTGTCCTGTCTATCATATCTCCCCTGTGTGTCATACCTCCGCTTTCTTGGGAATGGTGAAATAGAAACATGCTATTTACAACACTCCACTCCGAAAAGTATGCTTATCAGCCAAATTTTAGACCGCTGATCCCAAGGAGTCACTTTGGGTCAAAAATGCCATTTGTTACTAATTTCTGTGGGAATTGCCTCAGTTCGTATCCGATACAAACTCAAACTATTAGCTTGTGTTTTTCTACCATTGTAACACACTCAAGAATAAAAATATCAGCACTAGTCTCGGTGGCCACAGCAAAAAAAGCATCTGGCTGCATCATGGAAGACTCAGGTTCGATTTCCTGAGTGTGAGTTCATGAAGTACGTAAATTTATCAACAGTAACATGTACAGTCTGTCCAGTAAACTTTGTAAGCAACAGTATCAGATGCAGTTTAACCGCATTATATATTTCGCATCTGACACGATTTTCACAATCAACTTTCAACTCGTTACGAATTTCATCCCCTCTATCCTCTTCCGCAGCTGTACACCACGACACTAAAGACTGGAACCAAGATTTGTTGTATTCGTATTTCTTCCCTACGGCATAATTTTTGCTTCTTTTCCTTCAATCATTGCATAAAATAATGATTCAATTGTAACACTATGACTGGCAACGTTGCTTTTTCGATTATCAATGAGACGATTACCAGTGTAGGGCCAGAACTGCTAGTCCGATTTGAAAAGTTCCAACATTTTAGATTAAAAACATATTTCCAGCAACTCTGTTCTCTTTACATTTTTTTGCATCACCACTCATAACAAAGTTGACCTATGACAAGAGACTTTTGAAATGAAATGAAATCTTTCAGTTTTACGTCCCACGTTATACCGGAGACGGTGATGACGAGAAATGAATGGAATGAATAGTGGGAAGAAACGGGAGAACCCTGAGCAAACCCACGCAATGGTGTTTGTCCACAACCAAGTCCACTTTGCGAACCAGGGTCTCCATACACCAGAGGTGAACGCTCTACCACTGAGCTATTGAGCCCTGGCAAGGGACTTGGCCCTGTATGTATATATATATATACGTGTGTGTGCACGCGCTTATTTAGCGTTCCTTCAGATTTATATCGAAACTAGCATATATTACCCGCTTCGCTGGTGGGTTGAAATAAACAATTTAAATGCACATCTTTGTATGTCACTGTTTATCTCAGCGACCCCAAAAAATGTGGATTCAGCACTAATATCGGTCATTTTCGATCATTTTTAAATATCTCTTCCTCCCCTCCCCCAAGTTGCGGGTTTGAATTTGGATTTAAACGGGATCGAAAGTATCAATGTTCATCTAAGGAGCCCACAAAACTATAAATTCGACACTGATAGTGGCTATTTTCGATCATTTTTATGTATCACTTTCTCCCCCTCTCCCAAATGGCGAGGATGATTTTGGATTTAAACCGGATCGGAAACGTCATTGTTCACCTGAATGATCGCGAAAATTATGGATTAGATACTAATATTGGTCATTTTCGATCATTATTATATATAGCTCCCCCTCCCCCTCTTCGGTGCTGCGGCACACGGCATCAGAATTGTCACTGTTAATCTCAGCTACTCCTAAAACTATGGATTTGACACTAATATTAGTAATTTTCAATCATTTTTAAATGTTTATCCCCCTCCCTACGTTGTACCTTCCACCTCTCCAACTATCAGAGCTGAACTTGAATTGAAACAGCATAAGAAGTGTCACTGTTTCTTTCATCGACCCCGAAAAATATTGATTCAACACTAATATGGAACATTTTTTATCATTTTAAAATTTCTCCCCCCCCCCCCTTCGTTGCATCGTCAAAGTGAATAGCATAAAATAATCCCTGCCCCTAAACTCATGTATGTTGAAAATTCGATTGAGATCGGTCGGGTGGTTCAAAAGTGATGAAGTCACAAAGACAGTCATTTTTATTTTAATTTTTTGTTTACATATATCTCCCCCTCCCCTTCCCCTGCGTTGGCTCGTCAAAGTGAAACGATATAAAACACCCGAGGCCCGACCCTCATATATGTTGAAAATTTGATCGACATTGGTTGGGTGATTCAAAAGTTATTAGGTTTTATAAGTTTTTATTTATACGTCCCCCTCCCCTCCTACCCAAGAATCTACCGTTAAAGTGAAATTACAAAAATATTTCCAGATCCGAACCCCCCCCCCCAAGAATCTACCGTTAAAGTGAAATTACAAAAATATTTCCAGATCCGAACAGCATGTATCTTGAAAATTTGATTGAGATCGGTTGGATAGTTCAAGAGTTATTAAGTTACAAAAATTGTAACTTTCAGTCTTACAAAAATTAATTTTTATATATCTCCCCCTCCTTCACCCCTACGTTGCTCCGTCAAATTTAAATCATAAAAACTATCCCTGGCCTGAACCTCATCCATGTTACAAATTTGATCGAGATCGGTTGGGCGGTTCAGGAGATTTGGAGTCACAAATATAGTGATTTTCAATTATATTCTCAAATATATATATATATATATATATATGTGGAAAATTCTCAAATACTGACTTAATTTAGATTCAGTTGCATATAAACACGTACTTAAAAATAACATGTCATCTGACTGGAAAAGAAATAAAGAAATTTAACGTTACGTATTAGAATTTAAACAATGAAGTTCAATATATAACACTAGATTATTCAACTAGCAGTCAATTTCTTAGTACGCAAGCATAAACGTGTAATTGTCATATATGTACATACATAGAATGAACATTTTACTCACTTCTAACAAATCAGCCACTGCATCAGGAAGATTAAATTCTCGAACAACACGTAAACGAATTTGGCGATTTATTTCGTGACGCGATGACAAAGGCAACCCTATGGCTCTCTGACAGCTCGGTGACTGTCGTAATTTTTGTTCCCGTTTTAGCATTCCAGCCATTGTCGCAGAATCTGGAACTGAGAAACAAACGTACGCCATCAACAATAATATATACATTCAAGAATTATAATTTAATATTTGCATAACAAATATAATTAAAATGGCATGCGAGAAATAAGAACAACTTTTATAAGAGTTACGTGTAATTTCATAACATCTGATACACCTGAGATTTCTAAACTTGAGTATGAAATTAATGCAGTGGTCGAAACTGATAGTGTCAAAGACTCAGATGGAATAAGGGAAATTTCATAAAGCATTGTAGGTATGCACAGAATCATACTCACAGAAGCACAGAATGCCATGTTTTTTGCTGTTCTGTATATTTTTAGTATATATGCCCACCATGGGCAGGAATGCAATCTTGGATCCTTGAATGTATTGAGGCAATTTGTGCTTAGATATCTTCTTCTTCTGAGTTGCCATAACATAATACACCTACCTACAATACAAGGTGAGTTTGGGATGATGAGCAAAGCTAAGAGCACCTCAGTTTACCACAAGCCTTATTATGGTGGGTATATTATGCCTTGTGAGCCTACTTCTACTCATCGGAAGAGGAAATAAATAATCTGACACGCGGAAGACTGAAATCCTGCTACCAGTCAATCGCTAATCAGAACGATTTGCGGTGGGCTACTACTCATTCCTCAGGACAAAAGTTCCGCCATTTCTAAGGTAGTTCCCAACACTTTCCTAAGAAGAGTAATGAGATACGTCTATTCCACGATGGGCCAAAGACCATCTCCCAGTTATAACTAACAGTGAAGAGAACTCTTCTAGTAATTAGGAGCCTATCAGCACATACAGTGTTGCACTAGAGCGTTTACGGAAAATTCACTTGTACGGTGTACGGAGGCGTCCGAAGTACCGAATCCCACGGTATGATCACAGTCCGGCACTGTCCAATACAAATGAGAGCTTCCTAAAACTAGGAAGCGGCTCAATTCTCTTCAGGCTGCCTCATGTTACGCCAGAGCTATCGCGTGCCTTACCAGCGTAAATGGCATAGCAATTCGCTCATTTGGCAGTGGGACGAATCTCTTCACTCCAACAGGGGTACCCACAGTATCCCCGGTTACCGCGTGAGTAAGCCATGTTTGTGACACTTTGCAAAGCCTATTTTGTGTGGCTGAAATATGTAGACGAGTATTATCTTGTTTCACTATAACATTCCGGACTATACTATTAAGGGTATATAAGATATACTGTGCATATACTGTTGGGCAGTCACTTTGCCTTCAACAACTATAATTCACTCTGCTGGTGTAACTGATTATCCCTCAATTCGTGACACCAGAGAATTGATGTGTATAGCGCTCTAAAATCACAGTAGGATTAGTCCTTTCTCCAACGCGCTATCAAAAATGTTGGTGATTATCACTTTCTCTTGAATAGGATCTAGAATCTTACCAGACACAACTCTATGATATTAATGTGTTCATTTATGTATAGTAATGCATCAGACTAGCAGTTGTCGGTATTGAAATTGGATTAATCAAACACTGCATTTGAGAGGCAAGACAGCACATCCCTTGAAGCAATTTTTCACAATTGTTTAAATAATGACTAATTCCACCAACCGCTACCTCAATCTGTGCTGTAGTCGCCCGACTGCCAACAACCCTCACTCAAAACAACTTAGCGATCTTTACGTAACATTGCTGTTCTGCATATACCTATACCAATCAAGAATACTGAAGATTACTTGCATCTATAATGTGAAGAACACTGTACTTCAACCAGTCACGGTTGATTTTATGAAACGGTGCTCCATCTTTTGAACATGCCAATTATACAACCACTCTTGAAGTCAAACAGTTGAATGTAGATTTCTCTCTCTCTCTCTCTCTCTCTCTATATATATATATATATATATATATATATTTAATACAGCTGGTCACGAGAGTTCACTCGAGGCTATACGGTTATTGTACGCGCCTTTGGCATGACAGACTCGTACTGTGTTCAAGTCCCTGTGGAAGCTCATGTGGTTCGAATCTTAATGAACAAACAAAGGTTTTTCTTACCTATTCGTTTTCACGATTTTCACATTAAACAACGTTGTAATTTTGAATAATAAATGGTCTCATAATTTCCATTCTACTGCACCTTCATTCAATTACTACTTTTATAACGAAATTTCTTTCATATAAAAAACTTCACTAAATTTTGTGCACAGCTGTCTGGGACACCTACTTTCCACCAGTTTATATTATATCTAAAAGGTTATCCAGTAGCCACAAGATTAGTACACATGCCTACTGTGTTGTTGGCCCCAGATTCAATCCTCAGCAACGGTACACCTTGTTCAGATTCCGTACTATACTGGGTTCTCGCTACTCTAAAGGAACATTACACTTCAATAATGAACCGGAAAACAGATCATTTTTAAGGGTTTAATGCAACGAAGTACATGCCATACATTTCTGAAAATGTAATTCCAAATACTAGCTCTTACTAATTTAAATCAGTTCTATTACGTTGTATAGCACATGTCCGTTTTGTAGATGAAACAAAATAATAGCTTTCCAACAGCCACTGTTATGATTCTACAAGGAGACATATTTCTTTGATGAAATATATCGTAGTTTGTCCTGTCACTGTGTCCCTCACATATTGGCTACTAGTTCGTATTTTCTAACTACACCACTCAATAAATTTTGATCGAGGGTGTGTAAATTCTTTAACTTGACGATTTTTACATTCATTTGAGCATGGTAGGACAGGATTGGATAACAAAAGTACCATATATACTTAGCTCTACTTTTGCAAAATTTCCCTTGCAAATACAATAATATACTTAGTTCTAGTTTTGCAAAAAGAAAAATAATAAATAAAATAAAATAAAAAAATACAATAGTATATTTCCCGTATAATTAGAATGAGAAAGCTGTGGAAATATTGAACCAACATTCTTGTAAGTACCTATAGCTATGGTTAAGCTTCCTGGCATTTATTTAATCTTAATTTGACAAGTTTGAATAGAATTAAGGAATATAGGAAGAGCATGTCAAAATCTTGGCTTTAATGAACCATACACTAACGAAAAGCGATTTTAAGCATAATATAGAGTTTACCCCTTTCTTTGGAGAAACCTTCGGTAAAAATTCAAATTCAAAACACGATCACTAAGTACCTGGTAAGGCAGCAGAAAGTACATCCACTCCAGCAGCACCTATTGGACGTGGCTTTTCTTCGACCATATACAAAGTATCCGGAATATCTGCAATATCTCTTAAATGAGTAATTCTCGCTCTGCGTAAACGAAGAAGTTCTACTTCCTGAACTAATTGGTCATCTAGAAGAGCCTGTGAAAGTAAAATAGAAAGACGTATTATAAATAAGTTTCTGGAGAAATCAATTACAAGTGCTCGATATAGTTTCATTGATCGAGGCTTTATCCTACCCAGTACATGTTATGATGATTCTATGAAAAAATCTGGGAAGTCAAACACCACTGAAGCGATATCTTCCGTGTGATTCTTTCCGCAATTTTCTCAAATAAAAGTTGAGAACGTATTTATTTTTAAAATGGACCATACAGGACATCACAGGGACACTTTAAGACTATTTTGATATTTTGCAAGTATTCATGTATGATCAAGAAAAAAAGATCACGTGTTTTAAAATGTATTAATGTTAAATGACTGATAAAAAAAATCAAATTTGAACTGTCTATGCATTAATGCACTAAGAGTAACTGAATATAGGTATAAATAATGGCACTTTCAGAAGCAAATTTTTAAACTTGCTTGGACTCTTAATTACTAATTTCACCATTATAAACGAGCACAATTTATTGAAAATTTCCTGCTTTATGTCTCAGGTAGAGACGGATGATCAACCAAAGTGAATGATTATGAAATAAGTGCTGGACTGAAAATGTGAGAAGAAATGGAAGAATCCCGAGAAAACCAACGGAGATGATGATGTCCACAGACCCGCTTGGTCTAGGATTAACCACAAATTCTTAGTACCAGAAGTTATTATCGTATGACCTGTATCAGCAATTCAAGAATACTATACATATACAAGAGATAAAATAGAAAAAGAAAATCCATGAAGTTACTCACCTTGGCCTCTTCATAATATGGCATAAAAAGCCTTGGTCGTACAAAAAATCCGTTGTTCTTCCCTCGAACCCATGCATTAACGCGCAGATTCTCTCGTTCATCACCTATCATGTGACTTGGAGGAGTACTGACTAAACCTCTTCTTATTGCATTATTTAGAATCTCACTATTTGGAGGAAGTACATGGTCTATTCTTACAAGAGGCAATAGCTCGGACAAAATTTCTCGTAATTCAACATCACTTAAATCTCGTTTCTTTACACCTTTCCGTGAAACAGAATGCGCTGTGTGACTGAGCAAATTCGGTTCTGAAAAAAAGACAAATGAAAGACAGAGTCAAGTAAGGACAATTATTTCTTTTTTTTAAAAAAAAAACTTTTTAAAAAAACCTTTTTTTTAAAAAAAAAACCAAATACTGGTATCCTTTTCCCAATGTTTGTAGTGGAATTAAAATAATTCATAAATTCTGACAACTGATTTCGCACATGAGATATGATGTGCTCCTTTGCTGAACTAGGCATCAAGTGCTGAAATAACACTTAGAAGAAATAGTAACATTATTTGAAATAAAATAATAACACGTTGTCTAAATAGTATTGAGCTTTTGGAGGTCAGAGTTGAGCATACATTTATTGTGATCGGAAAATACCGTTATGAAATCACATATATACCATTTTGCTCGACCTTCTGCCATTTTTCCGGTCACATAAAAATCCTTTTGCTTTAGAACTTATATGGTTTCTGGCCAACAAATTATGATACGTGGTTTGCACAAGTCTCTTTTGAAACTAACTTAACACCATTCAGGGAATTCTGCAAAAACCGTAACAAATGATAACAGGATGGTGTCAAGTTCGGACTACACACGGATGCACTAAAACTTCCCAGCGAAGTTCTCGCAATTTTTGACAGGTCGTTAAAAGATGTACGCGGTCTGGCGTTGTCACTGTGGTATACGACATTCTATCTGCTGACCAGTTTCGGCTTTTGCTTTTCAATTGCTAGATGCACTCGCGCTAAGTGCCGACAGCACAGGTCTGGGTCTTTCGTTCTGTCCAGCGACAGCAGCTCGTGATGAACTATGCCCTTCCAACCTCACCAAAAGCACAACATAATGGATGTCAGCGTGGGCTCTGACACAGACTGTGATGCTTCTCCTTGCTTCGACCACGTTTTCGAACGTGGTTGTCGTACGTTATTCACTTCTTATCACTCGTGACCAACCGTTTCAGAAATGGCTCGAGTTCGTTGTTTCAGTACAGATTCGCAGATAAAAATTCGATCGAATAAATATTTTTGAATCAGATTATATGGCACCCAAAAGTCAACCTTCTTTTTGTGGCCACCATTTTCCAAAAAATAGATTAACACTGTTTGGGGATGGATGTTTAGATCATTGACGAAGTTACGACTGGTTAGATACAGGTGCTCGACTTCTGCCGGAGTCCATTTTTGCTGTGATTACTCGCCCGCTGCGAGGAGCATCCTAGACATGGAAATTTCCAAAAGAAAAGCGACTGAACCATCTTATGGCTATTGGTTTTGATAATATATCTGGCCCATAAATAGTACAAATTTCTTCACGGATCGCGCAGCATTTTCGTCTTTATCGAATAAAATTGTAAAATATATACAAGAACACATACTTACAAACCTTAAAGTAACACGATAAAAATGATAATGCAACAACTCGATACTTAGGTTACGAACTATTCCATCAAGATACTTCACTATAAGTAAAGCATTCATTAGTGGAAAGAGGTGAAGTTCACTAGCATAAATTTAAACAGGAATTCTTAAATATTCGTTATCATTTTGTTTATTGTCTGGCACTTTTCCTTCTGCAAAAGTTAATTTTAATTAGTACTTTTATGTATTTCCTGACGAATAATGCTGATTAACTGCTTTCACAAGGAAGAGAAATCCAATAATTTCTGCAATATGAAAAATCCTTGCCGTCAAAAGTGATCGGCCAATCATTAATACTAAATCAAGCAACTAATCATGCTTAAGTTTCTGTTGGGAATTTAAAAGTGTAAAGTTTGTGAGAAAATTTATGAATCTGGCGAAAAAATGACTATGTAAAAGCAGCTTTTGTAGTATTTGTGTGTGAATTGTGTGAGATAAATAAGACAGAGAAGTTAGGACCATAGAAGGACAGTGTACCAGATATAATTAGAGTGGATAAATGCATTTATACGAGGTGTGTTTAAAAAGTATCGAACCTTATTTTTCGCGTAAACCAATGAAACACGAGTGACTTTCTTCAGTATAGATGTAGAGGGGATACTCATGTGCAGTCGTGATTTTTTTTCCCGCTCGCGGAAAGAGTCAGTCACTGACAGTCGGCTAATGAGTGAAGACGTGCAGTGAGTTGTCGTCGGATTTCAGCTTTTGTAAAATGACAGAGAAACCTGAGAAGCGATATTGCCTCAAATTTCGCCAAAAGCTTGGCAATACCCAAGCGGAAACCATTCGATCGGATTGGTACATTCAATTTTGAACCTGAATTTGGGCATGAGAAGAGTGTCCGTGAAACCTGATTTAGGCTTTCATCGCCAAACACAACATTCATGTGTGTCGTCAGGCTCCTTACTCACCCGACATGTCTCTGTGTGATTTTTCATTATTTTCCAAGCTGAAAATGCCACTAAAAGGGACCCGATTTGATTCAGAAGAAGACATTAGTGGAATGCAACGGCTGCTCACCATTCCAAAAACTACGTTCCAGAAGTGTTTCCAACAATGGCGGTAGCGCTGGGAGAAGTGTGTGCATTACCAAGGAGAATACCTTGAAGTCTTGAACGGGATTAGTGTTTCGGATTTCCAAATCAATACATGTATTTCTGCCAACCAGAGGTTTGATACTTTATGAATACACCTTGTATATTTAGATGAGAGTATAAGCTTAGAGAATATAATGACCATGTTACGAGAGTGAGTTTTTAATATGTATGTTTCGGAAATCTGATATGTTGGTGTAGATTCCATGAAAAGTGTGATTTGGAAATAAATAATGTGGAACACAGTGGATTCTTATTATTTGGTTTATTTATACTTCGGGGAAGTCGTTTTCAGGAGAATTTAATATATATAAAGAAGTGTCAAGATGTGTTATACTTTAAGCTCGGCTTTCAGTCTCGACCTGGTTAAAATTAGGCCAACTGGTGATCGACGATGTACACTACTTGTAAACAATCTCATTATTATCTTCTATCAAATAGCTACAAAGCTTACCTCTGTCCTCCATCTGTCGTACCAGTTCATTCTCTCCCCACTTAAGAACGGCTTGTAGAACTTCTAATTCACTTGCCTTAAAAAAGAAAAATACCAATGTAGTCTCACTACTTCTTGAAAATGTACACTCATATTTTTCGATTAAAGAAATATATCCTTCCTTTTGTTCCAATCATTATATTAATACTGTTAATCAGGGTGGAAAAAAATCATGATTTTTTTAAAAAAAATCATTTTTGTTGATTTTTTTGATTTAAATCGATTTTTTTGATTTAAATCAAATCTTTCTCCTCGTAAATTACAAGTCGCGAACTGAAGAAAAAGCCTTAGGAATTAGTATTAAATGCTAATTATGCCATTTAAGTGAAAGTACAGTGGACTCTTTTTAATCCGAAGTCTAAGGGGACACGAAAAAACTTCGAATTATCCAAAATTCGAATTATCCAACAACATTCATTTTCGAACATATAACAACAAACAAACCAAAGTACTGTGCATCAGAAACATATTCATATGGTGTAGACTTCATCTTTAAAGCAGCTTATTATTTGCGTGATCGAATACCGCAAACTAACAAACAACATTGACTCCACGTAATTCAAACTACGTGTACAATGGAAAATATATTTACATACAACACTACAACATACATTGAATAGCCCAAACAATTAAACACCAGTAACAATTTGAATATTCTGTTCTCACTTTTAAGAAGTCGTAAACCTGATTTGCTTAAATTTGATTGTTTTTGTACGGTCAATAAATCTTGAAATTCATGTATTGCGTGGAATACGATATTAATAACATTTGGTTGACTTTATCAATAATTCACCTTAAATTTTCAATCAATTCTGAAACAAGATGAGATTGGCACACGTTCTCTATCTTTACTTCTTCCCCAACTCACCTTCATCTTTATCATTACATAGATTTTATATTTATCTTTTGTATTACTCTTTCCTATGGCTGCATCTGGATAACTGGAAACATGTTAAAACTGTATTTCTCTGTTTACATCTGTCCAACTGTATTTACTTCGAATTATCCAAAACATAGGTTCAAAAGTTCGATTTATCCACGATTTTTTACTATTGTTTTCAATACAGTTTTCAAGGGGAATGGACTTCTGTTCGAATTATCCAAGTTCGAATTAACGAGACTCCACTGTATTAGGGTTGAATTTTGAATTAATCCCCAATTGTTAACCTATATCAATCCCAAACAATGTTTCTTAACCCTTTTAAATTATGGCTTTTTTTAAAGGTAAATTATAGACTTTCAGTCAAGCAGCTATAATATCATCCCTATTTATCCTAGGATCATGGTTCATACCTCATTCTCTTCAGAATAGAACAGCCTTTGAAACTGTAACATTCACATTTCCCTATGATGTCCCTGAAGCGGGCAATTTTGAGAGAAAATGGGATTTTTCTGATTTTTTTTTTTTTTTTTTTTTAAGTTTGATATCCTCTGGACTCTTTCGTGTTAACGCACATATCTCAAAATCAACCGGGAAATATTAAGGGAGTACTAAATATGTGTATAAAATTTCAAGCTGTCTTAAATAGTAAGGGCGGGGAAAATATTTAACAATGAGCTAAGAACATCCCCACAATGCCCCAGATAACCCGCATGTAATGTAAACATTTCCTCAGACATCCCTATTTATCCTAGGGTCGTGGTTTCTACATTATTCTCTTCATATAAAAGAAGATTTCCAATCGTACCATTCAAATCTCCATCGTGTATCTGGGGCGGGAAAATCACGGAAAAAGGGATTTTCTGTTAAAAATATCCTTTTTTACTTTTTTACCCCTCTGGACCAATCGTTTTAAGGTAAAGATCTGAAACAGTGAAAAATACTAAGGGGTGCATTGAATAAATGTGCAAAATTTCAATCTTCTAGGTGCAAAAGTAAGCCCGCGAAAAATATTATCCCCCAAATACCCCAGATTACCGTATAAAACAGGATCTCAGGTAACCGTTTCCTGAAACATCCCTATTTATCCTAGGATCATGGTTCGTACATCATTTCCTTCAGAACAGAACAGCCTTTCAAACATTACAATTCATATGTCTCCATCTGAATTTCGAAAAAAGCTATTTTGTTAAAAATACTTTTTTTTTTTACATTTTCCCCTCTGCATCCCCTGTTTTCACGCAGATCTGAAAACATCTGAAAAATACTAAGGTGTGCACTGAAGGACTGCAAAATTTCAGTCTTTTGAATACAAAATGTAAGCCTGCCCTCCCCCCCCCCAAAAAAAAAAGAATAATAGGCATCTGTGTCTCGACGCAGAAAGGCGTGAAAACATATGTAACATGTTCTACAATGCCTCCAGTCTTGAAAAAAAAGGAAATAAAAAGGTTTATTTGATACTTTTTTAATCGAATAATGAAGATTAGATTTTTAATAGAATAAAAATAGGTAATATAATTTAAAAGGTTTAAGGAAAAAGTATAGCAAAGTTTATCAAAATGACATCTTTTTCACAAAAGTTACTGATATTTGGTAGGGGCGTATTTTTTTAAAAAAAATGGAACTACTTTGAGGCACGAAATACATAAATTTCGCGTAGTTATATTTTTTTTTTAAAAAATCGGAGGGGGGATAGGACCCCTCTAAATACGCCCTATTATATGGGAACAATCAAGCAGACGCGCACACAAAAGAATTTTCGTCTTAAATGTCGATGGTGGAATAGTTAACGATTTAAAGACCCAAACCCATTGTTATGAAGAGAAGAAAGCAGGACTGCTCCGTTACCCGTTCAAAACGGGATTTTCCCTAATCATCCTCTGCTTGACACTTGTTTTTATACTATGCTGTACATTTGAGTCTCATTGTATTATGATTATTAACTTCCGTAACCGAAATAACAGAACAGAAACGGGATTTTACTTATTTTCACTTTAAATTATTTTGTTTCGGAATTTGATTTAAATCAACGATTTTTATTTAAAAAATCAACTGATTTAAATCTTGATTTAAATCGTGATTTAAATCAGCCTGATTTAAATCAATCCACCCTGCTGTTAATATTTATTCTCTTCCTATTTCTTCCTTTCCCAATATGACGAAACATGACAAAAACTTATTATTACATGAATTATAATGTTGTATTACACTGTGGTAACTAGTTAATTTGTCGTTCCTTCCTTTCACAAATTACTTACCACAAAAACAGTATGAACATTGTAACAACACTATATATATTTCTATTATATTTATATTTATAAAAGCTGTAACATCACGCTTCATTATATGGGGAGGGAAAGAAATACAAAGAAGAATTGAATGAAATATGAAATTTAACGTCCAAGAGTTAGATCTTTCAAGTTAAAAGAGGCGGATAAGTGCTGAAAGGGAATTATTACAAATGTGGTGCAGTGACAATGTTGGAACACACCAGAAGAAAAAACTCATGGGCACGATGTTTCCCCAAACTAATATGCTCTGGAGTTGAACCAGGGACCACTCGCACCACAGGTTTAACGCTCTACTACTGAATCGCCGTGCGCTCCAGTAAGGAAGAAATATTACAAGGAAGAGCGGAACCTAAGAAGCCGTCCAGTCGTTGATAGAGATAGAACTAACGGAAGAAACTGATCTATAAAATGCGAAAAGAGGATTTAAAAAATGAAGTTATTACTTAAAGAAGACTTCTGTAATATGCTTCCTTTCTTAATAGTTTTCTTCTAGTGTGAACTCACCTTAATGTGGAATTTTCAAATATTTTACAAGCAATAAAGAATTGTTATTAGCTGCACATTCTACCATGCGTTCCAAAAGTCGCGCACATCCAAATTCAATTGTCTACTTGAAAAGTTCCATCGGGCACCATGAATATTAACAACAGACCTAGACGATACTGAGATGTGCATTGTGCACACAACGCTTGCATTAGTTCTTTATGTATTCCTTGGTGAAATGTTTTTCCAAGAGCAAAGTGTTTCGTTGTTGAACATTATTTTGCCAGTGGATATTCTTATGCACGTGTTCCAGACGTTTTTCGTAGGAAATATCCTGATGCAGTGCCTAACAATTCAATCATTACGAGATTATCGTCCGTTTTAGAAAATGTGGATTTGTTGTAGACAAGAAGAAAACCCGGAGATCGCCTTCCATTTTCTTTGAAATTAAGTAAACAATGTTGTGTACTAAGATATCATTAAACAGTTCATTGCGCTTCTTGACGGGGATGAACATAATTGCTGATTAAAATAGGACAGTGCCACATTTCACACATCTAACGACACCATGCATTTCTTGCATGGTTTTTTGGCGAGCGTATCATCTCTATAGGATTATGGCACCCAAGTTCACCCGATCTGACGTCACCTGATTTCTTCCTATGAGGTTACCTTAAAAGTAAGGTCTATAACAACAGGTCACACACACTGGAGGAACTAAAGAGGAACGTAACAAAAGGAATTAACAACATTAGTGTACACGTGCTGCACAAAGTGGCCTCAAACATAGTAAAAACTTGCATTACTGAACAGGGCAGCAATTTTGAGCATATGTTAAAAAATATATATTAACAAGAGTTCATGTGTTGTGAAAATATATATAATTATACATCAAATACTATTAAGTAGTATTACTTAATGTCTCTGGTTTTTATCATCATTTTGATGTGTGCGACTTTTGGATCACCCTTTACTATAATAATTAAATTTATTCAATAATTTGTTCGTATTTTGTTATTAGTTTTGTCATATTTATTACCAATATGATGGACAAGCCTAGACGTATGTAGAAAAGTATTTTTTTTTCCAGCTTTGTAAATATTATTGTCAGTTTTAAGTTTAGTTTGTGTAGAAACATAGGATATTTTGTGATTTTACATTATTTTGCAATGTTTTAGCTACAAAACCCGTCTGGAGGGTAATACTGAATTTCAAAATAGATATTTTTATTCAACTTAATTGTTTTTAATTGCAAAGTTTCTAAAAGTAGTCATTTTATTTAATCAGAAAACTTGTTTAGCTTGGATGAAATTTCTCTTTGTCAACTTGTTTCTACGTTAGGTCTCGGATTTTCCCCACTTTTCCAGTTGGATAGAATCTTTTTGTTTTCTAGATAGCTGGTGGTTTTCTAGATAGATAATCTGAGACAGAACGGATCGTGTATCGGAGAGCCCGATACACTTCAAGTTCAAAAAAACTTAAAAATAAGACTGTTTAAGTCAAGTTAATCTTATCAGTTCGTCACATAACGTAAATAAATCCAGAGGAATAGTGATTAAACAGTGGAAATCACGTATGGCAGTGATTTGTGTGCTTTCGACAGATTGGACTGTGTAATTCCTTCTACTGTGACACGATGTTAAACGCCATATACAGCGGAGGATAAACACTATGAATCCTGTACTAGGTAGTAGCATACTTTGTATATAATAACAAAAGGAGTATTCTGCCCAAATTTCATTTCTATCTATAGCAGTATGGCCTGGGTAATGAGTCATTCACTTCTATTCCTTTCTATAATAATATAGACTAGCTGAATTCTTCAAGTACGATGTACACATACAATAGTTAAAAACTAGAATAGTGACCATTCTAAAGTAAAAATAACTACAACATACAGTATGCATGCATGAGATCACTAACAGACGACTTTTCCTAGTAACTTTCGGTTCATGCCAGGAATCCGCCTACTATGTATCATATACAACAGAACGATGCAAGAGGAAGTAGAAGTACTTTGGGTGCTAATGCTATGGGTAGTTCTACGCAAGGAAGTTCCCATGAACATAGGTCCGATTCTTAACGGTTTGCCAGGTTGTTAACCAATTTGGACACACTCTACAGAAAAGTACTTTTTACTCGACATGTAACTGCCGTTTTGCGCAGCGCTACAGCGCGTAGGAAAGGTATATTGCATGGTATGCAAATTGTAGAAACATTTCCAAAACTGTCTCAAAAATTGTCCTTTTTCAAGTAATTTGTGGGACTTGGATGGCAATATTGTCGTTTAGGCAGGCAGGCAGGCAGGCCCACACACCCACCCACCCATACATACACACACACACACAAAAAGTACAGTGTAACCTATTGTATGCCATATGCTAAAAATGGATGAAAAATTTCAAGTCATTAGCTTTTATAGTGAATAACAAAAAAATTATTAACATTAATGACTGGAAAAAAAAATCGTCCACTACAAATCCTGAAAACCAAATATGTAGAAATAAGAAAATGTAGTGAAATGTAATTCGAATGTAATTAAAATTTGTAATCGACTACTAACACTAATAATAACGACGACGAATGCTGATGTTTAATCGGTACGACCAAAGTGTACTTTACAAAGTTTACAGTAGCATTAAATTTTATCTAATTTAAATGGCAACTAAGTGCATTTTCAAATGCTAATCCTGAGGAGAAAGAAGTATTTTTTTTAATTACTTTAAAAATTTCCCTCCCTTTCCATAGTGAATGGCTGACAACACTGGCACTGACAATGCAAAGAACTGGCAATGTATGTCGATAGATGACAGCACTTGTTCATGCAGTAGTAGGTTACAACAAGTTCAGACAGTGCTGACTCATACAATAAGTGGCGACAGAGGGCAATACTCACTCTCCTTTAACAGCGACCAGCAGTGTGTTGGAATAGTTGTCATGACTGTTGACTTGTGAGGTAAAACAGTGTAAAGAAAATGCCGCACACATTTACACATGAAGAATACGCGAACATAATTTTCGTACATGGCTATTCTAATGAAGGTGCAAACGCAGCTGCTCAGGAATACAGAAGACGATATCCTAAGCGCAGAACACCAGATCGGAAAGTCTTCGCAAACGTGTTTCGTGTCTTACGTGAAAGGAGTTCATTTCCTAGTATGATGGTGTCATCAGATCGTGGTGTGATGCAATCAGTTGAAGTACAAGACAGACTGCGTCACATCTTCATGTTCCATCACAGAGTAGTGTCTGGCGAACATGTCTGGATGGGCTGTATCCATTCCACCGTCAACAAGTTCAACATCCTCAACCGGCGATGAAATACAATGATTGCAATTTTGTCATTGATTATCCCGTAACAGAGTGTTGCTATAGTATATTTTGTTTACCGACGAGTCCACGTTTACTCGAGACGGTATCAATAACACACGTACCTCAACATTGGTCAGTGAATAACTCGCATTCTACTGTCGAAACCAATCTCCAATAACGTTTCTCTGTTAACGTGTGGTAACTCTTGGTAAATGACATGCTGATTGGCCCTACCATTTTCGCAGAACAAATTAAAACCACCCGTTATTTACATTTCTTAGAAAATGACCTACCTGTACAAGACGCATGTGTTTACAGCATGACGGCGCACCAACCGATAGTAGTAGGATTGTCATAGACTATCTTAATCACGTCTACCCCAGCAAGTTCGTTAGGCGAGATTCTCGTTCACTGGCCTGCACGTTCACCCGCTTGAATTTTTGAGTATGGGATGGTTAAAGGAGGAGATATATACGAAACCAAAGTCGATGCAAGGGGTGAACTTGTCGCTCGTACCAATAATGCCTGTGTTCACTTGAAGGATAACCACGATGCATTAAGACGTTCCACCCAAGTACCCTGAACAGAGTTAACAAATACATTGAGATTGGTGGTGGTATCTTTGAACATTTGCTGTGAAACGTGTGATACGTCAAGGGGAAACAGAAATTTTCGAGATTATTTCTTTCCCTGCGAAATTAAATGGTGTGTATTTTGTAATTACTATTTACTGTTTAGATGAAACAGACTTTTCCAAACATTTTTTGTTTAATTCTTTTCCATTAACTTCAATGAAATTCTTGTGTGCCATTTTTCTCTGTTTTATGATTATTATCTTTCTTTAATAAAGCATGCCTTCTGTTTTCAATTTTAATCACTTTTGTATTTGTTCCTCTTACTATCAATTGGTTTCCAGGATTTCTAGTGGACGATGATTTCTTACCAGCAATTTTATTTCCTTATTATTATTTTATTTATTTATTTTTTTTTGGGGGGGGGGGGGTTGTTTGTTTTTTGTTTTGTCATCATTCACTACGAAAGCTAACGGCTTGAAACTTTTCATTAAGCTCTGCTTGTTTTGTTTACTTCGGTGATAGTGTTGCCATCCTATTATTCTCACTAATTATTTAAAAAAAAACTGTAACAAAAATTTAATTTCACCATCACTCACTTTCATTAACCACCAAGTCTCCTTTAGGCTAACGTGGGACGTTACACTAAAAACAAAACAAAACGTTTCTGGACTCTTTAATTATTGAAATAGGTTACATTTATCTCGCTCTCCTTAGTACTAGACATGCGAACTGTATTGCGTACGTTAATTTAATTAATATTTCAAGCAGAGTAACTGTATATTTCAATAACATTTTAAAGATAATTCAGCCTACAGTACTCAGTCATTAAAAGCATGTAATCGAAGGTTAATGATCACTCTACTATATAAAGAAAAATATAATATTACCTGTAAAAAGTCACTTTGTAAAGCTTCAATAAGATGTTCCTTATCCAACGAATGAAGTACTGACGACTGCGCTACTGCCTGAAACTCTTCTCGTAGAAAATGCAGCGCCTGACGATGTACCCACGCTGACCCATGCGGTTGATGGCCCCATCGAAGAACTGTAGGCAAACTTTCCAGAGACAACCACTCCAAAATGAGATCTTCACAGCCTTGAGCCAATATGTCCAATTCTAAAAACCGGCCGATTTGGTATAACTCCATGGCTTCCTCAATTGGAGTAGGTCGCGCACGTCCTGTGTGAGTTAAAGCTTGCACTTCACCCAGACTTCCAGCACTCCCACTCCCCCTGAGAATAAGGTTCAAATCCACAGTATCAAGATAAATAGCGTGAAGCAACACTCTTGCATAGCGTTTAGGGATCACTGATTCATCAAGCACAATTTTAGCAGGTATATGAAATGCACGTTCAGTATATTCTTCCCCAGATCGTGTCCGACGTTGTATTAAATTACGGAAGAAAGGAGATCGTGCACTTAAAATTGCTTTGTGACATGGAAGTTCAAGTTTCGGATGGAAACCATATTCAGAATTACTCCCGTCCGATCTTCCCGAACATCCCGGGGCACCAGTACATCCTCCCGCTGCTCTCTGATACTCATGATCAGAGGTAAAAATAAGCACTGCATCAGCATAATCCCCAGTTTCTAGTAAGTACCGCAAGTCATGTTCTAAAGGATTCGGGGTACCAAATTCATCACTAAGTTGAACTAGAAGATCTAAGTTACTAAACGCAGCTTCATGCGAACATATATCACCAGTGTATAAATACCGTAAAAGCGCAGAGAATAACTGCACATCAACACCAGGAGTTCGAAGATCTAAGCATATTTGAGCTCCATATCCTGGACACTTAGAAAGAAGCTCCCGAAAATACGGGCAACGAGCACTAAGAATAGCTCTATGAACAGGGAAACAAGCACCTTGGAAAAGTAAATCAACATCTGTACAGTACTTGAAATCATAGAGATCGGAAAGATCTTGTTTATAGGTACTTGCTGGGGGTCGAGCTAATTCAGCTTGAACAACCAGATCCTTAAGCGCTGCTAAAGCTTCGTACTCTTCGACGAGAGCTCCTAATTCAAATGGACTCCAGTCACTAACAAATTCACGAAGCACACGAGCATGATCATATGCCTTCGAAGAGCGACGTCTTCGAATCAACTTCTTCCTAAGTGTCGCAAAACCAGTAACCTTCTTCTTCCTCTCCCTGAGAGAAAAAAAAAAATAATGTTACTTACATGTATTACTTTTAGCTACTCATATTTTTAAACAGTATTACGAACAGCTTACTTGAGAAATACACTTTCAATTTGTATTTCGATCTAAATTAAGTATTTTGGCTAACACATGTGCGTGTCCACTACAATTTTAATTTGTTTCTCTTAAAATATGTTTTATTCGTTTACTTACAACAGCACAATAAAGATTTTACTTTATGTCTTAACATTACATCTAAGTTCCTTTTCAACTTACAATAAACGGAAGGAAATAAATAATGTAAGTATTGTTCGTATTTTATGATTTTGTACCCATTTCGTAATACTGTATGTGTGTACGCAGTTTGATATTTCCATTCCGTAGTACATTACATATAATGATTTCACTACGGTATTTCAAAGTTTTCAAAAATTTTGTTTCTTTAATTTCAAAAGGCTAGGGAAAGAACAAACTGTTTTGTGTTTGTAAACGGAATCTTTCGTGTTCCACATTAACATACGTACTTTCCAGCACTAATTTATATAAAAGAGCAAATATTGTTACGTATGGCGCGTTGTTAAGCTATATTTTGCTCGATATTTCAAAAATTTGACTGTTTTTTCTACTTCCTGAACCGATACATATTCACGGCTAACATGTTACCTGGAAACATGAATATGTAGCAATCAAAGAAGTAATCAGGGGAAAAGGATGCTACAAGAAGTAAACATCTAAATAAATAAGAATTAATATTTACTGGAAAAACGATTACACACCACTTACTTATTAATTGTATCTTCAGAAAGGTTATTCCAATGTTCCAAATTCTATTCCAGTGAATATATTAAACTTAGCAACTTAACACATTTTAATGGTGCAATTGTCATTTTTCAGTAAAACTGGAAATTCAACAGTTTTCTCGAGCACTTCAATACCTGAAGTGCTAGCAGAAATTATATTTTAGAGAACCTCAAACCCTTCACACCAGAAGTGAATACTTTATCAATAAGGTACTACGTTTTGCTAACTTACTAGTGGAAGCTTTGTTTCTAGGTAAGTATGCCTATACTAATCCGTATTTTCTTTATTGCATTTTCTAGCAAAATTTTGAAGATTGTGTAAGTAAAAGCATAACAAAATTTCGAATAAAATAAAAAATGTAACGCAGATTCAACAAGCCTTCAGTAATTAACAGGACATTATTACTTAATACTGCCGACAACTTATGCAGACTATGATTTAGACGTCATGGTGCTGCAGCTCGTAGAGCGCCAGGGTCTGTAAACAGCAGATTGGTTCCAGCGTTGTTATTCTGGCTTCCGAGACTTTTGCTAGTGCGTTAATTAGGAATTAAACTTTTGACAATTTAAAACTCATAAGTATGGCGCCGAACTGGACTTGTTACTGCTCTTTTCCCTCCCTGTCTGATAAAGAATTCAGTGAAAGTTTGCTCTTTTCTTAATTGTACGACAGTATTAGATTATTCTCTCCTAAAAACTCTCGAAATTATCATTCTGAACTGAAAACTACAGAACTTCCTTTGTAAGTTGCAAGAAAATTATTGAAAGATAAATTAGTATCGACATGGTTATTACTCGTATCGTCAATTTTTGTGATTATGTGCTTCCTTTTCCTACAACATAAGTGAATTTACAATAATTGAAAATTCAGTACAATTTTTGCCCACAAATTGACAAAGTTCACAATCTTAGTGTTAATATTTAATGGTTATAACTTACTTTTTCAAGACCATGCTAAAGAGTAGTGTAAAAATATTCAACAGTTTTTTGTTTTTCGTTACTTTGTCATAGAAAATTATACGAACTTAAAGTTAGTTTAAAGGGACAAGTTTTGCCGATAGATATCACTATAGTCTTCGTATCTCTCACATGTATTTTTTATCTTTCACAAAAATTCACGATTTTTCTCACAAATTTCAACCTACAGACTTCAAATTTTTAGAGAAGGAACTTCATAACCTATCGAAGGCAACAATCCGTGCCGATTTTTTATTTAAAGTTTTCTTCATTGTTGAAATGGCTTGATTGTTGGAATGGATACCCAAACCTTTAACAATGGAACTGTTTCAACAATGAAGAAAATTCTAAGTAAAAATTCAGCACGGATTGTTGGCTTTGATAGGTTACGAAGTTCCTTCTCTAAAAATTTGAAGTCTAGGTTGAAATTTGTGAGAGAAATCGTGAGTTTTTGTGAAAGATAAAAAATACACTTGAGAGATACGAAGACTGTAGTGATATCTATCGGTAAAACTTGTCCCTTTAAATCATCCTTAATATTTAAGCGTAACATGACCTTTTTAAATACTAATGAATCATATAAATGTTCACAGTTTTCTGGAATTTCGTCATTGTTTTCAACCAATTTTCCACGGAATGATGTTACATTAGTTCTTCTAGAATAGTTCTACAGACAGGAAGATCCATAACGAGTTGTGTAAAGATTTTTTTTAAGGAGTTCCTGATGAAAGCAGCAGATTACTGAAATTATTTAGTAACTAAATACCCTAACTGGGGACACAAGGTAAGAATTGTGTATAGTAGCGACAGCTTTGTTACAGATTAAAACGATATGCATAGCAGTAATTTATAAATATGTTCTGAGTTTGCGATTGTAATCAGTGAAGTCTGAATCGGAATTGACGGAGACAAGAATGTATGCAAAATCTGATCTAAACAGAGAAAGCAAGTTTAACAGTGCAAAAATTTGGTTTTATAGTGAGACGAAAATAATACGCTCCTAATTATGACAAATGTAAACTTACTACTACTGACATTTATTCACATAATTCAATATGTAAAATTAACACTGCGAAATCAAACACTGACTACTATCGTTAATACCAGTGACTACTAACGTTGATTTTCATACAAATGTTGATGCCACTGTTTGATACTACCATTATAGTTTAGTTCTAATTACGACGGCGCTGTTCATGTCTCAACGCGTCACAAATGTGGTTTAAAAAACAAAATCCGACATAACGAATAATAAAACGATCATGGGCTATCCTCAGACTCAACTGATTTTAAAACTTCGTTTAATCCACAAATGTCACATATCCTTAATTAAAGTGAATTAACCACACGCTGTATGTAAATCCTCACACCAATTCTTCATATAGCGATATATTAGGCATATTTCTTTATCTATAATAAACTTACCGAACCACAACAGCCAGCTGATCATTGGTTCCTGATGGCGTGATAGTACGTGCATCATATCTGAAACCAGCAGGTAACCTAGAAGCCTGAGCCATGGAAGTAGATCGAGGAGGGGCCGGGGACTCTCCAGGAAGCGAAGAGGCAGTGGCACCCATCCTATCTCTTCTACTTCACCTTTCCCCTAACATCCTACAAAACAAATTCACATGTTTTAGAATAACAACAAGTGTATATAGTACAATTCCATCTAAATGTTATATCTTGTTATTTATTCTGCAATTAGAAATAAATATATAAGTGAATTATTTGCTATCGGAATATTTTAAATTCACACTTCAATTAATATGTTCCAAATTCCACTATAAGTGGGAACTTTACACAACTGGTAGTAAATTAAAGACATACAATTAATGGAGCAAAAGTGAAGGCCAATCTTAACAAGTATATTTTCGTTTGTTTACTTGATAAACCAAAGAAAGTACTTCTCGCAAAAGGGATTCAGACATTCAACATAGGAATAAACTGATATTATTAGTAAATTTTAGCAAGGTACATTCATACTTAGTGTTCTCTTCTGTAGAGATGTTTGCATAACACAATTTTTTTTCACTAATTTCTAGTTTCTATAAACGCCTAGATAGTATTATCAGGTATCTTATGGCTTATGAGTGAATAGGTTATACGCGAAGCACGACTTGAATTTTGCTCATTTGAAATTCCAAAAACTGCGCAAATTTCGGACCATTAAAAGAAATATATCTCTACCCCTAATTAAAGGGATGTGGCTGGTACCATTCAAAACCTCTTTTTGTAAGCGTTTCTTTTACATGGTACAAGTTAAAAATGCAAATACAAATTTTTTAACAAAAAAAAAAAAAAATGGCTACTTACCAATGAATCCTCCCTTGGAAAACCTAAGAACTTTTTAGACGTTTCGGAACTCTCAGCTGGTTCCTTCCTCAGTGGCAAGGGAAAGGGATTAAAACAGATAGGAGATAAAAGGTATAAAACAAGGAATACATACCACTAAATAAATAAATGTAATGTAAAGAGTCAATCCTGAGATGAACGAGCAAAGCGAAGTACAAAAAAAGTCTAAAAATTTCTTAGGTTTTCCAAGGGAGGATTCATTGGTAAGTAGCCAATTTTTTGTTAATTTAAATCATCCTCTCATGCGCCCATATAAATCTATTTTTTTAGTTCGAATTTCTCGAAGAAATATAATCCTACATTTGGAAAATACATAACTGATGTAAATTTGACTTTTATAAAGTTAAATATTAAGTTTGGGATCCTGATGAACAGAATTAAAAATAATAAAATTCTACTATTCTAAAATTCGACCTTTGGAATCCTGATCATCGGAATTGAAAATAATAAAAAATCTACTATTTCGACAATCTTAAAACAGGAAGAAAGAAAAAAAAAAAAAACTTGCTCATGACAGATTTTCCAATGGCTAGATGCTGACAAGAGCACACTGGACTCTTGAGAAGCCAAGATCAGAGTATATAGAAGTTCCTCTATTAAAACTGATCTACATCACAACTTAAAAATCAAGCCGGACGCTTGTTCCTCAACCATATGACCGAAATTTGTTTCCGAGTCATTTCATTGGTATACTACTAAGATACAGTTCACTATATTTACTTATAGAAGCTTTAGGACAAATATTCATACGTAAAGTTGCTTACCTTGTGCCTCTGTGTTCGTTACTTTAATTGACTATTTCTTTCCTTTCGAGGAACGTCATCAGCACCATTTTTAATATTGTATCACCGAATCCTTACTTTTGCATCTCCTATTGTAAGATTTGTTTCTTTAAAGAACAATTAGTGCAAACAATTTAGTGCCTTAATTTCGATCTTTGATTCTTTATTCCCGTCAATTCACAATTTTACAAACACGCCATTCACATTATTCGGAATTCCACAACATGTCTTTAATTTATGCTTTATATTGTTGTCCCTCAATTTATTTTTGGTTGTTGTATACATTAATTCCACTGACAGATTTAACACTTCGCAAATTTTGTTAATTTTAGCTCTAAGGTGGTTGAACACTTATTTTGGCTTGGGCAGTTCGTCAATGAAATTTCTTCTGAAAACTAGTACTACATTTTTGTTGACACTAAGTGTGAATTTGTAAAATATTTTCAATTAACAATTCTGCACCCTGTTAGGATGGGAAGTCCATTATCTCCTCTACTTGTCAAATGGATCATTTCGAAAACAAACTTCTTAGTAAATATAAATACAAATTCTTTAGATACTTTCGGTTTGGATTATAGGGGAGAAAAAAGCTTCAGACTTTTTCGTTCACAAAGAATCGACACATTCGCATAATATCGAAAACATATTTGGAAAAAGTCCTTTTTAAAAGCCTTCAGGTATTTAACAGCAGAAACAGGAACTTCGAAATGGTGGGAAGAAAAAATGGTCTTTTCTCTCTCTCTCTCTCTCACTCTCTCTCTCGCTGCTGTAGCTCAACTGATTTCAGAGTTAGCAACCTAACTACAAATCATGGCACAACACACCTTGATATAACTTAACACATGTGTAACCTATTGTTCTATATTGTACTGCATGATCCCTTAAATCCCAAATAGCCCTATTATTTCGAAGTTGCCTTTATTATCGAGAACGACTACTTGGTTTTTCTGACAAAAATCAAATTCCTTGACATTCCCTGATTTTCCAAGTCTTTGGGAACCCTGCTAATATACATAACTAGTTGTTCCTCCCAAGCCTTCGACCCGTTGTACACTATAAGTCGTGTTTAATTAAAAACTCTTAATTCTTTATTTTTTATTTATTTAATTTGCCGAGCAACCACCCCATACCTTATTAATGCAATTATTCAAGGACATCATTATACACAGCACTGTGTTGATATATTCAATAACAAGCAATAACGACAGTTATTAGTGCGACGCACAGACTGACTGCGAGTTGTTTTTTTATAATTAGGATTTCATCAATAACAAACCATAGCGTCTTCACTTTTAGTCTACATAATCAAAGTTTTTGGTGTATTTCTTGTTGATGGTTTGAGTCGTAAGTCCACTGGTGCATTATATGAATTGTGTATGTTTTTACATGCAAGCATAACACAAAAATTACAAACTGTATTAGCATTTCTCTTTTCAGAGTACATCATTAAGTGTCTCAATTCTACATAATTTAATGCCTTCTATTAGTGGTCTGCAATGATTTTTGCTTCAAAATAAAATAAAATTAAAAACAAGAAAAAGAAAACAAGGTGGGCCTGCGTAAATTCCTAAGCCAGAAAGGAATCGCTCATTCTTGAAATATTACCACGAATTTCAATATTGGAATGCTCGAATATTGAAATTTTGCGTTAGTTCAACTTATGTTCCATAGGTTTATGTGACAGAAGTCTGAAGAAAGTAAAACCACGCACAAATTTTTACAAATTAGTGTGATTCGGTCTTCACACACAGCAAGCTGTATGTCTCGCGCTCTTAAATCTGATTAAGGCTGATATTTAGTATTTCCCCCAATCTTGCACATATAAGATCTCCACTGTTACTTACTTCATAAAATACAGTTGAGCAAGCGAAGGTTGTTAGAACTCCCGCAGGGTCCGTTTTCTTCTATCTTTATTACAATTTGTACTAGGTTCTGGAGCTATGAAACGAGTTGGGGGAGATACTACATGCCATCCCTAATCAATAAGAAACCTTCAGATACTCATCGAAGAAGACTTTTAACGAAAACGAAAAATGTAGTTTGGTCGTAATATAAGCCACGTTTAATATTACTAAATTCGAAAACGTAAGATGGGCTATGTTTTGGTGAATCACATCTGTGACTTAGGTTTGACAGTCCATAGGATTGACAACTCGTTATCGGATGTAGGCGAGGTTAAAAAGACATACTGAGCATTCCTAAATTTTGAAGATTTTGGTTTTTATCCCTTCTCCGTGATCTTGTCTTGACGCATCACTTATTTTCAATTATAAAGAAACCTATCAAAGACCGTTTTGAATAGTTTCATGGCTAATACGATAAAATGCGTAATTTAAGACTGTACAACAAATATTACACTACGTTAGCTGGGGCCGCTGGCGTTGCCTTGTAATCCAGCTCTCTTGAAGGCGAGATAATGTGATGAGGAACGACCTATATTATGAGAGTTGATCTCGCATTATGGCCTGTGCACAGGGTTGGCAGAAACCATGGTTTTTATTGAAAAAAAAACTGTTATTTTGTTTAAACTTTTTTTTTGTTTGTTTAAACCAGTTTTTTTTTGTTTGTTTGTTTGTTTGTTTGTTTAAATGATTTGCTCTGTGTATGTATATCACATATGGACAAAAATAAGTTTGTTTCACGTTGGTATTATTATGCAACAACTGGATTATGCTGGAAGGGCTCACATAAGCTTAAAGCGGAGTCCAAACCGTTTCTCCACTTGCATCCGAAACAAATTGTCCTCCATTTGAACTCGCAACCGGGACTAATTGGCCATAAATGCGATACATCTGCCGACCCACTCATGAAGGAATCTTGATACATTCTACTGATCTTTACATACGTGTTAATATAATTGTCAAGAGTCATTTGAGAAGGACAAAAAGATAAACAGTTGCACAAGTGATGCCATTATACAGAATTACATATGGACAATTTCAAAATACTGCAGAGTACAAAAGAACTAATTAAGTCCAAGCTATTTACTACGACTCTTATTAGTCCAAGTTAAAGAAATACAACGACTTAATTTGCATATCAGTAAAAAAAGTGAATAAAGATAAGAATTATTTGAGTCCGCTTTGGCTCTGATCCATTTATACATAAATAGATACCAAAGATACTTCTGATTTCAGTAAATGTCTCTCGTTGGGTTTTATGAACCCCCCTCAAAAAAAAGTACGGTATTTCGATGTACTTTATCAATAGTAAACAACATTAAAACGAAACAATATTTAGAATTTTTCTTCGATTGCAATTACATAACAATAATAATAAACTATAAAAATCACAAAAGAAACATTCATAAACTTATATATATATATATTGCTTTCGTAGTATAATCCCTTCGAGTAATGAATGGGGAATTTAGGTCTGAATATAATACGAATAATATGCGGAAGTGACACGCGATAATCCACAAATGTGTTTATAGAGATTTTACGAACACTTACACTTTTACGAACATTTTTCGATTTTTTTGGTTTAAACCTTTTTTTTTTTTTTTTTTAAGAAAAAAAAAACAACTGGTTTAAACCAGCCAACCCTGCCTGTGCACCCGCCAACCACATCAGATTCAAGCCTCGATCGTAGTTAGAGCTCACGTTAATAGCAGGCCCCGTCCTTCATAACTTCGGTGTTACCTAAGGACGCGAAACAGTTAAAACCATTCACTTTATTATTTCGGTACTAGGCCTCCCAGCAGAACATTGAAAAAATATAGGACAGTTTGGTTAATAAAATAGGACAGTTTGGTCAATAAAATAGAACAGTTTGGTTTATACAATAGAATATTATGCTCTGAAGCACAGTAAAAAAAATATAAATGTATTCTAAGAAAAGGCCACTCTTCACCCCAATGGGCAACTATTTGTTATTGAAAAAAGTAAAAACACTAAAAAAATGCAGTTCCAATATTGTTAGAATTCAGAACATATTCGCACTACCTCAGAAGAAAAAGAAATAGTTAACAACTCTTATTTATAGAATTATCACGGCATTTAACACTTTTTTACATGTCGTTATTCATACATAATTTTGAATATGTAAATTCAATTAATGTACATAAATATATTAATTATTTCTCTACCTTCAGGGTTGACAAAAACCTTGTTTTTTATTGAAAAAAAAAACAAAAAACAGGTTTTTTGGTTTAAACCAGATTTTCTGGTTTAAATAATTTACTCTATGTATTTATATTAGATATGGACAGAAATTAGTTTGTTTCGCCTCGGTGTTATTATGCGACAACAAGGTTATACTGGAAGGGGTCACATAAGCTTAAAGCGGAATCCAAACCGCTTCTCGGCTTCATCCAAGAAAAATTGTCCATTTCGACACGAAACCGGTACAAATTGGTCACAAATGCGATTGCCGACTCACTCACGAAGAACTCCTGATAAAAATACGTTGTACTGATCTTTACATAGGCGTACTTGTTAATATAATTGTCAAGAGTCATTTCAAAAGGACAAAAAGATAAACAGTTACACAAGTAGAATTATATATAAATCGGGAAACTCCCGCCTTAGCCATTGGGAAATTCCTGTTATTACTTTAAATGTATTTGTATGTAAAATTTTATCATAATCACTACGCTAAAACTGAAATATTAAATTACAAATTTGGTATGTAGATATCCTTCAATAAAACCAAAACAAAGTCAAATCCAAGTTGATGTTGCAAGCTACGTAGGCAGTTGATAAATTTTGCCAATTTCTATCAATAAGAGGCAAGCTTGGCTTCTTTATAAAATAACAGTCATTCATTCAAGTAGAATTATAAAATTTGATTTCATTTCGTAGTTTAGGCTTAACATCTTTATGAAATACCAAGGTTATCACGGAGAAGACTTTCGCTTAAAGGGACACTTCAAATCGCTACTTGGTTTACATTTGAAAGATGGGCTGTGGTTCGACCGAGAATTGAACACGGGACCCCTTGATTAAAAGGTGAAAAGTAGATAAATGTAATGCGGATGGTTTGATATGTGGAAACGTCACCATTAAATTCAAACGATTTAAAGCATTTTTAGGTTGTTTTTTTTTTTTTTTTTTGGTTTAAACCAGTTGGTTTTTTGAAAAAAACAGCTGGTTTAAATCATCTTGGTTTAAACCAGCCAACCCTGTCTACCTTCCTACTATCCTTCTACTTCTTTTATTTATAGATGAACTTTATTTTGACATTATTTTTCATTATTTCATATATTTCTAATGAAAAAAGAAGATTGATAACTTATTTCTCTGTAATGAAATATTTGAATCTAATTAACCATTGAATTATTTGATCAACGTATTTCCTAATGAAATAAGTAATGTAAGAGAATTTCATTCATCATAGCTCTGCAAATTATATATTCACTTCTAGCACTGTTACACAACATAAATTTCAGGACATTTCCAGTTCATACACAATTTAGAGGATTTTCACAACTTTTCTGCTTTTCATGACTTTACCAGGACGCTTCCACGACACACTTATTTCGAGGTTTAAGGACGCGTGGGAACCTTGCATATTATGTACAGTAATATTGGAAGCTGTTGGGATATGTTGGTGAATACCAACACACCTCAACGTCTGCCAATGTCTGATGCACACACACTGCTGAAAGGAAATGCTAACACAACTTGCGTTATAAGAAACGAGCATGGCAAGGTTCCTCAGTTAACCTTCATCGGGGAAGAATAAGCACACAGGAAACAAAAAACAGAAAAAGAGTGGACATGGAAGAATAGGAAAAAGCAAATTAAAAAAAAAAATAACAGTGAGGATTAGTGACTAGTCCCTCAGAAAAAATGCTAAGACACATATTTAGCACATTGCTAATACGTAGTAATTTAAATAATCACTGGAACTGCCCTTAGCTTGTATTTTTAATAATTCAGCCACTGAAAAATATAGGAAATATAGGACAAGATTAAAATATAGGATAGCTGGGAGCCCTGCGGTACAAATGATGTTTTCTAATTTAAAACTATTTAATCTTTTTGGATTATTAAATGTAATTTGTTATTGAGTCACAGAAACGTTAATCTGCAAAGGATACAACTAAAAATTTAAAAGTTAAGCGAGGGAAAAAATATCATTTTAGCAGTACAATGATTTGAACTACCGTGTGCGTTTTACGCTGGGGCCACGCTAGCTACCTCAATGGCAGAGCGCTTATTTCTGGTCCGAAGAAATCCCTGGTTCGATCCCAGGCCATGTTTAATTGTGGTGGACATCATATCGGTGGGTTCTTCTGTTTCCACCTACATTGTTATTCCACCAATTCTTTCATAATCATTCGTCCCCTTTAGCCTCACAAACGTAATCATAGGACGTTAAACCAAAAGATTTCATTTAATAAAAGAGTTTATTGGGGAACGATGGCTGGCTTACTGACACAGCGCTCACCGCTGGTGTGAGAAATCCCTGGCCACGTTAAATTGTTGTGGACATCACGCCGTAGATTTCTCTCAGATATTCGTTCCCTGCTACATTGTCACTCCACGAATTCTTTCATAATCATTCGTCTCCTTTGTCTTAGAAAGGATGAAAGTTAAATTAACACCTTGACTGCCACCATATCTGTTGACCATTATCACCTCTGCGCCACGGGCAACAGTCCGTCAGTAATACTTTGTTTTAGCCGCATAAATGTATAATACTCTTTGTGTATGGTTTTGCATATACGCAGCATGGACATTTAATTTCGACTTCTACGCCATATGTATGTAATTGCAAACATCTATAGAACGAACGCGACAAAAGTGCAATATATTGTTAGTGTATGGAAAAATTATACACGCGGCGCTACACGGGGGAGCCGTGTGTATGGAATTCCATACACATGGCAGTTCACGTCTTAAAGATTTCATTTTTTTCTGAAAGTGTTTATTAAGAATTACTTCGTAAAAAGTGTTACAAAAATGTAATCTCAATAATAAGTCCATGTGTAAAGCTTGGATATTGTTCGTAATTGATCAATGTTTTCTAATTCAAGAGAAAAAAGCTATATGTGTAGAGTTAACAAAAATTTGTCAAAGACAACTTTAGATTGACGATCATAGGAAGATGATGAAAAAGTCGGTTTTATGGAAGTTAGTTATAACATTTTGATGGATTGGCTTGATCAATTCTAAGAGCGAATTTGTTTGTGAGGCGATAATTTTCCTAAGCGTTACGGTACGTAAACATTTCAATAATTAACGATTTGAATTATTTAAATAACAATGCTTGCGCTTCTCATTTGAATAATATTAACTCTGTAAAAGACCTGACTTTGCCATATAACAAATGTGTCTCATATTTGAGGAATATTACGAGACGTATACGTGTATCATGAAATGAAAACTACGACTGAGTTCTTGCATATGTAGTACGGTACTCGCATTCTAACTCTCAACCTAGACCTTCACTTCATACTTCTTAGTTTTCCATATATCCTCTGGAAATACTGAGAGAAGGAACTGGCTACGATTTGCTTTATTTTGTGCCCCTGTCTAGTTATACAAGGTAAACATACTTGAACCTGTCTTTGGATGAAACATTAAGGCGAAAAGGGCAACCTACTTACGCTAAGAGTTCGAAACTCCTAACACCATTTATATATTTTCAAAAACGACTTACCACATACCAGACTTTCGCCAATACGTTTCTCCCTATAGCTTACAAATTTATTTATAGAAATAAATAGTATTTTGTACGAAATTTTATGATCTTTCGCAGTTACATCTTGAAAAAAAGACAAAATTAAACCACGTAATAACAATAATGCCCAATGTTTTCTAATCAGGAGTAAACTACCATCACGCTTGCAATAAATTAAGTCAAGTTAAGCATGTCATTCTCCTGGTCATTCAATTATTTTCAATTGAATTCCTCAAAAACAAATTAAAAAAAAAAAAAAAACTATAGTTACAAACATACACACTGACATTAGCATTTGTTGCGCATGTGTACATATTTATTTTTCATATTGCTCTAGCTACATTTGAAAATCAACCAATTTTTGAGAGCTTATATGAAGCACACAATCATAAAACCCAAAGATCTCTTAAGAAATCGAATCACTTGTTAAATTCCAAGGTCCAACGACCGAAGTACACCCATTACTTACGTAGCTCTGCTTTACATTTCTACTTCTACGTATATTTTACTGTAATTACTAACACCATAACCAAGGTTAGATAGATATGCACAAGAGCGTAATGGCATTTCAGTAAATGGTTTAAAACTGATACACCCATTTGCTGAAGTGCCAAGCATTCAGTATTTTGGAAAACTTCATTATTTGCCTATGTGTGATTACCTAAGAGTAAATATGTACTTACATAACATTAACTACTGTGTAAGTTTTCTTTGCCTTAATATGTCTTACCTTAATTTCCTTTGCGCGTGTTTATGACTAGCTAAGTCAAATATAAACGGACGAACACACAATCATATTCATCACAAACATAAACAATCCCCACTCACGGCCATGTTGACTTTTCTTAATCTACTCACAACCAGATTCAAGTAGTCTACGTTTAACAAGTTGAAAACATTAAAAATAACACGCTTTCTTCTTAGAAATAAATTAATCGGAAAATATTTATTTTATTGTGATTATAATTTACTTTGGAATCATGAAATTTAACATTTTCTTTTTTCAATAGTATAGACTGCACTTAACATCAGTAAATAGAAATAGAGGAATTCCGCCATTATGGATCCTTAAAGACAAAAGCCATCATAGAAGAAGGAGCCAGGGTGATAAGAACAAAGTGATCGGTGTCCAACATGGAAGTAGGAGGGGAGAAATAGAACAGGTGAATAGTTTTCGATACCTGGATAGTATTATTAGCGATGATATGAAGTGCGAATGTGAAATAAACGCAAAGATAAGAATGGTGACAGGAGCCTTTAGGAGGAAGAAAAGGTTATTTTGTGGGTTCTTAAATAAACAATTGAGAAAAAGACTTCGTGCGGAGTATTGTACTGTATGAAGTAGAAATATGAACATTACGCAAAATTATATAAAGCGACTGAAAGCTTTCGAAATGTGGGTGTAGAGAAGAATCTAGATAATTAGTTAGGTCGAACGGAAACGACTGAGAGGATGAAACGGACGATAACAAAACAGAAAAATCCCACGTGAAGACGAAGACGTTGCCGGAAGACCAGGGCATGGAAGCTTCTTAGTTGTAGTAAGTGACCTGTCAATATTGGCGGAATACCTATGATGATGATGATATTGTTTTGATTATCTTCGAATCCCTTCCCCCCCAAAAAAAAACGTCAGTATACGGAAGATTTTACACGGGAATCAGGCAAACAATGAAAATAATTGAAATATAAGATTAAAATGTTTGCAAAATAAGCACGAAAGAAAACAATCGATTAGTGCACATATACTTGCACTGGATTTTTTCTACGATTTACACCAAAGGCCCCATTTCTGAAAGATTTGCATCCACACAACATAAAATTTGTGTTTTGATAAGATGCATAATAATTATAATTGATTATTGCAAATTTTGCGTTGCGCAATGCTCACCAATTTTCACGAAGGCTGTTACGGAATAAGGTCCCAAATTAACCATCTCATTTTGTCAAAGCACAAATTTCAAAATGTTGCACATCGAAGTAAAATGTACGAGTTTCATTTAATCCTAAACATTTGTGCTTGATGTTCACTTTTACACCTGAAAAATAATAGTGAATGTAAATTCTACATCACTAGAAACTAGTTTTTACTTCCAAGAACTCACCCTCTGTAGGCTACACTATAGGTTAGCATTTTTCGCACGACCGATGGGCTATGCTTGTCATTGAACTTAACGTAGCCTGCCCTTCGTTTTACATTTTTGCATTTGCAGCATGTCTCCTCTGCACTTATTGTAACAACTTTGTTCAAATTTGAGCAGCTAGATAATACGCTGTGGAGCACTACTATATTCTCAGGCCCACACACCATGGCCATTGAGTTTAAATTATTGATTGATTGTTCAATTTTCACTGATTGTTCTTAAGTGACTTACGAAATTCAACTAAAACTTTATTTTCCAGAGTATCTAGTTTATTGTTTATGTTGACAGTGAGGCTAGCTATACACTGTAGGATAGATCCTAGGAAATCTCTTACGAGTTTACCTAGAGTCAAAATCTCAACGTGTATGGCATCAGATCGCATGTCATTTCCTATATTCTGAACGATCCTATGGAATCTCTCCTGTTTAGAGCACGCTTTATTTCGGAAAGAACATTTGTAAGATTTCGATTTAAGCGACATCAGGTGGGAGAAAATGAAAACATATTTAAAGACAAAAGATGTTTTATTGAGGTAATTGTGTCTAATTATGCACAAATATCATTTTTACAAGGAAGTATATTTTGCCCAAAACGCGATATAGTGCACAGGGCCGGATCTAGGGAGGGGGTCAATTCGGAGCATTTGCCCCGGAGCGCAGCTGGTTGAGAGTATGTAGGGGACGCAAAATTGGAAAGAAGGAGGACAGATATACGTCTTTGCCCCAGGCGCAATATTTCGTAGATCCGGCCCTGATAGTGCATAATATTATTTTGAATGCTGTAATGGCGTGAGGCGTCATTTTACCGCGATGCGTTATGGATTAACACTAGTCAATGTTAATCGTTATGACAAGGAAAATCTCTACGTGTACGGAACGCAAAGACAAGATTTCCTATAAGATCTCTTATAACATTTTCATTAAGAAATCTCGTAATAGATATCCTAGGATCTATCTTCTAGTGTATAGCTGGCCTGAGTTATATTACATTTCACACAGGCGATTGAAGATACGCCGCGGGCAGCAAATGTCACGGAAAACTGAGCAAGGCAAATTCTGGGAAAAAAGAAAGAAAATTTATTATTGAGATTGAATCACTGAAAACCGAATTAAGTTGAATCAACTCTTTCTGAAGCTTCTTGATATTTTGGTTGATAATGAGCTTAATTTTAAAAATATAATTGAAATGATAATACATTATTATACCGAAGAAAACAGAGAAAGGATTTTCCTTCCCATAGCTAACAATAATCTGACTCAAGGGATACGGTGGCTCTGTGATGGAACATTTACCTCAAGCGCGTGGGGTCCCTGGTTCGATTCCAGCTCCCGCCAAGTCAGCTTTGACGTGGACAAATATCGTGTGCGTGGGTTTTCTCAGCGTTCTCCCGTTTCCTCCCACTTTCGTCATTCCGCCATTATCATCCATATTATGATCATCACTGTATTCCTTAGCCTCGGTACGTAATCGTGGAACGTTAAACCTGTTTTTTTTTAAACGACTCAGGATAATTGTAAGAAAGTTCCTTGAAAGAAAAGAAAAGAAAGACAATAATAGACTATAGGCTAAAAAGGGGCCCGCTCCAAGGTTGGACGACGACAAGCTTGGACACACTCTCAACCAGCTGCGCCCCGGGGCAAATGCTCCGAATTGACCCCCTCCCTAGATCCGGCCCTGTGCACTATATCTTGGCCAACCATGTCGTCAGCGACCCAAAATAAGATGTGTCCAGGTTTGTCGGGATCGACCATGACAAGCTTGGACACCCCAGGAATGTGTCCAGGCTTGTCATCGTCCAACTTTGTCGTCAACGACCCAAAATGAGATGTGTCCAGGCTTGTCGGGATCGACCGCGACAAACCTGGACACTTGAGTAATGTGTCCAGGCTTGTCGTCAACGACCCAATTTGAAATGTCTGTTCCAACAAACTCTACCAGTTTAGGCGTTTCCAGTTCATACATACATGCCCTCCAATATAGAGTTCCATGGCTCGCATCTATATCGCTATTGGCTGATTCTTGCCAGTCAGCTACTGCCCTCTACTAGAGGATTTTCGAATTATTTTAAATTTATTTATCTTTTATTAAAATAGATTATTATTATTTACAAAATTTTCGTTTTACTTAAAAAATTACAAGCATTATTTAGCAATCGTTGCAATATTTCCGCCAAAAAATCATGGTAAGTACGGACCGTGCGACTCTGCCGTGAAAGCCACGTTTTCATGCACCGCTGACTCTAGGGGCGCGTTCTTAAACATCGATCAGGTTAAATGCTTTCTTTGATCAGGTTAAATGCCTAGTGTTATGAAATTCTTTTCGTGAAAACGCTTATTTCGCTACGGGAGGTGAATCAATTATTACCGTGAATAGGCCTACACTTCGCAAAAAAGATTGGACTTTTTTGATCAACAATTATGGAAGTGAGTTATTTGGGGAGATCATCTGGTGAGAGTAGTAGGGGTCCCCGTATGGCTAGCCGAGTCAGCAAAAATTTTCTCGATTCTGATTGGCTGAGAGAGGTCACGTGACGTTAGGCCCCGCCCACGCGGGAAATTCAAATTTTCAGGTCACGTGGTATGACGTCATGAGTCACCCTGCGGGGAAATCCCTCATTCTCTTTTATGACCGGGATTTTTGAAATTTGTTCTTTTTTACGGGTAAGATGTGTGATTCTGATTGGTTGACAGATATCACGTGATTTTAGACCCTGCGATATTTGAAATTCGTTCCCTTTTACGGGTAAGATGAATCCTTTGGTACCACGATGCTGATTGGCTGATAGAGGTCACGTGATCTTAGGCTCAGGGATTTTTTAAAATTCGTTCCCTTTTATGGGTAAGATGATTGGTTGATAGCGGTCACATGATCTTAGACCCTGGGATTTTGAAATTTGGGTATCCTCTTTGATGAGTACTTTGGTACTACGATACTGAGTGGCTGATAGAGGTTACATGATCTTAGACCCGCTACAAGGTGAACAGAATACGTGGGAAAACCCCTCACTCATTTGTTTCATTTTATGTGTAAGATGAATGGTTTGGTATCACGATGCTGATTGGTTGATAGAGGTCACGTGATCTTAGGTTGTAGGATATTTAAAATTCGTTCCCTTTTATGGGTAAGATGAGTACCTTTGATACCTGATTCTGATTGGCCGACAGAGGTCACATGATTTTAAACCCGCCACACGGTGAACAGAATACGTGGGAAAACCCCTCACTCATTTGTTTCCATTTTACGGGTAAGATGGTTGCTTTGGTACCACGATGTTGATTGGTTGATAGAAATCGCATAATCTTACATCCCCACCCCAATGCTAGACATTCAGAGTGCTATGACGGCGATCCACCCTAGACCTGTATTTTAGAATTTTGTTCCCTTTTATGGTTATCCTTAAAGTTCCCATGGAGGGTTCAACCTCCTCCTTAAATAACACTTTTTGGTATCATGATATTGTACTGAAGTTTACATTAAATATTATCATTCTCTTTGACAGATAAGATGATTACCAGCTTTCTTACCTTGATGGAGATCCTGTCCTTGAATTAGTAGCCTATGTCTCTGGAAGTAACAATGGTGAAAGAGGGGTGTCGCTTGTAGATTTCTTATAACACATTGTTGTGAGTTTAAGCGATTTTTTAAACGCTCAGTAAGCGCTTCATTAATAAAAACAGTGTTGCCAGATTTTTCTTACCTAAACTGCTCCGGTTCTTTTCGAAACGGTTCCGCAGAGTGCAAGAAATTTTAAACTAAAAATTTTTTCGAACTAAAAAAATTTCAAAACTAAAAAATTTTAAACAAAAATTTTCAAACAAAAAATTTTCGAACTAAAAATTTTGAAACAAAAAAAGTTTCAAACAAAAAATTTTCGAACTAAAAAAAATTGAAACAAAATTCTGTCGAACTAAAACATTTTTAAAAACAAAAGTTTCGAACTAAAGATGTAAATCACATCTAAAAATTTTCAAATCAAACTTTTTATCGAACTAAAAAGAATTTAAAAAATTTTCGAACCCAAAAAAAATTCGAACTAAAAAATTAAAAATTTTTCGAAAAAATATTTTAAACTAAAAACTTTCGAACTAAATTTTCAAACCAAAAATTTTTCGAACTAAAAATTTAAAAAAAAAATTTCGAACCAAACCAATTTTAAAAATAAGTTTCGAACTAAAGATGTAAACCGCATTTGAAAGTTTTCAAATCAATTTTTTGAACTAAATTAAAAACCAAATTTTGGACAATAAAAATTCTTTAATTAATTTTTCGAACAAAATCATGTAAACCAAATCTTGGATATATTTTTCACCTTAAATTTTCAAGATTACCATGATTTGAAAATAAGTGTTCAGGGTTTCAAGAAATAATAAAACATATTTTTTTTTCAACTTGTTGTATTTTAACGAAAGGTATGTGCTCTTCTCATACAATTTTATTAACATAATAAATACAGGATCTAGTTTAATGAATATGTTGGACGTGTCATCATCTTCGAATCTTGTAGACGTATCCTGTAAAGAAAAAGAAGAAACAATGGATTACTTTTTGAATTTCTTTTTTTTTCTGAAACAATAAAAACGAGTCAATATTGATAAGAGAGAAATAAAACTTACTCGTAAATGATGGATCTGTTTAGGCTCATCTTCATCCTCGGGTACGAGATGACACCATTTCAACCACTGATGTTGGTTTACGAACTCTTCTGGGTACTGCATTTTTCTTGGTGTTGCTCCTTTATGGTCAAGATTTCCCCGTTGAATATGAGATTCTGCATTTCTTCCACTGATAGTGTTGGTGGTGGTTTATGAACTCTTCTGGGTACTTCATTTTTTTCTTCTTGGTGTTGCTGCTTTATGGTCAAGGAGTGGAAAAAAAGGAAAAGGAAAAAGAAATGGCGGCCTTATTGGGTGTTTACAGTTTTTTCTTCATCTTCTTCTTTTTCCAGTTCCAGTTTCCGTTTTTTAACGTACCCGTACGGAACCGTATCATAAGAATTGAGTTCTTTAAATCGACGTTTTGTGTACTGGATACTGTACATTTTTTCTTCTTTGCGTGTGACGATGGTATGGTCTTTGGTTCTGCAAATTTTATGGGGGATAGTGATGGTGACTTGTCCACGGCATTGATTTGTTATCATTTCTTTTAGCGTGTTGAAATTTAATTGTTGTCCTGCATTGTAGTTTAATGTAAATCCTCTAATTTTACATATGTAGCTGGTGACGTTGGTATCTGGATTGTATATTTCTAGGCTGTAATTTTTTGGTCCTCCACTGACAAATGTCTTGATGTACGCTCGTTGGCCATAAGACTCCATCTCGTCCGATAAGCATCCCAAGTACGTTGAAGGTTCAATGGTTGGCTCCCCGGGCTTTTCTGTAAATATCACAGAATCCGTGTCGAAATATAAAACACGTTCCTGCAACATTTCCAGGTACTTGTACAGTTCCAGACGTGCCTGACATGTTGTAAATGCACCTAAAACGACATTGGTGTTTCGGTTTTGAACAGGCACATGTTCATTGTACTCCCAGAACGCATACAACATCGTATCATTGATGGGTACAATTTGATGGAGTTTAATGTCGGGGGAAGTGAGTTTTTCATAAAATTCTTCCGGCCGATCAATAATTGTGGTCTGGTTAAAGTTTGAACGTTGCGAAAGTTTTCCCCATAATGAGTTCACACAAAGCTTAGATAAACTTCTTCGTGCAGGATTATTTTCAATTTTGGTCGGATCCAATGCAATACCTTCACGCTCCAGGACGGTTTGTATAAATTTTGATTTGTCTTCTTCGGTGACACAGGAACTGGGCCAGCCAGACGCTTCCATTTTCGATTTCAAAAACGTATTGATATATTCCGTGAACAAGCCACCTGTTTTCGTGATGGGATCATATTGTTCAATGTCATAATCCCAAATTTCAAAAATTTCCACCGGTTGATATCCTAATTCTATTGCTTTCTGGATTTCATATGATACCCATGTTCCAGTGAGGCATCGCTCCTGATCGTTGTGCGTACACGTTGCTGTAGGGTCTGGGTTCATTTCTTCGGCACACGCAGCACACAGTGGAAAGAGTAGTTTCTTGTTGCATCGGTAAGGCAGGAGACCATGATAAAGATGGCGACTTGGTAATATCGTCATTTTGATCAGACCATTGACTTTATTTATTGGTGGTATATTTTCATCACCCTGTAGATAAATTCTAGGATGGCCTACAGGGTATTTAGCACACTTATTTATGTAAGGATAAAGTGAAACAATATCGAAATATTTTATTACTTCTCCTGCTTTTTCGTCGACTTGGTGGTACAATTTCACGCAATTGGTCCTTCCTCCAAAAAAGCTATCTCTTGGATTTAATGGTCTGCGGTTCATGTACGGGTGATTCTTCAGATACGTCGCCATTGCAGGATTTTGTTTTAAAAACTGATTAAATTCGCACTCCCACATTTCATGTACAATATACCCCAATTCACGCAGTCTTGCATTTTTTCGTTGCGTTCGTTCATAACGGAATTCCATGGTGTCTTCTGGATTGCCATAGATGGGCTGATTACGGCCAGTAGTAATACATACTTTACACCCGTGATAAAAGCAGCCAGCATGCTCGTAGATGTGCTCCTCTAACGTCTCAGGATCTTGGTAGTAGCCATCAACATGGAATCCCGCAATAAACACTTCTTTTTGTCGGGCCGCATGTAAGATTTGTTTTCCTTCGCTTTTTTCAATGTAGGCCAGCCATTGCATTGCAGCGATCGATTGGGTACTTCTCCATCGATAGCCATGTGCCGGTAGAATTCCAATGGTGTTGGGTTTAAGGAAATTCCGGCGGAATACTAAATTGGAAGCACTGGCAATCGTGATCGTCTCCAAGAAGGGATTCACTTTGGTTTCTGTTTCAAATGACGTCATAAACGAAACGCATGCTTGTCGCAGTACATTGACATCTTGAATACAATATTTGATAATTTCTTTCTGGAAATCAAACGTATCATTACGATGATCGTTGTACCACTGCATGAACTTGTTCCTGTCTTCGACGGCCATTTCATCTGCACCATAATACTTTGTTTCTGGAAGTGGTCCAATATACGATTGATTTTCTTTGGTGTTGAAGAAATGCGGGAAGTAGCCTTTGGTTGCGGGTAAATTGAACGCTTTTGACAATTTACTTAATGCCATAGGCAAGAAGTTCAACGAGTCAATGAACGTCAGATTATTCAAGGTTAAACTCAGTATCTTGGTCCCATTTAATATGACGTCGGGTCTCCATTGGCATTGTTCGACCATGGTCTTTAGGATGAAATGTCCATCGTATCCCTTCGCGTTGTGAGCAAGACAGAAAATCCTATTTATATTGGGACGACGTTCCCGCAAGTACTGGAGAAAATTATAAATTGGATCCTCTCCTTGGAAAATATGCTGGCGCTGACCACACGTACTGCAAGACTGCTGGATATTATCGTTTTCAACACATGCATAACATACTTGTTGTGCAACCAATAAATTTGGAACGTGTACATACATATTATCGCCAATATTCTTGTCTTGCATAGATTCTATATCATAGAATATCAATAAGGCTTTCTTTGCATGCATGAGTGAAGGAACACCAGGTTTTAAACATTGGCGATCGGGAAGCATAAAACATTGATGTGATCCTGGAACAATCTTCTTACAAACATTGCAAAAAATCTCATTACAATCATGAATGCGTTGTCCACTTCGTACAAAAGAATATACTCTGTAGCATCTAGTACATTGCTTCACCATTTTGCATACAGGTTCTCCTTGATGATATGGAGCATTACGATGATTGTTAAAACATTCTTCGCCGTAAAATTGACGATTGCAGTCGTTGCATAATATCGGCGTTTGATTCTTGTCGCATAGAGGTCTCTGTAGACATTTGGAGCATGTTACAGGACAATTTTTCACATGTCTGTTACGTTCACTGTATTTTTTATGGCACGCTTCACAGTAGAACTTGGTTGCAAAACAAGTAGTTAAGGATTGGATGATATCAAAATGGCCAGCAAAACAAATCAAATTTATGGGAGTGCGATTTTCGTCGTTCGGTCCCTCGTACATGATGTCATGGCCTGTGAAACTAGTGTAGACTGTAATTTTATATTCTTTGAGGTATGCCTGGAATTGTCGTATTTCATTTACACTGGCACCATGATCCAAATTCACTCCTGCATTTGCACATAACGCATCGACTTCATCGTCCACAATACATTTCGATTGATTTTTATATTGCTTATGTCGTTTTACATCTGTATTCTTGTATTTTCTCAGACCAATTGCAATAACAAGGGCGTACGCCAAGCACCTTGAATCTTGATTTTTTACACGTACAATCCCTCGCTTGGTACGTAATAACTCTTCGTTCTCCAGTACTCCTTGCCGCAAACCGCCATAGCCACGTGGAATATCCACACGATGGAAATGAACCGTGAATGGTTCGTGCAGGAGAAACGCATTGTTACTTTGTAAAACTCTTTCAAAGGAGGCCCACATCGTTTCCAGTGTTAGGTTTCGTGCTTGGCGAAAACTCACCCAAAATGGCTTATTGGTATTGCGTGGTGATATTACAGATAAACCAACCATCGCCTCATCGTCGACATTGGCTAACAAATGGTCCAGCATTGCTTGGAAACTATTATGTACATACTGTATGATATCGGTTCCTACGGGTGGTGCGTTGAATTGAATTTCGAGCATTCTACCTTCAATGTTAAATCGTCTATAATGACGAGTGATTTCATTGCGAACAGTAAAACCCGATTCGGCCATGGTTAAAAATGAAAACAAACAAACAGGTACAATTGCGATAAATGTGTAAGGGAAAAAGGAATTGAGCAGCGTGAATTTACTACAAAAGAAAAGAAGAAAGAAAAATCTTAATCACCTGATAAACAGGAAATCATAACATTCATGATAAATTCTTAACTAAGCAACTCATGTAAAGGTCCTGAGTTTGATTCCTGGCGGTGACGTTCAGAATCTCATTATGAAAGCACACGTACTAGAAATCAAAGTTTTTTTTAAATAATTATGTTACTGAAATGAGTGTTTTATTGTCGTCAAACTCGAGACCATTACATCAGCATGTAACTGACCTACCATTCTATAGTGATAAAAAGAATGCATGAAATGAATGAATGTTTTAACAGTGCTGAGATGTGACAAAGTACGCGTAAGCATTTTTTTTCCACTCACAACGACCTTTAAATGATGCGTTTGCAAGTTGAAGAGATTCATCGAACATTAACGTTACGCATACGTAATTGTCAAAACAAAATCTGTATAGTGTATTTTTTTATTATTGTGACTAAGCGGTTAGCGTACATGGTTCGGACGTGGAAGTCCCTGGTTCAATCCTCGGTGGGTTTGCTTTCCACGTCGGGGGCATGTCAAGCCTTTTCTGTAATTTAATATTCTCACGCGTTATCATACATTCTTTTCAAAACTAAGCTAAACGGTTGACGTACACACCTCATAATACATAAGCGTACATAAATCGTCTATAATGACGAGTGATTTCATTACAAACAGTAAAACCCGATTCGACCATGGTTAAAAATGAAAACAAACAAACAGGTACAATTACGGTAAAACAAATATGTAATGGGAAAAAAGGAATTGAGCAGCGTGAATTTACTACAAAAGAAAAGAAGAAAGAAAAATCTTAATTACCTGATAAACAGGAAATCATAACATTCATGATAAATTCTTAACTAAGTAATTCATGTAAAGGTCCTGAGTTTGATTCCCTGGCAGTGGCGTTCAGAATCTCATTATTAAAGCACGTGTACTAGAAATTAAAGTTTTTAAAAAAATAATTATGTTACTGAAATGTGTGTTTTATTGCTGTCAAACTTGAGACCATTGCATCAGCATGTAACTGACCTACCATTCTATAGTGATAAAAAGAATGCATGAATGAATGAATGTTTCAACAGTACTGAGATGTGATAAAGCACGCGTAAGCATTTTTCTACTCACAACGACCTTTAAATGATGCGTTTGCAAGTTGAAGAGATTCACCGAACATTAACGTAACACATACGTAATTGTCAAAACAAAATCTGTATAGCGTAAATCTTTTAGCCAAATATTCATGCACTCTTTTTTATTTAAGCGGTTAGCGTACATGCTTCGGATGTGGAAGGTCCTGGTTCAATCCTCGGTGGGGTTTGCTTTTCACATCGGATCGCTGTCAAGCTTTCTGAAATTTAATATTCTCATGCGTTATCATACATTCTTTTCAAAACTAAGCTAAATGGTTGACGTACACACCTCTGGTCTTGGTTCAATCCCGGGCGGTTGCTTGAATATCACGTTAAGCTGAAGGGGACGCTAAAATAAAATAATGGTTTCAAAGGGTATCGAACCATATTATTCTCAGGCATAGTTTTTAATATTCTGTAATGCATTCTTTTCAAACTAAGCGCACACATTTTCTGGCCATGGTTCAATTCCCGACGGACGCTCAGATTCAACATTAAGCTGAAGGGACGCTAAACCATATCATTTATCGTGCTTACTTCTAATGTGTGGAGGTTCCTGATTCGTACTCCCACTTTCCCATTCCACTAATTCCTTCATAGCATAAATATTTCGTACTAAAAGTAAAACACTGTATTCGTGATCCGCCCACAAATATAAAATAAAAATGATTTTGGAATCTTGTGTGAAAAATAAAATCTCACTGAACTTACCTCAAATTCAATGAACAAAAAGTCGGTGCAGTAAAACTTCTTAAATGAAGACACTTTTAAAAAACAGACCTTCTCACTCGATAGTTGAGAGCGGTGTAGGATTTGAAAAATGAAATTTAGATTTTTATTTAGATCGCTGCGAAAACGATGTCATCATCAACCAATCAGAAACGAGGAAATTTATAAAATGACATCACAATGAACCAATCAAAACGCTCGCTGCTTTTGTCATGAATCACGAACCAAAACGATGTGTAACAATCGATCGTGACGTCATTCACGTTTCTCAATAGTATCGCAATTCCGATGCCAATTCCCTTCTGCCAGGATCATGTCACTACTTGTCGTAACTGTGACGACATTTCATTTTCCTCATATTCCATACGAGAATGTCAATGTTTGCTTTTTTCATGAATCATGCTGACACGTTCGTAGTAAAACAAAAGTAATGCGATCCGCTGACGTTTGCATTTTCAATCATATGTACTTCTATGTCTACACACAAAGAAGTCTATCAGCATTTTATTTTAATCCATGAACGGAAGCGTTACACTGTCAGATTTATTTTCTTAAAGTATATGTGTATCCTTTTCAAGAACCATGGTTCGAAACCCACCAAGCACGATTAAAAACCGAATTCATTCATAGCTAAGCGGTTAGCATACACATCTTTGGTTTGAAAGACCTGAGTTCGATTCCTGGAAAAACATTTCTTAGGATTTTTCTAAAACTTGGTTTAAATTTCTAGTTCGAAAATTTTAAAAGTTTAATTCGATAAAAAGTTTGATTTGAAAATTTTTAGATGTGATTTACATCTTTAGTTCGAAACTTTTGTTTTTAAAAATGTTTTAGTTCGACAAAATTTTGTTTCAATTTTTTTTAGTTCGAAATTTTTTTTGGGTTCGAAAATTTTTTGTTTGAAAACTTTTTTGTTTCAAAATTTTTAGTTCGAAAATTTTTTGTTTGAAAATTTTTGTTTAAAATTTTTTAGTTTTGAAATTTTTTTAGTTCGAAAAAATTTTTAGTTTAAAATTTCTTGCACTCTGCGGAACCGTTTCGAAAAGAACCGGAGCAGTTTAGGTAAGAAAAAATCTGGCAACACTGTTTCCATTAATGAAGCGCTTACTGAGCGTTTAAAAAAAATCGCTTAAACTCACAACAATGTGTTATAAGAAATCTACAAGCGACACCCCTCTTTCACCATTGTTACTTCCAGAGACATAGGCTACTAATTCAAGGACAGGATCTCCATCAAGGTAAGAAAGCTGGTAATCATCTTATCTGTCAAAGAGAATGATAATATTTAATGTAAACTTCAGTACAATATCATGATACCAAAAAGTGTTATTTAAGGAGGAGGTTGAACCCTCCATGGGAACTTTAAGGATAACCATAAAAGGGAACAAAATTCTAAAATACAGGTCTAGGGTGGATCGCCGTCATAGCACTCTGAATGTCTAGCATTGGGGTGGGGATGTAAGATTATGCGATTTCTATCAACCAATCAACATCGTGGTACCAAAGCAACCATCTTACCCATAAAATGGAAACAAATGAGTGAGGGGTTTTCCCACGTATTCTGTTCACCGTGTGGCGGGTCTAAAATCATGTGACCTCTGTCGGCCAATCAGAATCAGGTATCAAAGGTACTCATCTTACCCATAAAAGGGAACGAATTTTAAATATCCTACAACCTAAGATCACGTGACCTCTATCAACCAATCAGCATCGTGATACCAAACCATTCATCTTACACATAAAATGAAACAAATGAGTGAGGGGTTTTCCCACGTATTCTGTTCACCTTGTAGCGGGTCTAAGATCATGTAACCTCTATCAGCCAATCAGTATCGTAGTACCAAAGTACTCATCAAAGAGGATACCCAAATTTCAAAATCCCAGGGTCTAAGATCATGTGACCGCTATCAACCAATCATCTTACCCATAAAAGGGAACGAATTTTAAAAAATCCCTGAGCCTAAGATCACGTGACCTCTATCAGCCAATCAGCATCGTGGTACCAAAGGATTCATCTTACCCGTAAAAGGGAACGAATTTCAAATATCGCAGGGTCTAAAATCACGTGATATCTGTCAACCAATCAGAATCACACATCTTACCCGTAAAAGGGAACAAATTTCAAAAATCCCGGTCATAAAAGAGAATGAGGGATTTCCCCGCAGGGTGACTCATGACGTCATGCCACGTGACCTGAAAATTTGAATTTCCCGCGTGGGCGGGGCCTAACGTCACGTGACCTCTCTCAGCCAATCAGAATCGAGAAAATTTTTGCTGACTCGGCTAGCCATACGGGGACCCCTACTACTGTGAGCAATCGTAAGCAAATTAAGTATATTTGGTTTCTGGAAGACTATCTGATAGAACAAGGAATATCTAAAAAGAAAAAATCATGATCTATGACCATGTAGAGCATTTTTGTTTGCGTGCCTCTTAGTAGGATGTTCAAAAACTGAGAATGGGGTTCGTCTTAAAGAGGGTCGTACCCAGGATTTGTTTGAGGAGGGTATAGGCAGGCACGTAGCCAGGATTTTGTAACAGGGGGGTCCGTGACAAAATACTATGGTTATCACACAAGGGGCTCGATCATTCTAAATTATTTTACTGGCAACATATATTAAGGGGGGGCGTGACATGATATACTGTGGTTACACACCAGGGGCTCGATCAGTCTGAACTATTTTACTGGCAACGTACCCATATTGGTTTGTTAGGACAATAAAATGAGAATATGTAAGTATTTTAATAACAAACTATGGAAAAATCTCGAGTAAAAGAATATAAAAACATATTGAAAAAGATAGTCTTTAGAGGTCATTCGAACTCTGTTCTTCTTGTTTTCTTTCTTCTTTTTCTTATCTTCGTTTAATACTGCCAAGGACAGCAACGAGATCTCTTTCGGCAGTAAAGACATTCTATAAAATGGATTCAGTTGCCGCGAAACTGAAAATTTCTTTAATAAGTGTAACTGGAATATATGTAGCCAGATTCATATTATTGGTGATTGTGGGCATTTCTTAAGTTCTACCTGAGAGTCTATCTGATCGAACCAGTTTATCGATCGTGATTTGTAGTCCATAGGATTAACATGGAGCTCGATGGAATTCGCAATGCTCCGTTACAATAATATCCAATTTAATTTAAACTTGACCCCCCGTTTGCTCCACACAAAGCTACTCAGAAGAAAGAGTAACCAAACACTTGCTGAAGCTTTATATTTCTTATAGCGATGATTCTTCTTTCCCTCGTTTCTTTTTGGCATCCTTCCTTAATTTTTTTTTTCATTTCTGGTCCCGAAGGGGGGGAGGGTCCGGACCCCCCGGATCCACCCCTTGGCTACGTGCCTGGTATAGGCCATAATTAGAATATTTTGAGGAGGGTATAGACCATATTTAGGATATTTTCATAGGTGTATCATTATTTTATTTAAACCAGTAACTACAATAAAGGAAACTAACAGTGTCATAGCAGCATTAGGCTGGGACGATAAGTATTTGTGCTAAGCTTGATGTTATTTTCGGACTATGAGAACATGAGCAATTTTGAAATATAAACCAAGAATATTCCAATATCGCACAGTGTGTATTTTCTACGGACGCCATCTCGATGGAGAACAATGTTACAAGAAAGTGTGGGTTTCCAAACTGCAATGTTAGAATTGAATCAATCGTTTGAGCTATACAGATGTAGTCTTGAATGGTAGAGTAAATTCTGTGTGGAACTCTCTTGCTTGACATCAGTGTATGAAAGAGTGGATAGTTTTATGACTCTAATCCAAGGAAAATGAGACAGACGGGCAGCTAAATGCTGATACTTGCTTTTCGTACAAGTGTTACAGATTTGATCTGAAGAGTTTGCATTAATACTAAGCTTCTTTTTCGCTCCCCCTGGCCTATCGCATTCTTCAGTTAGTGCGTAGTCTCACCCATTCTACTTCTCTTTAATCCCATCTTTTTAATATTGCTGTTACAGCACTTAATTTCTTCTGCTCTCCTTCATTATATATTTTGTCTGATAATTTACCTTTCTCTCTATGCCCACATTTCGAAAGTTTCCAATTGGATTTCATTATCTGTTCCTGCAGGCCCGGATTTCCCAATAGGCCTACTAAGCCCGGGTCTAGGAACTAAACGTTCTGAGATGCGCACGGACAAAAATTGTATAAGAAACCGCTAGAGTGATCATAGTTTAGTTTTATATCCTTATGCCGAAGGATAGGAGAATGTACTAACAACTTTTGATCAAGATATCTTGCAAATCAAATGCGTAACATTGCATTTTCTTAGGTGATCGCGTGTGAAAGTGAACATGATTTAAAGCATAAATTGAAAGCATGTAGAAAACTGTCGCCATTCTACATTTCAGACGCGAAAAATCAATGAATACGTTGGTTGGAAATTGATTCTATTTTGAATTGGAACTCCAAAAAATTCACCACGTAATACAATCACAAACACTAGAGGTGAACACGTTAAAAGTTTCTGCGATTGGTTTTCACGGCGAATAGCCGCAGTCTTAGCGTTCTCTTTTGTATCAAATGCATGTGTGGTTAATTGTGACTAGGTGCTGCGTTCAAGCCTGACGTACCCGCTCAGTTCGACGCCACCGTTTCAGCTCGGCGCTTATGTTAATCAAATGGGATGTGTGCCCTTGTACATAAAATTTTCGCCGAACTGAGCTGGCGCCAAAACGGTGTCGTCGAAACGTAGCGGCCCTAAAGCCTGATGGCTTGAATAGGTTTGAACCCCTGGCATTTTGGGGTTTTAATCCTCGTTTTTTTTTTTTAATTTTAAACCGGGTTTTTATTTTTCAGTATTGATATATGATATTGTAATCATGTCTGTGGTACTTCTTACGATTTTTATGAATATCACGGTAGTATAAAAATAACACTGCAGTATAATCAGAGAGAACAGTTGCCCGTGTACATTGATAACACTAACTGCCTTTCTACACCCGTACAAGTGAATAAACAGTTGTATTTGTCAGATCATTTAATTTAGAAAACGTCTGGTTGCTTAGTGGATTTTGGGCAGGTAAAAAGGAAACTCTCGCAGCCAAAGCCTTACTGTAAGGGAATAATGATAATTCATGTCAGTTGCAATGCAATAGGAAAGTAACACAAAAAAATTAATGCTTGTTCCTATTCACCCGACCTGTTAGTTGAATAGAAAAAACAACATTTAATAAAAATAAAAATATATAACTAAGGAAGAGTATTTTAATTTAATATTTGCAACAGTTTCATTGCCTCAATAAAGACTGTCATTTTAGACCAAAACTTTATTTTCATTGGCCAACTAGTTCTAAAATAATTTGGTTCAAATTTGCGCAGTGCTGACCCCACGGCCATCACTCAGGTGGAAATAATTGCACATGGTATTGGGGCAGGCTTAGGACCGCAAAATCTGTCACGCCAGTGATATATATATATATATACACAGTGGCGTATTTACGATTTTGTTTCGGGAGGAGCTTTGCTAACTTTCGGGGGGGGTTGCCTGGAAATGTGAAAATTCTGCAAGATATTTCATTTACTTTACTATACTAAGTAAGATTTCGGGGGGAGGGGCTTAAGCCCGGAAGCCACCACCCTAAATACGCCTATCTATCTATCTATCTATCTATCTATCTATCTATATATATATATATATATATATATATATATATATATATATATATATATATATATATATATATATATATTAAAAAGTAAACTGCCGATGTGTCTGAAACGGAAAGCTTTCAATGAATGTATTCTTCCTGTTTTGACATATTAATATTAATATTTAAAAACTATTTTTCCTCAATGCATTATATCATTGTAAAATGTGCTAAACTGCACAAGAATTGCTAGGAATGATGGATTGCTGATACAACAGGTCCAGGGTCTGGAAGCGTCCACCTTATGTCCAGGGCCTGCACCGAACTTCCCTACACCGAATCTTCCATATCCCCGCAAAAATACCCTTTCTTGCAATTTGTCCTATTTTTAAAGGACGGTAAAGTGCCTGGACCTCAGAACCTTCATCTATATTTCTGGGTCAAATGGCTAAAGCTAGAAACACCAAAGACAAATGTTGATTATGATGAATGGGAATGAGAATGAAAATTAGAAATACGAAATTTGATATAAAACCTTTCACCAAACGTGTATTACGAAAATAATTTCTTTAAAAATTTCATGAAGTCACCATCTTGAATCCAATATGGTGGATGAGAATGTATTTCACAATCGCTGGGATAGAAATACCAAATGAAATACACATATTGATTATCAAGATGTGATCACGAAATGATAAATAAAGTGTGAAAAACTCGTTGTCTTGAATCCAAAATGGCCTCCTAAAATAAAAATCGAAGATACTAAATTTGGTAGAAATGTTCGTGAAAATGGGCAGGTAAAGGGAAGAATACCAAATGTAGAAAAGTTCCCATCGTGGATCAGTATGGCGCTGAATAAATAACGAAAGTATATGCACAACCCAATAAGGCAGAAACACTGAATTTGGTATAAATGTGCATTATGATGACTACGTAAACGGGATAATATGAAACTTTGAAATGGTTTTCATCTTGGATTCAATATGGTCGCAATCACGAAATAGGAACTTTTCCCTGTATATGACTTTAATCGAAACAACTACTAATTGGCATCTGAATTAAACCAACAAAATGAAAATACAGAAAAAAAGCGAAGATATCTGAAAAGCCCTCGAAAAAGTGGACGAAAACAACCTACGCTTACATTTTACGGAAATGGTGGCTACTTTGAAATTGTATGTACGGTTGCCATATTGAATTCAAATGACAACATTTTCAAAGTTTCCAGTGATGTCATCCTAAAATTTTAGGTGGGTATACGCTCTGACATTTATTACACACTCTATAGATGCGGTATATAGACTTCATAAATTTTAGGTAGGCATACAATGGTGTCTCAAAATTGAAGGTGAGTATACGCCGAATACCCTCGTATTCCCTCCGTTACATTCTTGGTATTATCCAATTTACCTAATGGATTTACGAATTTATCATAATGCACATTTATACCAAACTCTGTGTTTGTATAGCTTCAGCCATTTGGTTTGTGCATATACACTCCTTATTTTATTTAGGCTGCCAAATAGGATCCACGACGGCAACTTTTTTCAAAATTTGGCGTTGTTTCCTTGGCTTGCTCATTCTCAAAAATATTCTACCAAATTTGGTACATATAACTTCAGCACTTTGACTGTACATATAGCTTTGAATTTTATTTTAGGAGGCCATATTGGATTCAAGATGACGATTTTTTTTCATACTTCATTGTGTGATCACATATTGATAATCAATATTTATATCACATTTGGAGTTTCTATCCCCAGCGACTGTGAAATATATTCTCGTCCGCCATATTGGATTCAAGATGGCGACTTCTTGAACATTTTTATTATTCTTTTAATGCACGTTTGATGAAAGGGTTTTATACCAAATTTCGTATTTTTAGGTTCAGTAGTTCGGGCTGTGCAGATACTGTGCTTATATTTTAGGAGTCATATTGGATTCAGGATGGAGACTTTTCCCAAATTTATTTTCTGTTTCTAACCTCCTCGTGATGGTTATTATTTATACCACTTTTGGTGTATCTAGCCTCAGCGTCTAGGCTCTGTATTTTTATGACAAATGCTTTCGGCCACCATATTGGATTCAAGACTTTGGGAGGTGATAGGGGAGGTCATTCTAAGCAAAAATGTTTATGTGAACAGATAGGGTTTCGGAGATAGAGGTGGAGATAACTTTTTGCATCCTGCACTTGCCCATTCTTGTTTCAAACATTATAGCACACCCTGTAATTGGTCTTACATTACATATTATAGCTTGTTTTAAAGCTAATGAAACAGGCTTTTAGGAGGTCTGCAATTTGTCTCAGTCAATACTGTATACAATAGGGAAGTAACGGAGGGATTTTTTAAAATACTCTTTTGTAACACAATTTTTCACTGTTCTTGAGTAGAAACTCTGTCAGTAGAGAAACTGTTTCTGATTTGGGGAAAACTATACACAGGTGTCAAGTTGTTATCTTCTTTAGAAGCCACAAACACTTCTTACTAATCGGTTTATTTGTTAAATAATGACTTCCACTGGAAACAAACAATTTTGCTTGTTTAATAATAATTATTATTATAATTTCTTCTCTTATTTTATTGTTACTGTTATTATTGTCACAATTTTTTTATTGTAACTTGTGTTCCTACGTGGAAATGTAGAGCTTTCGTATGTTTGGGAATAGTATTGTATTTCCAGTTTTGTAGAAAAACGGCTTATTAACCAAGTAACGGTTATTCTTATATAAAAAAATGATTGTATGTATGTATGTATGTATGTTCCACATCTCCTCATAGACGGTTGACCGATTTTGACCAAACTTGGCACAAATATTTCTTGCTACTAGACAACCAACACTGTCGGGGTTAGCCGCCCCATACTCACTCCGTTGCAGAAGGGGAGGGGGTGGAACACTACACAATGCTTTTTAAATGGCGATATAATGGCATAAATGGTTTTAATGAATTATTTTAAGAACGGTTCGACCGATTTAAACGAAACTTGGCCCACATATAGCTTATAGTCTGGCAAATAATAATGTTGGAGTAGAACACCCCTAGCGCATCCAGGGGCGGAGGTGGAGGGAGTGAAATACAAATAATGGTATAAATTGTTTTAATGAAATATCTTAAGAACGACTACACCGATTTGATAGAAACTTGGTACACGCATAGCTTATAGCCTGGCAGATAATAATATTGGAGTAGAACACCCCTCGCGCGTCCAGGGGCGGAGGTGGAGGGGTTGAAATATAAATAATGGCATAAATGCTGTTAATGAAATATCTTAAGAACGACTAAACCGATTTGAACGAAACTTGGCACACATATACCTTATAGTCTGGCGGATAATAATGTTGGAGTGGAACACCCCTAGCGCGTCCAGAGGTGGAGGGGCTGAAATGTAAAATTTGTCGAAAATGACCAATATTAGTGTCGTTTATATAGGCTTTGAGGTCACTTAGATCAATGTTAACACTCCAAACGCCGTAGTAGTAGTAGTTGCTGTTGCTGTTGTTGTTGGAGTAGTAAGTAGTAGTAGTAGTAGTTACAGGTAGTTGTAGTAGTAGTAGGTAGTAGTAGCAGTAGTAGTAGTAGTAGGTAGGTAGGTAGAAGTAGTAGTAGTAGTATAATGTAGTAGAAATAGGTAATAGTATTCCAAAATATTTTTAAGAAACCACATCTCCCCATACGAAGTCGGGCGTTAAGGCTAGTAACCTTTAAAAAATATGAAAATACTGGGATAAACTGCATGTAACGTAAGACCAACTACAGGGTGGGCTATAATGTTTCAAACGAAAATCGGCAAGTGCACCACGAAAAACGTTACCCCCACCCCTATCTCCGAAACAAAGGGAAATAGACCCTATGTTAACATAAGCATTTTTGCTTAGCATGACCTTCCCGATCCCCCCTCCCCATCACATCCCAAAATCTATGCATTTCCTCACCGGACACCGTGTATACATTATAATATACTTATTGGAAATATCAGTATAATATTTCCAATAAGGGTGATGTTTGTATCAGAAGTGATATTCGAAAAATCTGCATAGAAATTTTCTAGAATTTCTGGCATGAGGATCTCTAATAGTGGATTATCACCTGTTCTCACTTTGTGTGGGGTAGGATACATTAAAGAGACTGTTTATGTTGTTCCACTGCGAACTACCGTGGATGAAATGGGCAATCAGTATTTTGCATATCGATAATACTCGGGAAGAAGAAGAAGACTATATCCACAGATTCTACTCTATAGCATCTCTCGTTGCTATCTATCTTCTTGCGTAAACCGAATTTGAAAATTGTTCTTCGTTCCAAAGATATTTTGATTTGTCAAATTCAATGTACATAAAAACCCTCTATATAAAATGTGTATACCTTTTTTTTAAAAAAAACTTTATGAACGTAATTTTTAATGCTGAAATTGTATTCAAACCGCATTCTATATGGTTATTACTTTTAACAAACATTAAGAAAACACCAATAGCTCAATACCCGCGAACTTGTACCTTTTCATACACACGCACAAATATATTCATTTTCACAAAATTTATATTTGGATTGAAATATTTTTGGTAGTAAAGAACAAAGCAACTTTATGGAGCCTGCGGTGCTACTTTCCGGGGTATTTATCATCTCCCGAACCTGGAAACGGAACGAAACTTTTCTGATGGAAATTCACGCAATGCTGCTCTTTCAGCGCTAAACAAACTTATTGCTACGTGCTTTGAATGCACCAAATCGGCCCATTGGAATGTGTCCAGGCTTGTCGTTGGCCAAACTTGTCGTCAGCGATCCAAAATCGATCCCGACAAGCCTGGACACCTCAGGAATGTGTCCAGGCTTGTCGTTGGCCAACCTTGTCGTCAGCGATCCAAAATTAGATGTGTCCAGGCTTGTCGGGATCGACCACGACAAGCTTGGACACCTCAGGAATTCGTTCGAGGCTGGCGCAAGAGGATAAATTGAGAAGTGTCCAAGCTTGTCGTTGTCCAAGCTTGTCGTCGTCCAACCTTGTCGTTGTCCAACCTTGTCGGGAGCGACCAAAATTAAGTGTCCAGGCTTGTCGTCGTCCAACCTTGTCTGCGTCCCCTAAAAAGACAGAGTGCAAATTACAAAAATACATTGAAAATTCCAAATCTCCAAATCTACAAAAGTATATATACACACACACATTTAGAGGTAGTATAACTAAATTTTAGAATAACAGCATAATAATAATATGAAAATATTTTTACAAAATACAAAGGAAAGAAAAATATAAAAAAGAAAAAAATACTCAATGGGAAAATTTCTTGTGCTGCAAAGTTTATTTTAAGATGGTTTGCATCTATCTAGTAGAAGTAAGTATTCCAGCCTTAGATTTTTTTATTTCTCGAATTTAGATGAAAAATTGGGAAAAATTCCACATTTCCTCTTATTAGCTACATTGAAACAAACATATCAGCATATTGTAAGGTTCCGCATGTCTACACGTCATGCAATAACCACGTGTGTACTACATGTGTTAATAGTAAATAAAAACAGACGACGGTCCCGAAGAGGAGTCGCTCACCATCGCCAACAGTCGGAAAAACAAGAATCGGAAGAAATGTCACAAGAAACTACTCACTCTGCACTTGCAAAGGAATGCAAACGTCATCACAGCCAGTAAAGTTACGATTCCGACGAAGTCACATTTCTACTTCCCTGTATCAATTCAAAGAGAAACAATTCATGACGCTGCATTTTATATTACTCCATTACAATCATTATTAGACCGATACGGCTTACAGGCAATGACCATGAGAGTACCGAGTAACGACCTTACGTTACTAATTTCCAATCCTACGGCACGAATAATAACGCTAAATAAAGGTACACCAGTGGCGTATACAGAGGAAGCGTGGAAGAATTTTCATTTAGAATAGAAGAAGATGAAAAGAAAGCGTATCGATTTCGTACTCAAGAAGAAATAGAGGAAAGATTAAGACAAACCGCTAAAACCTTTAACATTGACCTTTTTTTATATATAAATCCGGATTTACCGGAATATCAGCGAATAGCTGTAACCAACTTATTGTACAAATACAGGGATGTGTTTTCATACAGTCCAGAGGATATGAACACAAAATACGTAGCTATAGATAAAAGTGCGTCATTCCATCACAGTTCCCCACCAATTCCATTAGGAATAAGAGATCAAATTGGTAAGGAGATACAACAACTGCTAGATGCCAAAATTATAACTGAGACACAGACGAGTAATTTCTTCTCGCCTTTAATTGCGATTATAAAGCCAAACAGTTCAGATTTCAGACTTGTGTTGAATCTACAGACATGTAATAGCTATACCAAATATTTGATCATACCGTTTGAGAGTACAGAGAACGTTTTGCAGGTTTTAAAGGGAAAACCCTAATTACAACCTTGGGCATTTCTCAATCCTATTTTCAATTAAATTGCATCTAAAAAGCACTAAATACATGTCTTTCGAGGTAAATCTACACGCAAAAGCTATAAATTCCTTAGATGCGTAATGGGCCATTGTTCCTCTTACCAATCTTTAACCATAGTAATTAAAATGCTATTAGACGGCTTACCAGAACGCATTACCAATTTCACTGACGACATCGTCATTGGTTCTTACGTGGGAACAACAACTCTCAGATTTGGAGCTTTAATTCCAAAAATTAAGGAAGCACGACTTCCGAGCCAACCCCAAGAAGACCCACCTGTTATATAGAGAACTCCCAGTATTAGCATTCAAAACTAAAACTCAACAAATTAAAGCTGTACCTTCTGAGGTCACTTTTTCTCGAAAATGCGCTGTATTTGTTCTCTAGGTTATTATCTGTAAAGTTCATATTCCTCAGAATTTGAACTGTAGAATTGTGTGCAAAGAAACGAATGTTCATAATTTTTAAAAGGTTCTACGCAGCAGAAACATGTCAGCTATCAGGTGTTAGTAATTCTTGCCTTCTCATAATTTAGAAGCATTTGCGAACGTTGGTGTGAAATCCTTTTGTCAACACTGAAATTTGCGGCGACGTTTGTATGACATACCGTAAGACGAGGTTATTTTGTCTCAAATCTTAAAGAAAATCGCATGTATGATAACTTACAAACGTAATGATTTAGAACACTGTATTTTGAACATGTAATAGCTAGATAGATATAATAAGGAAAACATTAGTGTAAGTTCATTAGTAAACATTCAGTATGGCCATAGCTATTGAAATATAAACTTTGGTGCAAAGTAACCCCATAGGTAGGGTTACTTTGCACAACATACAAAAAAGTATGTTCAACATACGAACATAACGTTTCTGTGCAATGTTTTCCCTTCAGTATTTATACATTTCACTTTCTACACAAAACTGCATGTAGTCTACAAATATTGATATTAGAATCATGGTATCGGTATCGATACGTAGCATGAATTACCAATATTTGTAAAGAAAATTATTATTTTCTTTACCCGGCATAGGAACCACATTGTGATAGTTTAGCATATGACCCACAAAAGTGCCAACTCAGGAACAGAAAACAAAACATCTCCGTGAACTGATTTGCCTTGGTTAGGTCTATTCGGGTAACATTCATAAGTCCTAAACGGCACAAGACCTAAACAGTACAAGACCCAAAAATATAGGCACTAGACCTAAAATTTAGGTCTTGTGCCGTTTAGGACCAGTGCCGTTTAGGTCTAGTGCCGCAAAATGATTTTTAGATCTTGTGCCTTTTTCATTCACTTGGCTTAGTTCTGAATTCGCCACCACCACACGAAATTGCGACGATGCAGTAACTACTTGGCAATAATGTTACGAATGTAGCTAATTCCAATTGTAGCAGCTATATTTGAACCTCTAAAATTATTGTTATCATTATCTGTTCTGCAATTATACATGAATTACATTATATTGTGACAGTTGCATCATCATCATTTTATTTAATTTTTAAATAAATCTTTTTAATTCAATTTTGCATATAATTATGAATAACGTTAGTGAATATCATTTTCATTTTTATTTTTGTGTGTTCAAAGAAGCAAAGGACATCCTTTATTTTCCTTCACTGTCAGAGAGTAAGATGTTTTCGTTTTTATTTTGTATACCTGTTGTTGCGGCGAGGACATTTAAAAGACCCTTCTTTTGTCTCCTAAAACTCCGCTGCCTAAGCCACACGTGATAAAAGACCACACATACAGAGGACCCTTCGTGAGTCCAAGGAAGGAAAACAAAACAGCTCTTAGCATCTTTTTGTGAAATTGGAAAAAGATAATAAAGTCTGCACATATTGAATAGAATCCAAGTGGAAAATAATCCCTGTGAATTTGTCAAACGCGCGTACTCGTCACTTTGGCTCCACGTAGAACCTAGATAAAATTTTGACACAGGTCTGTAACTTGGTTCAAAAGCACGCACGAGACTACGGGACGCCAAATCAACCCCTATAAAAATTCTCTATATAACATGTGAAATTTGAAGAAATCACGTACGTTGGAGAGACGACGCTCGAACACCGTAAATAGGCGGAGACCAAGAAAATAAAAAAAATTGAGGACACCAATATAATCTGACCAATGAAAGAAAATTAGGGGGAGCAAAAATGCAGTTAGAGGCGTGTCCTAAACAATCGAGAAGTTGAGAATTCAAATTTCCAAGTCAGTCATTCAGTCAGTGAGTCGTAGTCAAGAAGCAGTGCGTTCAAAAACTTTTACCCGGAACACACACACACACACTACACTAAGTCAAACGTCAATTAAGAAACAGTATGCGAGGCTAGGTTAACAAGTAGCCCGGTGGACGATCATTCAACAACACTAAAGTGTAGGCATTTATACTTAGATTTTTTTAACTAACAAAAACTTTAAAATTCCGAAATCACATAAACGTTCACAGACATTTTGTGTGAGTGATATAGTTTTTACACATACATTTATGAAAAATCTTGCACAGCGAGCGTTGAGAAACTGATTGCACTAAAACGCTACGATTACGAACTAGACGTGAAAACAAACTTGAACGTTGCCTACACACTTTTAAACAGCAGTTAGACTAGCCCTAACAATACGAAATTAGTTTGAATTGTCATGAACACTTCATAAAAACATTTAATATAATTAGTCCGTGCGACACAACACTCACGACACAAAGAGTGATGGTGCAGTGTAATAATTGGAATTTTTAGTGTAGAAAAGTGCATTGTTGGAGAGATGAATCAGCGGAACAGTGCTTGTTTCGATGGACATGAACAGACCAAAGCGCGTCACCCCTGGCAGTTTAGGAGGAAGGCTCAGGAGGAGTCTGAGGACAGAGCTCAGGACCCAAGACATTCGTCGCGCAGGCATAGAAAGAGGAGACGTAAGGACCTCTGTGATGTGTGGTCAGCGCCGTGTCAACAACGAAAGTGGTCAGCGCCGTGGCAACAACGAAAGTGGTCAGCGCAGTGGCAACAACAAAAGTGGTCAAGGCAGTGGTGACAACGAAAGGTAGGATCCATCTAAATTATTTATTGGTAGAAAAAGGAAAAATTCTCAGCATTAAGTAAGAATGCAAGACGTTCTCTGAACCAAAATTAAAGTCCGGAAATAGTTTAGACTTCCAAGCATAATTTCATCGCATTGAAAATAGACATTATAATTCGACTTTTAGCTATCAGCGATTAGATTTTTTTAACCTTAAAGTCAGCCTACATTGAACTGTAGAGACACTTTGCCAATTTTACTTATGTAGTATGTGATATTAGTGACCGCATCATTCTCATTCAAGATATATTAATTCCTATATATTTTTTGTTTTTGTCACTTATGAAGCATAATTGCGGATAAAAAAAGATAAACTAAATGTAAACAAAATATATGTAGACTTTTTAGTGGCTCGAATGGTGCAATTCTTGATAAAATATGACTATTAAGTATTCAAATTAGAATGTTTAAATTTGTATGCAGTGAAAATGCGTCTAAGCCATTGACAGGCACTCTTTTAATGTAAGATAATCAAAAACCAAGCTTGATAATATTTTTTAAGTGTAATCAGTGTATTGTTTAAATTGTATGGAATCACTATGTCTGTAAAGTCATTTACAAAGGAGTTGGTAACTGAGTAAATTCATTTCAATCAATATGGTAATAGGAGCTTTTATAAAAAGTCTGTATCATGTCTCAATGAAAGTATTCGACGTAGAGCTTAAATGTTAATTAGTAATCAGAAAAACGCGAATAATCTCACGATTAGTCATTTTTGTTAGGGATACGAAATCCGTTATTACGAACGGAACAGCTGTTAGATTCTATCATGAAAAGTATGTATTGGCAATAACCATGATGTAGGCTAAGCAAAGCCGCATTGAATGAATTATTCTGATCCTCAAACCAATAGAGCGATCAGAAGTCTATGCGCATAGACCACACTAATTACGACAACCTACGGATACATGCGTATGTTACTGTTGCAACATAAGAGAAATCATGAAAAATAGATACATTTGTCTAAAAATTTCTTTCAAAAGACGTCTTTGCACTTATTATGAATATTCTAGTATAAATTGTATTCTGTGTATCTATGCATGCTTATATCTATGATTTATCTGTGTATATTTGTGTCTTTATATTTTGCCATATTCGCTAATATGTGTGTATATAATATAACCTAGTTCATTCTAAGAATTAACTGTATAATTGGTTAAGAAATTCGTTTCTTTCAAATGGAGATACGAGAATCCCATGACAAATTCCTAAAAAAAAAAATGTTTAAAAAGCATATTTTAGCAGACTTCTCTGAAACCAAGCAAACATTCAGAATTGCAATATATACTCTGTGGAATGTGTTTAGTTAAGAGTAGGGCAAAAGCTCAATCTAACTTTCCAAAGGTAGGACAAAGGCCCACCAAAGTTTACTTAATTAGGACAAAAGCCCACTAGATATTTCACAAGTGAACTTTAAATATCGACTGCATACATTAATAACGCAGTAAATTTAAAACTGAACAAAGAACATTTATTATGCAATACAGTAACTATATTTCACAGTGTGCTTTCGAGAGTTGATATGAATAAGCAAGAAAAATCAACAAAATAACGCTAAATTACTAATATAATATGTAACACAATGCGTTTGAAGAAACCAATACATAGTCATTTCGGGGTGTAGAATGCAAACTTCGCTAGGAGAGCATTTTTTTTTAAATATTAAAAGTAAACCAAAAGGTATTTCCAAATTACGAAAGCTGAAACCTGGTCTTGACAATGCGTGAATTTAAAACCACAGCTTGTGGGAAATGCATGAATAAGTTAGTCATAAGAAATCGGAATTGTTCATGGAAGTCCATTTGTTTGACTGTGTTTATCTTCTGTACTGTTCTATAAAAGAGTTAAAATGAGTAACTATCCCGGAATACTACTACAAGTAGAGTCTTAAATTTTAATTTTTTAAAAAATAAATCTTACGAAAGCAGCATATAAGAATTTTTGGAAATACGTAACGTAAAAAGGGTGGGATGGGGTAATGTTATTTTAACGAGTAGAGTAACTCGCAAATTCCTGAAGCTAGTAAAATGAAACTTGGCATATAAACTTTCCACTAAAAGAAAAACTGAAAATTTAACACATAAAAGGTAAAAAAAAAGGGTCACTTTCTTAAATGTTCGAATTCCCCATTACTTATTCAGAAAATATTTATAAAGTAAGGAAGGATTTAGTTAAGGTGGATACGTGAAACTCGGTATTTGAACTTTCAACTAAGAGTAATAAAATACATGTTTCAGCGTCATGAAAATTACACTTCTAAAAGGGAAGGAGGGTCAATTTCTATAATATTAAAATTTTTCTCTGCTTATGAGATTTGGGCAGAAAACTCTTTTCTTTTAGGTCTCGGTTCATCCAGTTAAGCAAATGAGAGTACAAAGTGAATTATTAATTAGGTTCTTTTAATTATTTTAACATGACGTAGTTTATTTTTTTTAAAAAAAAGAGTGTTTTCTTTCACATTCTATAATAAACATTCTTAATTTGCTATAATTACTAACTAACTCTATGGCCTATGGAACCCGGAGGTTCAATGCCGCGTTCACAAAAGCTCTCCACTGACTTCTATCCTTAGCTAATTGGATCCAGTTTCTACTTTGTATTCATATTTCTGCGAGATCCATCTTACTATTGTCCTCCCATCTTCACCTAGGTGTTCCTAATGGTCGTTTTCCGATGGATCTTCCAATTAAGACTTTGAAAGCGTTTCTACTTTCTTCCATTCTAGCTACATGACTTGCCCACCTAAGCCTCCTAGACTTGATGACCCTAACAATGTTTGGTAAACCGTATAAATTATGTAGTTCCTCGTTATGAAGTTTCAGCCATTCCCGTTCCTCTTGGGTCCGAATATTCTTCTCAGGATCTTGTTCTCAAATACTTTCAGTCTATGTTCTTCCCTCAGAGTAAGCGACCATGTTTCGCAGCCATACAGAACAACAGATATGATTATCGTTTTATATATTTTAAGCTTTAAATTCCTCGACAGAATTCGCGACGACAAAAGATTTTGAACCGAATAGTAGCACGAATTCCCTGTTTTTAGTCGACATTTAATTTCTTCGTGAATATGATTTTCATCTGTTAATATTGATCCTAAATATTTGAAAGTATCTACTTTATCAAAAGTATTATTTAATATTTTAACGCATCCACAAGTTGCCGTATTACGGTCCCGACGCACTTCCATGTATTTAGTTTTCTCTGCATTTACTTCTAAACCCATGTCCCTGCAAGTGTTTAGTAAGATCTCTGCATTTCTTTCTATTGTTATCCTATCATCCCCTTACTAAATTTACATCATCACCATATGCCATAACCTGGTGAATACCGATCAACTCTATGCCCTGGTTGCTATCTTTGATTTTCCTTATGGCGTATTCCAGCACAAAGTTAAATAATAATGGCTATAACGCATCTCCTTGTTTCAGGCCATTTTCGACGTGAAAGCTCGTGGACAAAAATTTTCCTATTCGGACTTTACTTTGGGATTCATTCAAACATATCTTAATTAATCTAATTAGCTTTCTCGGTATTCCAAGTTCTGTAAGAGCGTTGTATAATGTTTCTCTCCTAACCGAGTCGTACGCCTTTCTAAAACCAATCAATAAATAATCGATGTACCGGGGTATTGTATTACTAAACACGTTTAATAAACATAAAACAAACTAACACCCATTTGAGGGGCCATGAGTTTGTTTTGGGTGTTAAGCCATCATTTGTGGTCCGTGACGTAACCTTTGATTTTAACTTCACATACAATCAAAGCTCAGGTCTCAAAAACGTAGCATATCTGAAATATACTACAGATTTGATAATAATAATAATAATAATAATAATAATAATAATAATAATAATAATAATAATAATAATAATAATAAATTATTAACGGTAACAGCTATGTTAGTAATACTAAAACTACTACTAATAATGGAAACGAGTAAAGAGTAGTTAATTACGAGTATGACAACTATTTGCTACAGAAAGAAATATGAAATGAAATCTTTGAGTTGTACGTCCCACGGTTATGCTAAAGGAGACGGTGATGATGAGTAATGAATGAAATGGTGGAATGAAGAAAGTGGGAGGAAACGGGAGAACCCCGAGAAAACCCACGCACGCGGTGTTTGTCCACCACAAAGTTCACTTGGCGAGGGCTGGGATCGAACCCGGGACCCCAAGCACGCGGGTGAACGCTTTACCGCTTTTTTTAATTGTATTTATTTAGAGCAATATAGAATACATTCTGTGCTACAGTTGCGTGAGAGACATATATAGAGACAATTAAAAATAGGATAGGCTTAAATCTAAAGACTAATATGAACACCTAACATATATGTGCAAAGAGAATATACAATACAAACAACATTATAGTTTAAGAATAAACATCGAGAGTCACCTGGAGAAATCGAGCGAACAATCTTTGCTCGTCTAGGTGAGTAAACTGTTTTTTCTGAACTCTGTTCAAATATGCCAGGTATAGATGTCGGTCACAGAAGGGTCGGTAGTTGTCTATAAATAAAATAGTAGAGCAGATGAGCCAGGTAACTGCTCGTTGTTTGGTAGGCGGGAACCACTGAAATTCCGGAAATAAAAGGAGATCAAAGATGAAATATCTCCCTGAACCGCGACAAATCAGCCCAAGAAAGGAACATAGAGTTTGCCACGCAGGTCGCGTAGCCGTGCATTGTGTATATCGGTGTTCTAAAGTGCCCACCTGCGGACAAAAGTCACATATGTCGGACGTACTCCTACCAATCTGTAACAGTCTGGTTTTTGTGACAGTCAAGTTATTTACTAAACGATACCAGGCTTCTCTCATTGGGGATGTAAGATACGGCGCTTGAATGGTACGCCAAATAGCAGGCCAATTGTGGTGCGATTCTCTGACTTCACATAGGGGGGTGACATTTATCAATTCAGATTGCAACAATGTGATATAGAGAGATTTAGGAGTCCAAGACTTGGAAGGATTGTCACTCGGAACCATCGACCAGGCCAGGATGACCTGTAAGACGTATATTGGACACGATTCAGGAAAACGAACATGGGCAGGATTGTTCCCTGGCCAAAGGCGATCTACTCAGCATTGGAACCATTGCGCAGTGTGAGAGAAGGCATGTTCCAAATGATGTAGAGCGGTGAGCATGTAAAGAGCTCGACATTTGTGACGCACACTGATGAGATACCACTGAGCCATCGCGGCCCCGCTACAGAAAGAGTTCAGTACATATGTATAAAAATACTTTACTTCAAACCAGCACAAAGAAAGCAAAATTTGTGACGTATATAACTAAAACACAACATTAGGGTCTATGTTACTAATACGAGGTCAATGGTGTGGAAATAGAAAGAAACAGACATTATGAAAGATCTGGAAATCACATTTGATAGGCAGTTATAATTTTGTGACCATACAAATGCTATCATGCAAAGAGCAAGAAAGGGCAATAGGCTTTATTATTATTATTTTTTTTTTTATTATTTCAGAACGATAGAACATGTACTTATACACAGTGGCGGCGCTACAGGGGGCGAGGAGGGGTGACCGCCACCCCAATTTTTTCTCGAACCTCCTTCACCCCTCATTTTTCTATGTACAACCGGTGAATAATAATATGTACAACCAACAATAATAATATTCAGAGCAAAACAAGTGTGGTTGCCTCGCCACCCCAAAATTTTTCTTGCCTCCCCTCTTGCCCCCCACTATTACGAGCCTAGAGCCGCCACTGCAAGAACTAAGCTAAAATCTGGTTCTGTAATATGAAACAGTATATCCGAAACTTTGACTAACAGATTGATAGTATTATTGATATGGATGTTATGGTAGCGCCACAAGAGACTTTAGGTCTAGTGCCGTTTAGGTCTTGTGCCGTTTAGGTCTTACGCCGTTTAGGACTTGTGCCGCGAAATGATTTTTAGATCTTCTGCCGTTTAGGTCTTATGCCGTTTAGGACTTGTGCCGCGAAATGATTTTTAGGTCTTGTGCCATTTAGGGCTTGTACCGTTTAGGACTTGTGCCGCGTCCCCGTCTATTACTTATGTCCAAGAATATCATCCCAACGTAATCAGTGAAAGATTTACGGGGTTTGGGACTTTCAGGCTGAAGCCCACCCAAATTGCATGATTTTTTAAAAATCTAATGTTAGTCTAGTAATTTCAAAAAAAAAAAAAAAAGTCTGTGAGTGAAGCCTTTCTGAAACTATTTGTCTGGATCCACCACTGTTCATAATTAATTTTCCAACAAGAAATTCATTCCGGCATGTCCCTAAATAAGAAATGTACCTAAATTTAGAATGCAGGAGGTTCCAGTAGTAATAATTTCCTATCTAAGAGGCATGTTGAAAAAAACATGCTTTAAAAAAAAAAAAAGAACGTTTTTTATGTTTAAAACATGTTTTTTGTTTAAAACGTTTTAAACGTTTAAAACAAAGTACTTTGTTTTAAACAAAAAAAAACATGTTTAAAATGTTTATTTTGTTTAAAACAATAATCTAAATACGCATATATATTACATTTTTACACTCTTAGGTATTGCTTGCCATCTATATTCAACCGCTAGATCAAGTTTCGGGAACTTCCCTAATCTCGATCCGCCCAAATGTTCAATTCCGGAGAAAGAAATCGAGATTTTCTCGATCTCCGTTCACAGAATATGTAGTTTAGTTTCTTTGTGTTACGTTCTACTGGTCGTCTGCATTCTTAATCTTTAAACGCCCATTGACCCAACTGCTATGTCAGGGCTTTAAACCTCAATGGCTCAGTCTTAAACCTCAAATTAAGGCTGGAAGATGGTTTCGGTATCAATTTATTCCTGAAAGATGCAGCTTTGCTGATGTGCATTTTATGTATATGGGAGGAGGGTAAATATCGTGTTTTTTTGTTTTTGCTTTTTTCAACAGTTTTTTGGGGGGCCATTCCCCCTCTTGGGGGATAAATTCATAAAAATTGTTACGTGAAGCAATGAAGTAGACCACTACATGGTAATATCGTGTATTTGTACTTCTTGCTTATATGGGGGAGAAGGGAGGGGGCAAAGTTAGCCAATTTTTGGAGTTTAAGTTTTTTGACGTAAATTACATTTATTTTTACAACAAACATCAATAGCTCAGTCCTTAATTAAGCTAGAAAGATGATTTGGTACCAAAGTATTTTTGAGGGATGACTTGCATTTTATGTATATAGGAGGTACGTATGTACGGCCGAGAAAGGGAGGATGAAGTTCATTTTTTAATTTTTCATCAAATTTTTTTCATCAGGTTTTGGCGGGTATTCCTCCCCCCTTTGTGGTACATCCATAAAAATTGGTATGTGAAGCAATGAGATAGTCCCCTGCATGATAGTAACCTGCATGTGTACTTGTTGTTTATAGAGGAAGAGGGGGTCAAATTTGGTTAATTTACATTTATTTTCGGGACGGTCCCATATAACACAAGATATATTTCACTGAAGTGGTCTAGAAGCATAATTCTTGTTCGTATGCATGATGTGTGCAGCAAAAATGATTTGCATATGGACGTGGTACTAGTGCGGGAGGGGAGAGAATGTCTAATTCAATTAATGTTTTCTGTGCATTTTTTTTTTTTTTTTGAAAATATTTCCTACATAAAATGAATTCATTACGCAATGGCAGCAATGGCTACGATTTCTTACATTATTGTCACAAGTATGTGGCCTACACATTCATCATTTTGTCAGCGTAGGGTGGCTGCAAGGGTTGCCAGGGCCCCGCAAAGTCAATATTTTCATGTTTTTAATGATTTTTTATGTCTGTTCTTTTTCTACGAATACGGCGGGAATTTCACGAATGTTACCTCATTGGAATTTGTGGTCTATAAGCTTTCCAATGGTGTATAACTCATGACTCTGTGATAATTATGGAGGTCACCAGAGCCCCGAACGTGAGAGTCTATCATTTCGTTAAAATCCTTGGCGGGCGTCTAGGGTTAATTGTGTTGTTTTGTTATGCCGTAGACATTAATCATTATTAGCTACCCATGTTGCAGATAGAGATGTATCTTGAAAACTGTTTAGTTAAAATATGTCATTTGCTGCTTGCAGGCTAGTCACTGCTCTTTTCTATGAGTTGTATTTGGCAGAGCATTTCTTCTAGTTTATGATGTGAGAACTCTTCATTATTATGGAAATGATAGTGATCAAAAAATACCCAAGTTTTGAATTTGTGAATTTGGATCTTAGAATAGTGTATAGTGTGTTTAACCTCCGTTATTCTTGGAAATTAAGAAATGTTGAAATACTTCATTTGAATTTCTGTTGGTTTAGTTATACGCACATTGATGTGCAGAATTTCGTTCAGTAATTGCTGTTATAATAAGAATATAACTCTGCTTGTAATTTACTCCATGCACAAATCCTGCGGAGGATGGGTTGTTTGTTAGAAAATTAAATTAACTTAATCTGATATTTTAGTTGTTTTAAACATGTTCAACCACCATCGAAAAAAAAAACACGTTTAAAACATTTTGTTTAAAACGTTTAAAACAAACAATAAAACAACAGCCCTCGTTTTAAACATGTTTTAAACACTTGTTTTAAACATATCAACCCTGATTTTGGACCGATGCAAAGTAACCCCGATTAGAGGCTGAAACCGCGTTCTCCCAGTTTTACTTTTTTATGACTTTAAAACGTTTCACATTTCAATTTCAACAATTGCAACGAAGTCCCATTATAGACAGTAGTATTCCACGAAACTGACTAAACTTTGACGGAAATTCTTGTACGTAATATCTTTCAAATCTTACAATGACTACTTTCCATACCTCTTCAACAACCCCCCCCCCCCGGGTAATTAGAACTGATGTTAACCGCCAACATTATAGCCAAAATACAGTTAGATGTTCTATCTTAGGGTAGCAGTTCAAACTTCCTCTTTAGAGCTCATGGTTTTACCGACAGAGGACTGTGAAACTCTTTTCATATTTTGTGCAAAGTAATTACTGGTGTGGAAAGTAACCCCGTCTTACGGTATTTTATTTATATCACCCAAAAAAGAGGCCGTTAAGGTTTTATGGAGGTGAGACTACACAATGAGCTCTACAAGCAATGTGAATTTCATCGCACTCGAGCTTGCGGAACAAGGAAACAAATCGAGTCAAATTCGGGGGACTACTTATCATCTCCGATGCTCAAACTGACTTGATACGAGGCAAACTTCTCGGAAGAGAATGCCACAACCGTGTATCGTATTTCCGCTGAGTGGCATTGCTATGGATGAAATAAGTGGAATTGAATGGTAGTTAGAATTTCACACATTGTGCACCATATCTAAAAGATACAGGTATGTTCGTAGAAGAAAAAACTGATCAAACTGCACCAGCGTAACACGTGGTATCGAAAGGTGCAAAATGATTAAGGCATTACCTGAGCTGAACTACAAGGTTTCCCTTACTCCCAGTACCACTCAGGCAGTTGAGGTGATTATTATGTACGATGCAATGTGTTATACATAAGTATGCAAAAGGGTTCAATTCAGTGGCGCCCGGTGGATTGTGGTTTCGGGTGTTGCAGAACGAATGATCGGAGACAGAAGATGTAAAGTGGACTCATTGACTAAATCAGCATAACTTTAGATGCAAATGCTATGTGACATGTGCAATTAAATAAAATTCTGTTAAAAAAATAAAAATAATGCAGAATATTTTATCTGGTTGGTCACTTTATTTAATTAGTAAGTCCATTATCCTCTCTTTGATTGGAGTAAATTTGTCTAACACATGCTGGTTGAACTCTGGTATTCCCATGATCAGGTCTTTTTCGATGGAAAGCATTGCCAATAGTGATAAGCAGCGCCGGATCTATAAACCGCAAGACTCCGTGGTACGTGGGGGCCCAGATCCTCAGGGGTCCAAGGACATTTAAAGGTTCCCCTATACCTTTATGTAAATACTAACACTTGAAAAAGGATGATAGTTTCACAATAGTTTAATTACTTGAACCAAGTAATGAGCTATCAGGACTAACAACGACGCACGAGATGTCTCATACTTTCGAGGGATTTAAAAATAAGCTTGAGGGCAGGGATATGATGGCGCTGCTGTGATGAGTGGTGCTTACTCAGGTAATCAGAGGATACTTCAAATAATTAAGGAAAGAGCTATATATATTCACTGCACGATATGTAACCTAAACCTTGTCATTAATGACGCCATCAAAGACAAGGATGCTATAAAATAGGTCAAAGGTGTAAAAAAAAAAGATGACAGTTACTTCACAACATTCTAGGATTTGTATATATTTTTTGGCCAAAGAATAAATAGGTAGGATATTCTGTCATCATTGACAAGAGAATCACATGTCATTTTAAAACAGCTCAATCCAGTCAGCTGGGCTGGCAGTCCATTCTCGCTGTCAGGTTGAGGTATGCAGATGTAATGAAAACTCTCCGGAAACTTTCACTGACAAGTAAGAAGGCTAACCAGGTATCAGAAGTAGAGTGATTGGCGAAAGTCATGGACTCCTTCGATTCTGGGTGTCTGACTGTAGTATTGTCTAAAATATTTTCACAACTGAATATCGCATCACAACTTCTCCGAACTAAATAAATTGACCTTGAAAAAGTTTTACGCACTCTTGAAGAGAGCCGAGAGCAATTGAAGGAAATGAGAGAATACTATCAAATAAAACAAGAGGCCACGGCTGTTGCTGTGAAGTGGAAAATTAACCCTGTAAAAAAAAAAATAAACCAAAGTGAAAAAACACTTCGAAGAACTGGTAGAAGATCATCGGTTTTCGGACACGGAGGCTTGCTTGAGATTTAATGTTTACAATACACTTCTAGATATCGCGTACAAAGAAATACAGAATCGTTTTACATCGTTACAGACAATTCTTGATAAATTTCAATCATATTCCCGAAAGTACTTGTGAACCTTTCAGATGAAAAAAATTTAGTTAAGGCTAAAAAACTACAAAAGAATTACCAGCAACACATTGGCCTGTCGCTAACATTGAAATTAATTTCCCTTCGCACTGGACTTAAAAACAATATTTCAAAGATAACACTGTTCTAGAAGAGGCAGTATTACTATACGTCGAATTTATTATAATATTCCCCCAGTTATCTTGAACTTTTTACAGCTCTTGCTTTATTCCAGATTTTACCCGTGACTGTGGCTTCCGCTGAAAGGTCATTCTCAGTCTTAAAGAGGGTCGGAAGCTATTTAAGGTGTTCAATAACACATGAGAGAGTGAGCGATTTGGAAATGTTGGCAATCAACCATAAGAGGGCTTTGACCATTGAAAACAGGATATCTTATGCGGGAGTTTGCGGAGATGAAGTCAAGAAGAAAGGATTTCTTGTAAAATGTAAGTATTTGAATCTCTATTCCATAGCAAATACAACACTAGGAATATTTCATTATAATGTACTATTAAAAGAAGTATTGAATATAAAGGATGTCCTTTCAAATTTTCTTGCGGGGGGCACGAAATTTCTAGATCCTGTACTGGTGATAACTTTTCTTTGAGTATTCAATTCCTTGAAAGTGTCCATTCTTTTGGATGTGGAAAAACATTCCTGTTTTCTTTAGCTGACGTCATAGATAGAGTTAATATTAATTTCAGAAGCTTTGTAGATTCACTAAATATTTTTTCTAGATTATTGTGAACAATTCATTCTAGCAAACCCAGTTCCTGACAGTGAACTAAATTCCTGTGGAGCGTAGACTGAAGACAGTTCGTCGCAGAGATTAGTGTTATAAAAAGAATATAAATTGAACACACTTTATTCACAGTTTATCTAGGAAAAATTAAATCAAATTGTGGAAATATATCTAGTGCAAACAACATTGTTGCCATAAGATGTCCAGTGTGAATTTAAACCGGAATTTTTTCGAACACACTTGTGAACACTCTTCGATTGTTCGGGGCCGGCGTTAAATTGACAACAATACACCACTTCAGTTAATTTGGATTTTCAAACAATCGAAGAGTTATATAGGTTCCATTCGGCTTTAAAGAAAAAGAAAAGAAATAGGCAGGGCCAGAACTTTAAAGTTCTTCGCAGCAAGTTAGATGTGGATGAGCCCTCTAGTGTTCTCTCGTGTTGAGTTGATGGTAGCTGTGCGTTCGTTCTTGCGTGGAATCATAAACCTATGCGTGTGTATTATTTTTGAACATTAAGAAAGCTGTGGAAATAATACCGATACCAACGGCAAAATGTGAACGTGGGTTTAGTGCTATGAATCAAACATTGAATAATCTGAGGAATCGTATGTAGATTGTTGGGCTAGTTTTAGACGGAAGCATTTATCGTAGCATTTCTCGTAGCAAAATTCGTATCATCGATATCCTACCGTGTAAAGTAGCAAATGCTATAGCATTTCCCATGTCATGGCATATCCTATGGCATTTCTTGTCGATAGAACCTGCTCTATTTCGTAGCATTTTCCCCAGCGTTTCTGCTCCGATTGCAGCGCCGTGGTGTGTTAAAAGGAAGCGATGTGTGGGAAATTAAATTGTAGTAAAGAAAAAAGTTAGAGTAGGGATATTATGTTGATTTAAAAAATATGAGGAACATCCTTATTTGTACAAAGTTAAAGCGTGCAGTTTCACTATACGGATACATACAGAAATTCAATTTAAAAAACTTTCTCGTGTCATTTATTGGTGTGCTCTTGCATTCTCCGGTGCAGGTTCACTTTAACAGGTGGTAACGTGTAGTTTTACTATACGGATCCATAGTATAAGTAGTAGTACTAGTAGTAAGAGGAAGAGGAGGAGGAGTAAGTAGTAGTAGTAAGCAGCAGTAGTAGTAGTAGTAGTAGTAAGAATAATAGTAGTAGTAGTACTAGTAGTAGAAGAAGTAAGTAGTGGGAATGGGTTAGAAGCCCCGATGGGGATGGTTGGGTTCTGTTTTCGATACAAAATGGGGAAGTTACAGACCTGCCAAAATTTTATGGCAGCTTATTGAAAATTACGTGCATTTCAGGTTCGACTTTAATTTCTATATTTCCACATAAATACGCATCTCAGATGTAAGTGCACACCATATTTTCATTACTTATACACTACTCTATTAAAACATTAGAAATTTCTTCTGTAAATTTTAAAATCTATGGATCTGTATAGTATAACTGCACCGTTAAAAGTCCTTTGTATCATAATAACCATATGCGAAAACGGGCTTTAGAAGAAATAGTGACTGAAATATCTGTTTTTAGTTTTGGAGCCATAATTGCGCTCTTCTCCAGTGATTTGTTTGCTACGTCACGACAAAATGCTTATCAAAATGCTACCATGTAAAAGCACAATATACTTTTCATGCCATAGAATATTATACGAGATTTTTGGCAGCACATCTGCTACGAGAAATGCTACGATAAATGCTTTCGTCTGAAACTGGCCTAACACTTAGCAAGCTCCTTTTTGTATCTATAAATGGTCCACTTTTGCATTTCTTTAATGCCGAAAAATATGCAACAATGTGGATAAAATTGAAACGTCAGAGTGCTACAGATAATCCTACCGGGAAAGCAAGAAATGTAAGAATGTTCACATGCATCTCGCCTTTTCAACTAAAACCTAAGTAATGTTTTTCTTAAAATAAATAAATAAATAAATAAATAAAAGAACTTTAGTTTGTTGTATGTATGTACTTTTTGTATTACTCTATCTTTACTACATTTTCTGTTATTGTTTTGTTACTTTTGATAATTGAATGTTTTGTTTAGCTAGATTTTGAATTTGAACATAAAATATTACTCTGATTAGAGGAGGCTCCAGGAAATATTTTTGGCCATCTCACAACTTTGAAGTCCCAGTGCCCCTAATGTGTATGTAAATGCACTACACACTGTGATCCACCTATTCCCCCCACTGGTAAATTAATAAATCAAACCCTGTGGTGGAAATACATTAAATTTAACTCAGACCTGTAACCGAAGAGGCCGTACCCATTCCAGTTTAATTTAACAATGAAATTACTGCAATCAAGTAAAATAAACTTATATTTTCAAAAGTTTATGGATTTGTAAATGCTTCGTTAATAGTAACTGGTATTGGCAACTCCCCCACCTTAACATTTGTATGATTTGAATTTTCGAAATTTTGTCCAAAGTCGAAAGACACTTTTCTAGAGTCTTTGCTTGCCTCTCACTTTCTTTCAAGTTTCGTAGCTTCTTTTCCGATAAAATGCTTACTTTTTTTTGTTTTTTTTTTTTTATCGTTGGCCATTATTATCAGGTGAAGAACAAAGTACTATTGAAAAGTGAAAAATACATTATAAATAAAAAATAAAAAATGGAAACGATTCAGATAGAAACTAAAATGTTGACGAATGACAAATGGACTAATAGACATTAAGAAGTTAAACATTAAGCAGTGGGCAGCGCCACTGATATTAGGAACTTAAGTTAAAATTTCCCTCGGAAATGATAAAAAATTCCATTCGTACCGCTCGTCTTTTCTTAGTATTCGACCCCCTAGACCAATGGACTACAAAAGCCGAGTCGCTTGAACTTCGATAATGTGCATTTCATTAACGCTGATCTTTCTCAACCCTTTACTGTGGGGTCATTCCATATCAATTCAACACAGTGACAACCTCACCATCTCAGATTTTATGAAATTTGGTACATAGATACCTCTAGATAGATTAAGAAAAATACCAAATTTCAACTTTATATATCAACCAGTATTGAAGATATGGCTATGTAAAGTTTATTAAAAATCCCCAAAATAGCATGTTCAATGAATTTTGAAATTGGAATTGCTGCTCTCCTAATTGAGCTAAAGAGTTGCTTGAGGTGTCATTTTACAGAATTTTTCACGCCCTTTCCTATGGTATACAACTTCATATAGGCTAACAGAGAATTTATTTTTTCAAAATCAAAATAAAAAAAATCATTTTTTTTTTTCGAAAAGCACATATTTTAAAATTTTGAAAGTAATTCCGTGAGTAGATAGTATTGTTGTAAAGCACCTGGCAGAATATGAATTTGGGATTAGGTTCATTATTAAAATAATTCAAAATTAACACTTCATTCTTCAAGAATACTCTGTTCGTAGGGTAATAATACAAGAATGCTGTTTTACATTTCTGTGAAAATAAAAATGAATACTTACTTAAAGAAGAGTATATTTGAGTCCATAGTAAAACTTTTCAATGAGTAGTAGTATCATTTGAAGTTTGAAAAAAAAAACACATTTGTTCAGCATACATCAGTTTCAAGGAAAACATAACTTCTTCCAGTGGGAGTTACAGGATTCACTTTTATCAGAACGTCCACTACTAATATCCACAGAACATCAACATTTCTTGGATATGAAAATGATGGAGATGGCCCAGGAAGAAGTTACTTTTACTTCAAGTTCTTCATTTTTCTGTAAAACATACCCGAGCCACCAGTTTCCTTCATAGAGAGCGGTGACATAACCTGATATGTCTTCTAATTGAAGTTTGTTTGGAGATTTTGACACTTACTTTTCACAATCCTGTAAATCAGTGCTATTCAACCGGGGGTACGCCTACCCTTGGAGGTACGCAAAGAGTTTTCTGGGGGTACGTAATCCTAAAATAAGCAGATTTCCAATATTTATTGAATGATCATAGTTGGAGAATTTATTGAATGATCAATGCCATTTCACAACTTCTTCCATTTCCATTCACATATTTGTATGAACAGGGTATCTCTGCATTATCATCAATAAAAACAAAGCACAGACATTGCTTGAATCCAGAATCAGCTCTAATTCCCGCACACTTGAAGATTCGATCAAGAATCAAGGAGTTGGCGTCCCGGAAATAAGGTCAGCCATCTCATTAACAGGTTAATTCTAAAGTTACTTTTAGTTTTAGAATTTTTAACATTGTCCTCAGTGTACGAACTATCAGGAAGGATGAGGGGAGAATCCTCCTCATTAGAACTGGAGGTCTCTCATACGTTTAGAAATTTCCCATTGTAATTTTTTGTATGTGCACTTTATCCTCCCATAAGTAGTGTTTTGATTGGCGCACTGATTGTCATTTTTTTTTTTTTTTTTTTTTTGTTGGATCTCTATTTGCCCCCATTTTAATCAACACAACATATGTATAAAGTTTAATAAGTTCATTTCGATTTATTTCTTTTAAATAGCTTCAGCGATACACAATTGGATGGCAAACTGTGTCTAGGAGTACGAGAGCAAAAAAGGTTGAATAGCACTGCTGTAAACCATCTGAAAATTCTAATACAATTTACCCTCATATTGAATTTGAATCCCCCTGAAAAGCTGTGGTTTCCCCTACAACGATAATGTATATTTTGTATGTTCTTTCCAATATTGTTTCTATTTAGGGACGAAAGTGTTTTTAAAAGGCACAAGCTGTTAAGAAGAAGAAAAATATATAGAGAAATAATTTAAATATTTGTATTGTATCGATATATTTCTTGTTTTGGTTTTGGTTCTCTTTATCTCGTTGGTATCATAACTAAGAAACATAGAACGACGAACCATCTTGTAAGAATTGAATGTTCATTATTTAATGTGTCAAATTCGATATATATTACGAAATATACATATCCTAAAGTGCATAATCGTAGTATGATTTATCATAAGTATGTAGTATGTAGTTTATAAATACTAAAAATATATTGGGAACTAGGGAGTGTACCGAAAAGAAGCCCATTACATATATATAGATGGTGCCAGAATCCTGGAACCAGTGATGCCAATTTAGCCTATTTTTGGCTAAATCTAGCGTATTCGGAGAGGCATTTAGCCACACAAATCTACGAAATGCTTATAGCCTTAAATATAGCTTATTTTATTTTGCCATTTTTGGCTTTTTTATTAGCCGTTAAATTAATTTTAAAAGTACTTTTTCTTTGAAAATAAAGTGTAATCTTTAAAAATTAGCCTATTTGTCATTATATATTATCGTATTAATTGATTTCTCTACACAGAGGGTGTTTTATTACGCAGCAAACACGTTTTTCATTCTTCTCTTTCCCCCACACACGACTCAGAAAGAATTTTAATGTCGTTCCCGTAACGGCCCCGTTCGCTTCCGCATTTCATTGCAAAAATTAAAAGTTCCTCATACAAATTTAGTAAACTATTCGGTTCTTCAAGCCACAGAGATTGTCTACTAAAGGAAACAAATAGAATATCTAATTAGCTTGAAAACTCTCAATGCAATCACGATTATTCATGTGGATGTATGGAGAAATAAGCAGTGTTTGTAAGGACTATGACCTGCCGAAAGAAGTACTACTGAAAATTGGGATAATGGCAGTCTACACAAACACAACCAATTCACGATGGTGCATCTAGTTCCAGCGCCTCGACTAGCTGCTGCATCATTGATGATTAGTTATTTTAATTCAACTGATAATATGGCTGTTGACTTTCGCAAATCACGTGAGTTGTTGAAGGATTTTATTGTAATTTAAAGTCAGGTATGTTGCTTGTTAGTCTCCAGCGAATAAATTCAATATTTCAAAGTTTACTATAACTCACTTATAATCCTACACACAAAAAAGGGTTTTATAATCTACAGCAGCGTGTCCCAACCTTTTTCAACTTGCGGCACACTACAGGTGTAACTTGAATCCTCGCGGCACACTCATATATAAAAGTAAAAAAAAAAAAAAAAGTTCTGCGCTTTTAATCCACCAACTTCGAACATCGATATGTCACCTAAGAGTATCTGGAAGATCAAAAGTAGTCCCCATCAGCATCGACGACCTTCTCCGAAGTTATGGAAGGCCATGGATTCCATCGCGGTAGAACTTGGTGTGCTGTGAAGCAAAGAAAGTATCAAATTCATTTTGCACCTCTACTAGGAATTTGAACTGGCGTCCTCTAAGGTGATTGTCCAAGGAATGGAACAGGTGATAATCGGGCGGTGCAATATCCGGGTAGTATGGCAGATGCAATAATGTTTCCTATACAAAGCGTAAAATGGTGTCCCGGGTCATCCTAGCTACTTAGGGCTTAGCGTTGTTCTGTAACAGGAGGACCGCTTTGCAATTCAGAAGTGCAGGCTCCAGAGTTTTGAGTTTGTTTTTTTTAACATGACTCAACTGCTGACAGTATACAGTTGCAATGATGTTCTGACCAGTTGGTAGCAGTTCCCGATACACGGTGCCACTAGCAGTCCAACAAACATACAGGAGGATCTTCTTCTGGTGCAGTGCTGGTTTCGGCTGTTCTGGAATCAGTTCATGGGATGCTAACCAATGATGATGACGCCGTGGAGCTTCATACAGGGCCCGCTTCTTATCACATGCCAACCCTTTCCAAAAATGGTTCCTTCCTCAGACGAGACAGCAAAGAAACACAGGTGTTTGCTCGCATTGCCTTATGGTCCGGAATCGAATCACGTGTGACCCATCGACCCAATTTGTAATGCTTCCCGAGTTGATGGAGATGGTGCTGTAGGGTTGTAGTCCCAGTTCCTCACATGTCTGACCATTATTCGCCTCAATTGCTGTCTGAATATCATAATTTTGTACATATGTTGATCTTCGACACGTGGTTCGTCTTCGGGTGTTTCATCAACGTCCTTACACTTGTTAAACCACCACTGCACTGTCCGCCTAGTCACAACACCCTCACCAAGGCCTGGCATATCTTCCGCCCCGCTGCAGCGGCGTTTGACTCCAGTTTGAACTCGAACAGCATACACCCTCTTAGGACCTCTGTGGAGGTCACATGTTCCCTATGTCCTCAGGGAGTTCCCTGTGTAACTGAACTGCCACAACCAGCTAGTATGTTGGATATACCCACACCAACAACTGGCCTTCGCCTTATCTCCATTCGCATTCAAATCACAGTTTGAGGGCCAACTGAACACAGACCTCCACAAAAGGCGACAGAACTTTCTTGGTTACTTCATAGATATTATTATTATTATTATTATTATTATTATTATTTGTAAATTATATATACCGTGATAAGTTTTTCTATGATTACTGATCTTCTCACAAAGAAGAAAGCTCGTTCATTGGTTTCCCCCGTGTTAAATCATTATGGTTATTTTTCATTCTAGTTTAATAATGGAAAATAATTGCAATGAGATTTTGGAAAACTGTATCCAACCTTTCACTAAGGAAGATCACTAAATAACGAACAAATAAACATCTTCTACTTTTAAAACACAAATGCAGGTAATTTGTATGCATGTTTGCTTTGTCGAAAGGATTGATAATATTTTAAAATTTCAAGTTACGAAATAGTCTGGAAAAATAGACGCAATAATGGTCATAACAATGATAAGATATACTTTTTTCAACATTAAAGATGTAGAGAAAAGTGACACAGTATGAAACTTAAAATTGTAGATTCATAGTAGAGGTTCATAGTAATGTGAAATACGGATATACATTTTCCATATGCCTTGCAATTTGATTGCTATAGAATTAATACTTTTGTTTCGATTTCCTCACGGCACACCAGCGGGCCATTCTCGGCACACCGGTTGGGAAACGCTAATCTACAGTGTGGTTTATAGATTAGCAGTTCAAAATCTAGCCATTCTTTGAGTGAAAAAGCTTATTTCTGAAGGTCATCTAGCCTATTTTCTACAGAGGTTGTTGGCAACACTGCCTGGAACCTTTGAGATTAGTTAGAAGTTACAATAAAGTATCTCATTTACTCAAAACACCACGGATTGCATTCTATTACGAAATAAAAAGAAAATATATCTAAGAATTAAAATGAATATTCAAAGGGACGAAGATACCAGTGCTAGAGTTAATGATGTCAATATATCAGCAACTGGACATCGACGGATGTGATTGATCTTATACGACAGCTAGGACAGCAAATGAATTCCATAACATAACAAATAGGATAGCAAATGGATTCCAGATTGGAGCAAGTAACACAACAAATAGGAAAGCAGATGGATTCCAAATTGAATTTCAAAATGGAACAAGTAACACAACAAATAGGACAGCAGATGGATTCCAGATTGGAACAAGTAACGCAACAGATAAATACCAAACTGGAACTAACCGACAATAGAATAAAGCAAATTATCCATAGTTTTGCAGCGGTGAGAAGTACAGCTGAAGTAGTAGAAACACAGGTTAATGACAATACAAACCAAATTCGGAGATTGCAACAAGAAGTACAGATCATCAAAGAGAAAATTAGTAGAGCAAATTGTAATCCCGACCCTGCCATCAACGTAGCGTATGTGGAACATGAGAGAGCTGAATCAAGGCCATGTGAAGGGGACAGTAATCCATTGGAAGGCTATTCTGAAAGGGAGAACACCATTTTTAATATTGAGGATGAAGAAAGAAGACCACATCGAAGGAACAATACGCACGTAAAACCTAGACGCTTAAGATATCTTAGTACTAATACCGCGTCAATTTACTGAAATAAAATCTAACTCAATTTAGCGGTAGATCTGAGGTTATCCCAGCAAGCACCTTTTTAGAAAAAATTGAAGATGAATGTGAGTTAATTGGTGTAAATAAGTCTAATTTCCTTAAAATCTTGCCACATATTTTATTACCACCTTGTTCGGTATGGTATAAAGCTATCAGAGGTAGTCTACGTAATTATTCGGATTTTAAAAATGCGCTAATAGCAAATTTTAGATTGCTAATAAAACTCCAACTGACGAAAGCAGTATATATATTTTAAGATTATATATTTGTGTTATAGTTTCGGCTATGTAACATAGCCTTCCTCAGACATATTATCTATGTTACATAGCCGAAACTATACCACAAATATATAATCTTAAAATATATATACTGCTTTGGTCAGTTGGAGTTTTATTAGTAATCTTGAATTTTCCAAAGCTGCAATGAATAATTTACAAGCAAATTTTGAAAACGATTTTGTTAGCCGACCGGGATGCCCAGATTAGAAACCGACGTTTTGATCCTAAGGTGGACAAAAGTCTCTCAGATTTTGTGATTTCAGCTTATAATGACTTGAAATTGATCAATCCATATCAGCAGGAATCACGCGTTATTGCATCAATACGAATATTATTACCGTTTAGGTTACAGCAAATATTGATCTCTTCGCAGTGTATTAATTTTAATAAGTTACTTATGATAGTTCAAAATTATGAGAGTCAGTCTAAGTTGCAAGGTAATACTAACAGAAATCAAGTCAATCATATTCCTGTTCGAAACATCAATGTTAGAGAAGATTACAATCATAATACAAGAGTGGGTTCCCAGTGGTCAGACTGTTACTCAGGACTACTACATTGAAATACTAAAAAGACTTCGTGAAAAACTAGGGAAAAAAAGGCCACAGTTGTGGAGTGATGGATGGCTGTTGCACCAGGACAATGCACTCGTTCATAAGGCCCTTTCTGTCAAGCAGTTTCTGACCAGCAAAAATATTGTGATGAAGCACCCACCTTATTCACCAGATTTGGCTTTTTTTTTTTTTTTTTTAATTTCCTAAAGTTAAATCTTGCATGAAGAGAACTCATTTTATCTCAGTTAAAGATGTTCAATCGAAAAATAAAAATTTTCTGAACGGTCTTCCAGAATCCTGGTTCCAAGGATGTTACCAACAATAAGAGCACCGAATGAAGAAGTGTGTGAATGCTGAAGGGGACTACTTTGAAGGTGATAACATCACAAAGAACTAATTCCGTAAGTACACTGATTTATTGGAACAGTTTCGTTTTTTTCTTTTGTGTCACACCTCGTTTAACTCCTATAAAGTATGTATATCAGTAAAACAAGTCTTTGCTTATATTGAATTTAGATAATTTGCTGCAATATATACCTGGACAAAATATGTAATTCACAAACCACGTGTACATAGTGTAAGCCATCAATGCAGTGGTAAACACTTTGAACCAAACCTTTTCGATATATTACAGTAAAGTGATTAGTCGCTTTTTCGCAACATACTGGAAATACATTGTAATAAAATACTTTTCGCATATTCTTCAGTCGATCCAACTTTAGTAACCTTAATTAATACAGAATATATAACTGAATATTTTTTTTTGCAAACTAGTTTGAGTAATTTTGGTGTTAAGGGGTTAATGGACGAAAGCTGACTAATACAGCATATATAGTTGGGAGAAAGAAACTGTTGAGGCCAAAACTTCGACCAGATTTTTAATATACTGCAATTGTACTATGGAAGTGATTGACACACAAAACAATAGTATCATATTTTTTCAACCTTCTAATACGTAGTTGTGCGGAAGTTTTGTTACTAATATGGTGTGTACAGTCGTTTCAAAAAAACCTGGCCACCCACATTTGTTTGAAAAGCCTCTTACCTACAGTTGAAATTAAAATAAATGTCAATTTTCTTAGACTAATTCAGATGTATATTTACAGCCAAAAAATTAGAATTTTCTACGTACGATTGCTAGAAAGCCATAAAATTTAAAACGAAAGTGGGAGGCAAAACTTTTTTGAACACGACTGTACATTAAATATTTTGCATGTACATTATACAGCACAATTTCAAGTTAAATATATTATTTTACTCATAACACAATTCGCTATTTAACTAACACTCTTTCGTCCTACTTTGTTCGTTAAATGGAGACTTTACTTACATCAATACAAACACTTTTAACTAAAGACGAGGAACCCACAAAGAAATAATACACAAGTTAAGAAATTAGAATTATTTTATTATTATTGATTGTCCACTGCAAAATGATAAAGTGCTGGAATTACTTTCGGTTCATACAGATGAAAAAAAGACAAATAAAGTTATTTGGAAGACAACACTAACATGTCAGTCCTCTATACCATGGCAGTTATGTTCACACTTAAAAAAAAAAAAGATTTAAAAAAAAAAAGACAAATAATATTGCAATGATGTCTTAATACTGAAAAAGAAATCACGTAGTTTCCGCAGAGATCAACAATCGTCGATAAAATAAAACGCGAAACAATGAAGCTGACAAACAATGAATTTATAGATGCAATTTCACAAAATATGTTTTTTTCTTCTTAATAATGTCATTTATCGCAAATGATGTGCCAATAGTGATATGCCAGCACCTTAATTATTTAATAATGACAAAGTTCATGAAACAAATGTATCAGTCTGCTTCTTCTTGTAACATTTCTTCTTCATCGTCGAATTCTACTTCATCATCTGCTGTTGCTTCCTGAAACGAATAAAATAAATTCTTTAAATATACTGTATAAGCTAAGAGAACTTTTGGTTTAGAATATTCCATCAGTTTCTTCCTTGTTTTATAGAATGGACCACAAGTTGTTTAACAAAAATTAATTTGAAATTAAATGTTTATTAACTACTAAACTATAAAATTATTTATCAATATAATTAAGTTAGGTTACTTAAATCAAGTGTTCAAAGTATCCTTCATATTTTCAATGCACAAATTAACACCTTTTAAGCACAGACAAATATATTTATGTTTTCGATGATAATTTATCAAACTCAGTAGAAATAAGTTCTTTTAAATGCTTGAAATTCGTATTTTTCTCGGATAGAAGAAAAGTAAATGAAATGAAATCTTTTAATTTTACGTCCCACGATTATGCCGGTTAGGCTAAAGGAGACGGCGGTGATGAGAGATGAGTGAAATGAAGTAAGTGGGAGGAAACGGGAGAACCCCGAGAAAACCCACGAGCACGGTGTTTGTCCACCACAAAGTTCACTTGGCGGGGGCTGGGATCGAACCCGGGACCCCAAGCGCCAGAGGTGAACGCTCTACCACTGAGCCCCGATAGAAGAAAAGTGTTCGGAGAACGCCGCAGAAATAACTTAATCACATCTTGGAAATTGTGGTCATGTAATTACCACTTCTGAAGTATGAACGCACGTTCATTCTTTAAAAACTTCCTATTCATTGTAAGCTTACTTAATTACAAAAGTAACAAGATTTAAATCCTGTATAAAATTACTTCTTAACAACGTATTATTCATGGGTCATACAATAACGTACTGTTTATGACCGTTACTCTAGTCAACTGAAAACAGAATAACTGCAAGAGATTTATGGTCCACGCTATATATTAGAAACAATTTTTAAAATGTACGAACAGATCAGTTTTTAAATTTCAGTTGCAAATCACAGGTAATGATAAGTGTTACAAAATGTTTGGAATATTTGGGGTACATTATTCTTTGAAAGGAAGAAAACAGAATCATGCGTCTATCTTCTCTGTACAAATAAAAGATTCCATTATACACTAACAAATTTTTATTTTGTTAAGTATTTCGTACACCACATTGGGCACAAAAGGTAGATATATATGATCTAACCTGAACCTTATAGTAAATAGAATTCGGATAGAATGGGGAGCAAATATAGAAACATAATCAATCATTGTACATGAAATATGGATAGCACAATACACCTACTGTTCTTTTGTTGCTGCAGATTAAATAAACAAATGAAAAAAAGACTTGTAGGTTTGCAAATTCGACTGGATCAATTTTCATTTAAAGAATTTAACATTTTATTTGTAATTCTTAATTTCTTTTAGTATAAATAAAACAGCAAGAGCGCAAATAGCTAATTTCATTTTGCTTACTTGCTATTTGCTATTGGTGCTAAGTGTGGGTTTGAAGAATCTATGAGAGTACTTCCTCAGTTTACTCACTGCTATCCGTCTACAGAAAAGACATGCAAGAGAGAAAGAGACAGACAGAAAGAAGAGAAATACATAAATCATGTAAACAGCGAAACACACAACATATTGCAAGGGAAAGTAAAAACGTTCTTACCCTATGATCTGAATAAGCTTAGGATATGAAAATCTACACAATTGTTAAACTGGTATATCAACGATAGTCATTCCAATTTACGTCAATGATAAATATGCATTGGAGTAGGAGAGGCATAATTTTGGACAAAATTAGATATCGAGCAGTGATCAAGTTCCTGCAAATCCGAATAAAACCTACACAATCTATGACGAGATGTCAGCTGCATACGGTGAAGAACGCCCATCATACGATACTGTCAAATAATGGAAAAGGAATTCAAATATGGGCGCGCAAGTCCAGAGGATGGTCTAAGAAAAGAACATACATCCACAGCCTCAGTACCAAGGCGAGTGGAGTAGGTAATGCTTGAAGATAGACGTATGGCAGTTAATTTGTTAGCTAGGGAGATCATTGTACAACATATTGTGCGACATCACGGCCTGCACATAGACAAGGTGACTAGAAGACGGGTTTTCAAGTTGTTGTCTTCCTTTTCAGAAACAGAACATACGGAATGTACACGAAATATTCTGGATTTACACCACAAAAATTACAAGGACTTTTAAGCAGATCAATCAACATGGATAGGAACTATCAATCTAATTCTGAAACAAAACAGATGAACGAAAAATGGAAATTACTATCAACGCAGGAAAATTCGCTGTAGTTTTTCAGGACTATTACTTACAAAATGAGACTATGGTAACTAGACCATATTACAGGGACATACTGCAAAAATTACGGATGCTACTAATGAAAAAGACGATCTAATGTGCTTTGTTGTTATTGTAACAGTGAATTCTCTTGGACCACGAGAACATGTCTCATTTAAAACGAAGTTCATTTTACAGCTTCATGAAATCTTATTCTAAACATAACAGCTAAATGTAGTTCATTCTATATGTATACAAATAATTAATAGTATTTAATACTTACTTGATACTGTTGGTATTCAGACACCAAGTCATTCATATTGGACTCCGCTTCGGTAAATTCCATTTCATCCATACCTTCACCAGTGTACCAATGCAAAAATGCCTTTCGACGGAACATCGCTGTAAATTGTTCAGATATACGTTTAAATATTTCCTGAATCGCTGTAGTGTTTCCAATAAATGTAGCTGACATTTTCAGTCCACGAGGTGGAATGTCGCAGACAGCAACTTTAATATTGTTAGGAATCCATTCAACAAAATAACTGAAACAGATGGAAACGAAGAATGAATTACTATCCATTTTACCAACGCTGAGATATTTTTAGAAGTTAATGTTAAATTAACAAATACTTTAGTTCTGAAATGTTCAACAAAGGTGTTCAAATTACAATGTCGAACTATACAAGCAGTACAATGTAAAAGCTTGCAAGGAAATTAGGAAGCACTATGATTAGGAAAACTATGATGAAAAATATGTATGAGTATGATTCGTTTGGAGTTTACCACCCTTTTTTAGCAATGAGGGTATATGAGACGTGGACCTAAATTTCAACATGAGATCCAAATCACATGAGCTCCACAAACGGATCCATAGACGTGCATGTTATCATACTGCCAGGTGGAAACTCAAAACAATTGTAGTTTTGTAGAATCCATCTATAATGAATTAAATATAAGAAATTGGTTGTTAATCATATTTCTCGTTAAAAAGATTTAAATCACATGTTTATTTTCTATTAGTAAAAATACGCTATACTTGAAAGAAGTCTTATTTAGTAATTAAATGTATATTGCATCTGATAAAGTTATAGTACATAATTTTTAACTGAAATGTCATGTTACAGCTATATATTAATTTTAAAATAGTTTTAATCAAAAGATGACATAATATTAGTTCTGACCGTATTTTATATTCTTTTCCTTATCATGTCCTGGTTATCTCTAATACGTAGTAAAGAAAAGGACATTTATTTTTGAGCTTTTGAATAGATAATTGCAAATTGTTTTATTTTGAGACAAATATATTTTCTCAAGTAAACAATATATTATGGCTGTTTTGCAAAAGCTAATTTGATTTTTTTTTTAAAAAAAAGAAAAAAAATCCCAAACAAACAAAATTTAGCAAATAACATTTTCATTTAAATTTATTGCATGTACTGAAACGTGAACAATTAAGATAATTAAAATAAGTTTTATTTTCAACAATACATTAATCTCTATAGTAGCAAACTGAAATCAAGAACTTGGATTCTTTGCAAGGTAAAATCACTTTGATTCACTTTTTAAGAAAAACTATATAGTACATAATTTAATAGTAAAGTATATAGTACATAAATAGTATATCAGTTTCAAGTCATTAAAAGTACCAGGTTTAAGGAATTCCTTACTTTCACGAGATCTCTCTAATATTTACAAAGAAAATTTAGATATCTTCGAGTTATGTTGCACTGACAAGCTGCTTTCGTTAGCATGCTTTAATGTGCTGACCGGCTGCTACGTTGATGTTACTTATATTTTGTATATAAATCTATTCAACAAGAAATATTTACTAAAATACAAAGTGGAAGAATACTTCTTTAAAGACTGCATTACTTTACTACAATGTGAAATAAATTGCGACCCAAGTCTCTTCTGGTTACTGACCAATGTATTACAATTCTGTCAGAGTATTGGTGGATGGTGTAAGTAAAGGTATACACGATAATTTGAAATATATATATATAACAGTAGATTCAAAACCTATAATTTAACGTAGAAGAGGTCAAATGCGTTACAGTCATTGATCTCGCTTAAGTCTTTATCATGTAAATACCTCTCTGGTAACAAAATACATTATTATTATTATTATTATTATTATTATTATTATTATTATTATTATTATTATTATTAGGATCAATAGCTCCAATATATATTTCATTCAATCAAAAATTGTGTGTGCCCTGATTCAAGAACTAATTATTGGCCAAGATCGCAATCTTTTGATCCATTTTTATGGATCATTCCTAAAATTCTTGTTATTATTATTATTATTACTATTATTATTATTTATTTATTTATTTTTAATTATTGCAAAGTCGGTAGTTTATGACTGTTTGTGTTTCATGTTAGAATGTTTCACGTTAGAATGTTTCGAGGAATAACAGAAGAAACAATATTTATTTTATTTATTTATTTATTTATTATTATTATTGATACAGTATAGAATCTACAGTACAATTAAGACTCCATTCGACTTTATATTACGACGAAAGAGCATATGAGAAGAAGAAGAAAAATCTAGAGAAATGAACACAAACTCATTACAAAAATTGTATAAAAAAAAAAAAAACGTTAAATTTATTACACAATATCTATAAGGTACTTGCAGATATATATATATATGCAAACTTATAGTTTGAGATTTTAACGTGTCTTTCAAGTACCGAAGCTATCCAAACAAGAGAGATAAAGCACAGCTATATAAAACACCGAAGCTATATTTCACGTGCGATTAGAATCACAATTTCTCACTGGAAATCTAAAGTAGAATTTCCATCATGAAATGTAGTTAGCTACAAGTTCTAACCGGAAATCGAACTCGAATCTCAAGCATCAAACGTAGATCGTGCTGGAGATTCGAGTTTGATCTTCAGTAGGAAGTTGCGATTCAGATTTCACGTTAA